>NC_080670.1:29303996-29903996 GCF_030247195.1 Topomyia yanbarensis
ACTTTAATTGTGGAATATGCCCGGAATTCCGGACTTCCGGAATCGTCGATAGTGGACAATATATTCAAAGAATGTTTGATTGGCAATCAGTGATCTAGATCTGCGATTAGAAGTAATTTGGTGACCATTTCAATAGTTTTTAGCCTCTGAGGTATTACGATTGTACCGATTTATATGGGAAATTCCAGTGTATCCTTACTAACACCCCTATAACTCCGGAGGCAAGAGTCAGAACCGAATGAAATTCAGCAGCAGTCAATGGCATTACTGTATCTTTCATTTGAAATCAAGTTTGTAAAAATCGGTAGAGAATTCGTTGGGGAATGGGTGTGATATTAGCTTAGGAACTTGGCGGGTTCCCCGGGGGCGTCATGAACCGTCATAGGTGGCCAATGTGGTCAAAGCTACTTTGATTGATCATTAGTGATCCAGACCCGCAAACTAGAGTAATGTTACTTCAATTTTAATATGTTTTACATCATTTGAACATCATGGTGGTACCAGTTTATATGGGAATTTGCTGTGTGACCGCACTCTTCAACCCGTAACTCCGGAACCGGAAGTCGGATCAACTAAAAATTCAATAGCAGCTTATGGGAGCGTTATACCTTTCAGATGAAACTAAGTTTGCGAAAATCGGTTCAGCCATCTCTGAGAAAATTGTGTGAGTTTAAATGACACACACACATACACACACACATACACACACACATACATACACACACACAGACATTTGCCGATCTCGACGAACTGAATCGAATGGTGTATGACACTCGGCCCTCCGGGCCTCGGTTAAAAAGTCGATTTTTACAGTGATTGCATAGCCTTTCTTTATATGAGAAAGGCAATAAGATCATAGATGATGCAAGTTGTGAATATCTGATCGTAGATTTCAGAAAATTTCATCAGCCCACCACCAGATTGATTCTCTGGTTTTTACAGGGAAGCAGAGAAGAGGAAATGCTTTTTCACTTCCAACAGCTTCTGGGCATGTCGATTTTTCGCCCTATTTAACATTTAACATTCCTATGAACATCGACAAGTTTGCGCCTGCGCACAAAATTTTTTCTCCTCGAACACCTAACCCGAGCGAACGATGTGCAAACTTAGGTTTAAACATTGTCTACGTACACCGGGTGCGTATACAAGAAAGATAAACACAAATCAAAACATGATGAGTGAGTGAAAGAGCAAGCTAGTGTCAGGAACCTGTGTGTACGAACACCACCGCGTACGTACATCGGTTGTGCAGGCAAACACATGTACGTGCTTTTGTACGCATTGGCGTGTTCGAGTTTGCACACGAATTGCGAGTATAAGATGAGCACAGAACTAGAGCGTTTGGTGTTCATGGTGTTCTAAGTTCATTTGGGGAGAGTTATTCGTCTCTCGTCTCGGAATAAAACAGTCTCTAATCCATATGTGAAAGGAGATCGAAAGCGGGCTATTTGGCATAAAGTCATTTGGTATAAGGTGATTTGGCATAATGGACGTTTAGCGAACATTTGACATAATTCTGAGAAAATATCATTTTGCAGGATATTTGGCATAATTTTGCTAAGTTATCTCACTGGAGGGCATTTGGCATAACAGACGAGTGGGTGGTTTATTAGCGAATAAGGTTAAACCTGCACTATGCAATAATAATAATGTGTTGTTTTACATTACCTGATTTTGATTATATTTCGAGTGAATACATTTTAAAACACATTTTGCCTTCTTTTAAATATGAGCAGTTATTTTTAGTTACATTTTTTAAATTCTTGTCTTTGTTCCTTTTTGCAATTATGGACCCGTAGGAAGCGGCGGCCCCTCGCAAGCAAACCTTTGATCCACTCGTTGGCCCGGATTACTCAAACATAGAGGCTGTGAATTAGTTTAAGACCACCGGAGCGACAGCGATGTCGGACAGCACGCGACTTGATGCAACATGGTGCAGCCACTTTTGTTTGTTACTTATTGATTTAAACTAATTAATTTTGGCCCGTCGGCAATATCGCGGCTCAAAATTATACCAAATGACAACCTTACTTCTTGCAAAATCTAAAATTATGTCTGTTTCCTGTAGATACAAAAAATGCTAATAACCTCCAGTGTTATCTCTTCTCAAAATTATGCAAATGACCATTATCCCAAATAACAGTTATGCCAAATGTTCTTTATACTATATGACCTTATGCCTCATGCTAAATGACTGGTAGATGGTAGCACATTTCGAGTTTCTCAACAACTGCTGCCATGGGAATCAGGATGATTTGAAATTTTTAACAAATGCTAATCACATGAGTCTACAGACAACTACGCTATGTCGGCCTCCACGTGAGTGGTGTAAGTGAGAAGTATAAGCTAAAATGGGAGACGTGAGAAGTTTTCGATGAGAGCTGCAAAGTGAGTGATGAGAGCTGAGAAGGGGGGCCCTGTAGCCACAGTCACCTTACCTGGCTACTAGAAGGAAATTTTCTTCTAGTCACTAGGTGACGTGGCTGAGAAGATAGAACTCGTGATTAATGAAAGGTGAGATGATATGCGAAACGTCGCCTATATCACGGCGATGAGAAGTGTGATGTGGAGAGTGAAATGTAAGAAGTGAAGAATAAATGGTGTGACGTGAGATGAGCAGTAAGAGCTGGGATGGATAGAAGTGAGAAATCAGTGAACACTGAAAAATTAAAAATGAAAGATGAGATTTGAGAAGTGAGAGATGATATTTTATAACTTATGAGAGGTTAGGAGTACCAGTATATTACCCAACTTCCACGGTTCGGGCCGAATAGACGAAAAATTGAAACATTTACTGATAATGATTCATGTAGATATAATACAGACCAGACCAGTTCTTGCAGAACATTTCGGGATTTTGATTTTTGAGTATAAAAATAATTATTTCGTCTAAGCCCTCGGTATGATATTGCACCTTGATGTGGTCCGGGGGCTTTTCCACTATAGCAGTATTACAGTGATAGTATAACAGAAACATGGGATAATGTGTCCACGCGAAGTTACATACACACTAGCACACGCGACAAAAACGTCAATATACAAACGCTCGAGTCCTTCGCGATCATCCACGCACAACGACACCCATGGTCTCGCAAACAGGATAACACCCCGGTAACTAAGTGAGCGGTTTAGCACTTATAAATTCTCAAACGCGGTCTCAAGAGTGAACCTCCAAATACCCGTGTTCGCACGATCATGAATCGGTTTCGTTCGGAAACCTCTTATTCTTGGCCCTAGTAGCATAAGTCCAATGCCTTCAGGTGGACCAATCAAAAAGATTATGCTTATATCCACTAAACTACACGTTCCACGGCTATATAAAAATTCAATTTATACACACGAAGTCACATACACGTGACAAACAAACAAACATACAAATGCTTGAGCCCTTCGCGATCATCCACGCAACCTACATACGCGCTCTCGCAGACATGATAACATCCCGGTGATAATATGAACGTCTCATCTTATAAACTTATAAACATTTAAAGACCGCTCAAGCGTGAACTTACCGTCCCCGCACTCGCGCGATCATGAATCGGTCACGTCCAGAAGTCTCTATCCTCGATTCCAGAAGTCTAGGTCCATGCCTTCAATTGAATCAATTAAAAAGAAAGCTCTCATATCCACTGGACAACACGTTCCATGGCGACATGACTGGGAACTCTAGTGATATGGAAGAACTCAATTTCTTCTAGAATCTGAACAGTACACGAAAAATTAAGCATCAGATTCAAGGTCTAGAACCCACACGAATATGCGAAATAATTTATACACGTGAAGTTATATAAACGCTTGCACACGCGACCTACAAACGCACACGCGATCGAACACGTTAACGTACAAATGCTCGAGCACTTTGCGATGATACACGCGATCACGAAGTCCCTACGCCCGCACATATCTGAACCGCGTACAATGCAAATCACATTCAGAATCACGGCCCGCTACAATTGGCCTAAAGCAGTGTTTTAGTGGGTGCCGTTGCCTATCTCGTTTGCAATTGTAGTTTGTGATTCTGACGGGGAGCACTTCCGAGAACCTAGCTCTACAGCTCCAGTAGGACAACTCTCGAAAAAAAAAAATTATTTCATCTAACGAATTTAATGCTTGTAAATATAGAGAACAATGATCCTTCTTATTTCATTTTATATTTTTGATTACGCAGTCTTGGATATATATTTCCTTGTATCTCATTCCGCCTAGCTCAGCAGAGCCCCGACAACCAATTCATATGGAGAAAGTGCCTTTCAAGCTCGCAATTATTTAACTTAAAAATGCACGGGAGCTTTCTTGCTGCTACCCGCAAATCTTCTGGCTACTTGAAGTGAAACTAATGTTCCTTGTGGAAACTCCTCAAAACGTCAAATGATGTTCTGTTTGGATAAGTACAATGGAACACTTTCACAAGTTTGGTTTGCATGCTCCTAGCAAATTTAAAGTTTTTTATGGAACTACTGCATAGAGGCAAAGTACAATATTTTAAGTGCCATATTTTAACGAACAAATATCAATTAGAGTATGTTCAACGTTCGAGAATTCATGAACCTTTGATGTTACTCCAATCCACAAAAGAATATGAAAATACTCCGGATAGTAAACCACCGAAAATCGAGAGTGGCGCTTAAGCCACTGAGTATTGCTTTGGAACGTAATAATTTTCACTCTATAAAAAAACCCTAAATTGAATCCATTAAGAATAAAATTTGAAACACATTTGAGGACTCTTTCGTACACATTGAAACAATTGAAAACTATCAGTGCAACGATTGTGTATTTCCAACTCGAAAACCAATCTTGAAACCGACAAAGCAAAAAAAACTTCAACCTGCCTTAGCTGCCACGGCAAAACCGGAATCCGATTTACGAATGACCTGGTTCTACCGCCCCAAATGATGAACCCAGCGACCCGAAACGTGCAGTCACCGTTGCGACAGCTGAACAAAAAGAAAGAAAAGAAGAAGAAGGACGGATCCGAAAGAAAACGGAGTGACAAGATTTGATCATTTGCCGGAAGGTTTTCTCGCAAGACGTTCTGGCAGCTGGCAAGCCAAAAAAAAGGAAAAGAAAAACTAAAAAAAAGACAGGAAACTTTGTCCGCTCGCTGATGTCGTTTCTTATAAAATTTTCATCACAAATTTCCTCCGCCTTTTCTCCCGTGCCAGACGTAAGCCGCTCTTTTGCAGATCCGATTCCGGCTGCACACAGGTATAGCAATAGAAATAAAAATAGGAGGCTATGGAAACAATCCACCGATCGATAGCTTTACCGGCTGTCATTGGTTGGTTGCTTGCTAGGGTGGAATCAAGACCGGTTCGGGTAAAAGGCGAAATCCTGAATCCGTCGTAACCGTGGAGCCGTCACTTCTGCCAGTACGCCAGCACCTTTTCGCATGGATCTTGCTGTCGGATATATAGTTTTCTCACAATTCTGTCTTCGTTTCAACGAGTTCTTCACTTGAAAAAAGTCGTGCATATTCAGGCCAGTTTCGTCCTATCTTAGCCTTCATCGTCATCATCATCATCACCATCACCATCGCTATCATCGTCGTCGTCGTTGTCATGTTATTCTTTTCAAACTAATTAAAATTTTGATTAAATCCCAAACTTTTCGTTCACACGCAACGGCACTCTCGTCGGAGGTCATAAAAGATACGGCGCGGAGGACGGGGGTCAGGTTAATCGTTCTAGTCCCTAGCTTCTTAGGAAAATGAAGCCGGTCAATTAAGAAGCAATTCTCGTAGTTACAGGAAGAAAAAATCCGGTCATCTTTGACATGATTTTTATCGCGATATCATAACATAACATAGCAAAGTTATGCTGACAGTCACGATATCTATGAATCATGAATACAATTGGTCGGTGTTAAGTCAGACCGGACTAAGTGACAAAATATTCATTTCGAGAAAAATGAGTTTAAAGTTTGCATCCTTTACATTATGATTGGAAATTATTTTTTGCCATAATTCTTGTTTATTGTTACATATTTCAAATCTGGCAGAAATCGAATGTAGCTGACTAAATTCTTTATCCAGTGCTATCATTATCTCATTTTTTGATGTTTTGCGACTTAGTCCGGTCTGACTTAACACCGACCAATTCAGCTCACGTTATTTATCAAGCAACAATAGAACAATGAGCAAAGTATGCTGAACTGTGCCAACACTGAAGAAGTCGGCAAGATGTCGACTTAATAAATACTAGAAAAACTCTAGAAAGAGAACTGCGGAGACTCCATTTTGGATTGATTGGATTCGCGTTTAGCTGTCAAAAAACGAATCCAATCGAACATGGCCTATCCTTATAACATTGGACGTGTTGCCATACAATGCCGGGGCATACGTTGCCAAAAATGCTGTTTTTCTATCCGCAGTTCTCTTAAAATTAAAAGGAAAAGCATCTCTTCTTTTATTATTATTTTTTTAAAGTATGCTAATTTATAAACCAGATCATAACAATAAGTGCCAAAATGACATGCGCGTACCATATTTATAGATTCGCACAATTTTGACCCTTGACATCAAAAAGCGGCTATCAATTGAAACACCGATTTCAAAAGATAGGAAAATCAATTCTTTTAGTAATTTAGTAATATATTAGTGAGCATGTGTCTGTTCAGAAAGTGCAATCTAGTCATGATGTTCGTAAACGGAAGGTTAGAAATATTTCACTTCCATTCAATCGAAATTTTGAAAGGTCCACCCCCAGCAATATTTCAACGTTAGAAAAAATCTACTTCAAAAACCAATCAAATCCGCCCTTCTCGATAAAGAAATGTTGACTTTCTGTTTCGAAAAACTTTTGCAGTCGGGTCTCGGAGTACAGCACCCGTTCCTGTAGGGCTAGTGTTAGGACTGACCTACTGACAAAAAGAATTCTTTCAGACAAGATTATCCTCCTTAGGACATATTTTGATATGGTTTTGTCTTGCAGAAACTTTTTTTCTTCTCTTCACCGCAAAGAAGCTACAAAGTTGCCTTTGGCGAGACCGAATTCGGCTCGAAGAGAATTATGTAAATGCAATTAATTAGGGTCGGCCACAGCAGACTGTGTCTGTTTTTGGATTTACAAGGAGAAATCGGCTCCTACCTACCAATCGACTGACAATCGTATATGTATGCGATAAATTGATTCAAATAATACCTCAAACGCAAACATTCGTTATTGGTCGCATCACATACAGACTGTTCTCGCCCCCCGGCCACGAACCGGCCTAAGCGGATTGTCGGATGTGGTCAATCGGTGGGAGACACCGGATGATGGAAGCAACGAGAAGACGTGGTTTGCGATTGATTGTCTTCACCTCTCTGATCGTAGTAGGCCGGCATGGCACGGCTGGGAACCACAAATAGACAAATGGAAATCGCCTTTATCGCAGTAGACCACACGCACGCATCTGTCGAACCAGCGTCCATCTGGCGGTGTGTGTGTGTGTGTGTGGAGTGGGGATCATAGTAGTCGCTCTGCCGTTGACAGTGGGACGGATTCAGGATCCGGTTGTTAGGATTATTGCTGCAGGCATGTTCTCCGGTGGTTCGTCTCTGATGAGGGAGGGGGATGACAGACGGACGCTTTGGTACAATGAAGCGATAATGATAGACATTAGGTCCTTCCGTTCTGAAATCCCCATTATCAGAGCAAAGCTTGGATTTTAATCGCATTCGTTTGACGCCTTTTGGTGCTTTCGGTGTTTCTCGACCACACACACACACACTTACCGGGAAGCGAGTGTAGGGGTGGGGGGGGGGGGGGGTTGGTCGATGGTCAATAATTTATCACCGATGCGTGTAATCCTGGTGTATGATTTATTTACCCTCTTTGTTTCGGTTAATGGTGCAGGCGGGAATTGGAAAGGGATTCGAATTAAAATAATTCTCGTTTATCGGCTTTTGAACACTATTTTCAATTAACCCAACGTGCTCAGAAGCAATTTCGGATATGTAACATGATACGTTTATAGTAATAATCACAAAACAGTTTTGTTGGGATATAGAGAATGGAAACAATAATTTAAAAATAACGTTATCGAAATTCAGGAAATTATGAATCCATATTTATTTTTAAAATTCGAACGAAACATGCTTTCCACATAAATCTGTCATTGTTTATGTTTTCTCGAATGGCGTCTATGAGAGCTTGTTAAACGGCGGGTGGGTGAATTTGTTCATCTACGCTTATGTGTTATCGAGTAGGCGAGTGAGGTCTCCACTGTTCGGAGTAGTACAATTAATTGGCGCAGCCGACCGGACTTCTAAATGCTTCAGGTTCGAGAACCCTGTCTCAGACTGATGCTTTCTCGTATTTTCACTTATACTTACTTAGTCTGTTAAAATACATTTAAGCTTTCAATATAGGGATCTGTTCCAAAATATCAGCCGCGACAAGCGCGTCAGTTTTGGACGGCTGATAACTTCTGTTGTACTCAATGAAATAACTAGATTTTTGCATTATCTGATCGAAAATATGCACCCCCAACGTAAAATTTACTCCGTGAAATCAATGATATGATACTTGGGAGTAGTACATCATACTCAACGTGCAACCTAAAGAGAGTAAGATTATAGTATGATCAATAACGTAGATGGCCATGCCCATGCAGGTCAAGTTTGGGATGGGAAGGGATGTTAGTTCAACACTTGTGACTATTATGACCGAGGCATTCTCTGTATCATACACAAGTGTCGCAGGATAGGATTGGTGTTAGTAGGTGCGAAAATGAATCAAAATATATCTTGATAGATATTATAATTTGGCTAAGTACTCACGCGCTTTGTCTTTTCATTTTAGATCAAAGTTTTCAGGTGTGCGACTCCAGTAGAAATATGAATGCCGTTCGAATAGGCATTCTAATAATTATTCTTCCGCGGGGCCTCGTGGAATATAATAGAGGTATCTATTCATCTATAGACAATTTGAACCTAGCAATATGTACAAAAGTCGCTCACAATCAATTTCCGAGAATTCGAAACGAGCAACTCCGAACAGCATTGCTTCTTATCAACACCTCAATGATCATTTACAAAGTTTGCAGTGCAAAACAAGCGTACAAAAAGTATAAAAGTTATCCCAAATGAATGTGAATAAATTCACTGCGAAATGTTGATGACAAGTTGGCATCACCACTCTCCCTATCAAACACGTTTCCATGATTGGATTAAATACCAAATTGCAAACAGCATGTTTATTGTGCGTAATACATTTAATAAAAACAAGGACTCTTGATCCATCGGCGGCCCGGAAGAAGAATGGATGGGAGAAGATCAATACTGACAAAGATTGGTTCAAACTCGAAAGAGTGACGCAGAGTACTGCACTGGATGATTTTGAAGCAAGGACCAGGAGTGCGATTTTTAGGAAAGCAAAAGTAGTACAAAGCTAGTGTCAGACCTTCACGAGACCTCAAGAAGTGACTTTTGCAGGTATTCGTCAATGCACATTTGTCGGTAGACGGTTCCAGACTTAATAAAAAAGTGGCTCATTTTAACACGTCTACAGATCGCTTGCCACACAAAAAACTTTTTGGGCATTTTGACAGCTTCATCTTAGGCCAATTCAATCAATTTCCTACATAAAAGTTTGCTTTTTTTAAATGCGGGTTTTCAACCAAAACTTTGAAAGTTATACCTTGGCGTCGAAGATTCGGTATATTAATATATGCTGTTACTTAGTGTAGAATCGGACTTCATCCTTTACAATCGCCAGAAGAAACCTAAAACGTTGGTACACAGTCGGGAATAGCGAATCAGAAAAGGTGACTGTATGTCAATGATTCACTCAATACAGAATGGATAAAGCCTATGATGCAAAACCTTAAGATCCGTCCAGGTTAAGTCTTAGGTATGGAGCAGCACCTTGCCCTAGGAACTCCTAGCATGTTGTGAGTTAGGGCATTGCAAAAAAAACTTTTTTTTTGAATTCTCAAAGGCCCCCCCCCTCTCATATTGTGACAAATGTCAAAGTAAGCTCAGATGCCAAATTTCACATCATTTGGACAATTTTAAACCCCCGCCCACTTCGCTTGAAATTTTTTGAAATTGGTACTATGGGAAAATATGGAGGAAAAATACATTAAATGCTCTAACTTTTGAAGTAGCAATCAGAAAATTACAATTTATACCTCTTTTGAAAGGAAATAATCTAAGTATTTGAAGATATATTTGTTTCTTGAAAAATACGGGAAAGTGGGGTGCTGGGTCATTTTGGCCCCAAAATCCCCTATTTTTAATGATTTTTCTGCTCCGTGATGCAAAACATACATATTTTGTAGTTTTTCTAATGTGAAAAAATCTCAGAAATCGAACGGAACCCTTTTGACCTTAGTTCGAATACGAGAAGTTGGGGTTATAGGGCTTTTTGTCAGTCATATTAAATTTTATCATTTTCTCATGCATATATCTCTATTATTCTTCAATCAATTTTCATAAAATGTAACTTATTGAACGTGTAAAATTCTGAGGAAAAAAACAAAAATAAAAACGTTAAAGGTAAAATTCAAAAACATCAAACTTTTTGATATTTACTCTACAAATCTCATTTTTATCATTATTTGTTCTAATACCTCAACTTCCCCTATTTTTCCAGGAATGGTACTTTTCTCATGTGATTCCTAAGCATATTTTACACTAAAAGTAGTAAATTAAATAAGAATTTTGTTGTTAAATGGAGTTAATATGTGCGATTTTATGATAAAAATGTGAAATCGACACTATATGTCAGATAATTTGATGTTCCTGAATTTTACCGGTAACGAATCTATTTTTGTTATAATCCTAAGGATTTTCCACGTTCAACAAGGTATAGTTTATGAAAATTGAATGAAGAATAATAGAGATATATTCACGAGAAAATGATGAAGGTTAATATTAATGTCAAAAGGCCATTTAACCCCAACTTCTCGTATTCGGACTAAGATTAAAAGGGTTCCATTCGATTTCTGAGATTTTTTTACATTAGAAAAACAACAAAATATGTATGATTTTCATCACGGAGCAGAAAAATCATTAAAAAATAGGGGATTTTGGGGCCAAAATGATCCAGTACCCCACTTTCCCGTATTTTTCTAGAAACAAATATATCTCCATTCAAATACTAAGATTATTTCCTTCCAAAAGAGGTATAAATTTTAATTTTCTGATTTCTACTTCAAAAGTTATAGCATTTAATGTATTTTTCCTCCATATTTTCCGATAGTACCAATTTCAAAAAATTTCAAGCGAAGTGGGCGGGGGTCTAAAATTGTCCAAATGATGTGAAATTTGGCATCTGAGCTTACTTTGACATTTGTCACAATATGAGAGGGGGGGCCTTTGAGAATTCAAAAAAAAATTTTTTTTTTTGCAATGCCCTATTGTGAGTCGCCTATTACAACATGGGGGCAGGTTCCCAGTGGTTATATTCTTGGCTGAAATAGTGCAAAAAGAAGCTCGCCGGACACCACACGGCTTCGAACATCTTTGTGTTGAACGAAACACGAAAATGTTAACTACAAACACTTCACTTTATGTAAGAAAATATTGAAAGTTTGACTGATTAGTGTTTCGCATTCAGCTTGTCAGTAGCTAACGACAACTTAGTGCTGGTTAGACAAGTCTAAACCAGCACCAAATTAGCGCCGGTTAGACACAAAAATCCAAAATGTCACACGTCTTGTGTGATGCGTCAGTTGTACGCGCAAAATTTCATGTTTGCTGATAAGGAATACTGAACCGAAATCGTCTTTTCGGATGCAGCCCTAATGCCGGGTACTATGCAAATGGCTGTTATGATCAGGATCCCGTAAAATTTATTTCATGAGGATATTTTAAATATCGCCATACAAAGAATTGAGAAATGTCCCATTTTAGACGTGAAACTCCCAACAATTTGAATCAGACTTCCAATGATCATCGACAAGTTTGTACCTGTGTACAATATTTCGTGCACGCGTTTAACCTCAAACCTGCTTCGTTTCGATGTACAGGTTCGCCTCGAACATCGAACCCATGCGAACGATGTACAAACTCTAGTTCAAACATCCGTGTAGGTACACCGGATGCGCACATAGGAGAACGATTCGCAACAATGCAAAAAGAGTCAACGCTAGTGATGATGAGAGTGAGAAAAAGAAAACTGGTGCCACGTACCTGTGCGTTTTCCTGGTCTGCGCACACCGTGTACGTACATGATGTTCGGTTGTGCAGGCGAACATGTACACCTGTTTTGGTATGAAATAGCGTGTTCGAGTTCGTACACAAAATGTGGGTTCAATATGAGCACAGAACCAGACCGAACGTTGTGTACAATGTTCGTTTCGGAAGACTGATTTGAATCATGATTATTTAATAAAGTGATTATTTTTCTTTTACAGTTTGTTAAGGTTCAAAGAACTTTCGGTGAACGTCTATACGAAATGAACGCTTGATAGTATGCGTTGGAAAAAATGCGTTCAACTTTGTCACTGGTTTATACATATAAATATTTATATGGATATTTTAGACTTTAATGAATGCTTTATATGGTAAATCGGTGGCAAAGCTGTATAAATTTTTCCTACGCATACTACCAAGGACTCAATTCTAACACATGCTCAAATAAAGTAACTTGAGCCTTAAAGGTTTTTTAAGATCGAACTGGGGACAAAGCTGAGCACATTTTTTTTCTGCGAAGACTACCAAAGCTTCTATTCTTATACACGCTCAATCAAAGTTTCTTCAACCTTAACCTAAATCTGTTCACTAGATTTACCACAAAAAAATGTCTCCCATTGGACAACCCTTGATCCCTATTCCCACCAACAGTCTCTGCTGCAAATTTGAGCTGAATAGGACAAGTCTAGCCGCCGATTTACAGTTTTCGACAAAGTTGTAGATAATAAAAATATCTGATAAACTGATCCATACAGTGCCACCTAGCGGTGAATATGCAACTTATTGTGCTTTATCCATGGAAATTGTCGAAAAATCTCATACATACTTCGAACACGTTGGTCCGGTAGCTAGACTTGTCCGATTTGGTTCAAATTTGGTGCATAGCCTCCTAGTGGAAATAGAAATCGACTCAGGGGTGAGCCGACTGAGTTTTCCAAAATTCTTTTTTTTTTTCAGAGCAGTTTACTGTCCACCATCTGCGAAAACGCAAATGCACGTGTGCCGTGAAACGATAATCCATTCCCAACTTCCTTATATTTGCTTTGAATAGTACGTCCACCGCATATTTAACAATACAAAGTGAAATGCCTTACACGTTTAGAAGATCCGAAGCGTTTGTATGTATAGTATACGAACTGATAAAACGTGAAGAATCACATATTCTACTGGAATGTTACACAGAGAGGTTTTAAATATGGTACCTATTATTATCCCGGAATTGTGCTTGTTATTTGTTTGGTACTAGGAATTCGCTACTAACGGGTGTTCAATAAAAATAATAAAAATGAGAATGTTTTCAATACCTTTCTGTAATCAAAGCAAAGAGCGTAATTTTTTTTTCTCGCCAAGATAATTGCTCTCTGGACTTCCTAGAAATAGGTGGCATGTTTCTTATCGCTCGGGTGCTGTCAGTTGAAACTACGAGGGCGTCGAAACAGCTAGCACTCCGCAAGCGTGTTGTATGGTTTTACGGAACGCATGGTCATCGTGGAAAAAAAGTTTACGGTACGTGAGTACAGTTTACCGGACTCTTGCATCCCTGAGCGTGGAGCGGAAGGCCGGTAGCGGCCGTCCGGCGAAGATAATGACGAAAAAGAAGAAAAAGCTTTTCGACAACAAGGAAGGAACGAGTTTGCGTGACGCCGGCTGCCTCCATACCTTGATTCACCGAATCCGCAAGATGAAGGACATCATCTGTCGGAGTTAGACTCGGTCCCCCGAGTACACGTACGAGTAGATAGCGATCGTGAAATCGCAGTGCCGGTGGATGACGAAGAACTACCGCGGGACGTCGTTCGTGCTGGACGACGGAAGTTACTTTCCGCTCTCGAAGACCTACATTCCCGGAAATGACAGCTACTATTCTAGCGACAAGTCGGCCATGCCCCCCGAAGTAAAATATAAGTTTAAGCATAGATTTAAAAAAAAAACGTTATGCTGTACATCGTCATATCGGACAGAGGGATTTCAAAGCCATGGTTCAAACCGAGCGGTCTGGCCATCAATTAACAAGTGTATCAGGAGGAGTGTCTTGAGAAAAATCTTCTGCCGTTCTTAAAGGAGCATCATGCGGATTGGAAGTACGTCTTCTGGCCGCCAAGAAGGCGCTGGAATGTCTTGAGCAGAAAAGAAACCCGACCAACTTGCCCCAGTGTCGTCCCATTGAGGATTTTTTCGGCTTCCTCAGTGCTCTAGTGTACAAAAATAATCGGCGGGCCAAGAATATGAAGCAGTTGATCGACCACCAGGGTCCGGAATTGTATCCGGAGGATGGACGTTAGTGCCGTTCAGCACTTTTGTGAAAGCATCGCGACTAAGTTGCGTCGTACGGCTGACCAGGACCCCTTCCCCAATATTCATTGACGTTTTTTTAAAAAAATAAACATGTTTTCAATAAAAAATACTGAATCCGCTGAAATTTTGTTTGTTTTTGAACTATATGACTGAAAAAATACTCGTTGTTTATTGAACACCCGTTAGGAGACTTTTTATTATCTGAAAGATAATAAAGCTTTATTTTGGATGTTCCAACAAACATACTTCGCAAAAGAATCGGTTGCAGAGAAATCCTTTTTAAGCTATGCCTACTTGCTCGGGAACACCAATCGTACCTTCGTTTTTGAAGCTAGCGTCAATACGGCGTTAGCTTAGTACTGGCACTAAGTTAGCGTCGAATATTGATGAGACGAATTCGAAACGCAAATTCCATTACCAATATGCCTACTGTGATTCAACCATTTTCTTCTAACGATGCTTCTTTTCTCTTCTTTCTTTACTTTCAGGTACCCAGAGCAGCTGTCGATAGGATTTCAACAATCCATCAAAAACTCTAGACGAATCTTAGCGTAAACGACAAAAATGGCTCAAAGAATCAAGCTCAAGATCAAATAGACGAACGGGCACGGACACGACTCGTGGTCGTAATCGGGAACTAACGCACCGGGGAATGGAATCTCTGCAGAGAAGCCAAACGCAACCGAACGCGTTCGCGGGGCCTATAAATGTAAATTAAATAATTAAAAATAATTCCCCACCGTGTCATTGAAGTCGGTCGAAAGCGTGTCACTAGTGGTGCGGGACAGCGGATAACGCGCGCGGAAAGGCGGCTAAAGTTATGGCCATTTGACATCGTGAAGAATTGCTTGTGTTCAAAAACAGGCGTCGGGAAGAGACGGAACATTCCTAACAAGCGAAAAGCAGCAGAGGAAGCGGGCCCCCCTTTCTGGTGTGCGTTGTGTGATGAGTGTACGGCCAAACCCCAGGGGCACCGAATTGTGAAAGCCGATAAAAAGGAATCTGACCCGAACCACTCAAAATAAGCGGAAAGAAGAAACCAGTGAAAATCACAAAATCGACTCAAGCGGAGAAACTGTGTCGTTGAATTAGGCTCTGTCCGATCTGTCGTCTCTGTCCCTGTCTTGCTTGCGGCGCCTCTCGCGGATGGACCACGATCCTGAAATGCTGACGGCCTGCTGGGAAAACTGCAAAGTTCGCCGGAATCGAAACTATGTAGCTCGTGAAACGTTACCGGCTAGCAGCCTGTAGTCGTGTTGTTTGCTGTTGGAAAAGCTCTTCGAAGGTTGTGCAATATTTTATTACGTTTATTCTTTCTATACTGAACGGCGACAGGCCGCTACATATATATCTATACTTCCGTAGTAGTTTCTTGAAACGAATAAAAATTACATAAGAAAGATGTTAAATATTTG
The DNA here is from genome assembly GCF_030247195.1 of Topomyia yanbarensis. Taxonomy (NCBI): domain Eukaryota; kingdom Metazoa; phylum Arthropoda; class Insecta; order Diptera; family Culicidae; genus Topomyia; species Topomyia yanbarensis. The sequence continues at coordinate 29,319,831 of NC_080670.1, forward strand.
TTACTCGGTAGCATAAGTGTAACTGGTGTCAGCGAATTATGTATAGAACAATATTTTCTATCCAATTTTTACTCAGTGTGTGTACTTTGTAGAAAAATCAACACAGAAACACTCAAATCTCATGGGGTTGTGAACGAAAAAAAAAGAAAAAGAAAATTCTCAATCACTTTCAACTGTAAAGTTATAAAAGAAGAAAGTAGCATAAAAAAGTGAAATAATTACCGTCCTTCTAAGAAAAGAAAAATTTTAAACGTAGACTAGACTCTAAGCAAAAAAAAAGAAAAATTACTGTGCACCAAGTGAAGTGTGTGTGTGTGGGTGTCTGTTAATGTGCCAAAATCAACGAAACAAAAAACAATCACACAACGGCAGTGGGTGAAACCGGAGAGCGCACGCGGGCCAAAACGAACGCCAATTCGACCCGAAAGTGATTAATCTCATTAGTAACCGGTACAACAGCTAAATTTATTAAATAATCCCAGCCGTAAATAATTTTTGTTCGCTTCCATGCCCCCCCGGTCATCATCTTCAAACGACGTGACTAACTCTCGGTTCTGGAAGAGCGAAACCTTTTTCTGCGCGTGGAAAATTAATTGAATAAACACACACACACAGTAGCAGCAGCAGCAGTAGTAGCAGAACACCTCCGAGGACTATCGATTGGGCACAAAAACCAAAAACGCGCTCCTGGCTCATCTCTCAATAAATATCAATTTCCCGGAGTTGAACCCCCTTTGGCTTAGCCAAACAGTGCCGGTGGGAAAAATAACACCCAGAAGGAGAAAATAAACCGACGAGAAAACGAAAGGATCGAACGGAAGCATTATTCCGGTGAGAAGGAAGTTTGTGATTAGTGGGATTACTTTATGATAAGTGGCCCTCTTGGTGTAAGTAGGTGTGAAAAAAACCTCGTGGAAGCTGAGGCATATGAAAACAGTGCTAATGAAAGGCATTATTCACCGTTGACGCTGCGAAGAGTGTTGAGAACACATACATAAGCATACCACTAGAACATCGTTTTCTACTAAAACCGGTGACTGTTTAGTTTTATGGGTTGCTTCGGAAAGTTTCGGAAAAGTTGGCCTTGAAGTTGACGTGAAGTAAATTGTGAAGTTTTGCCCGTTGTCAACAGGCCTAGCCGTGCGTGAGTTACACAAACACATTCTCGCACACCCAAACGGCTGTGAGAATTGTGCGTGCGTGCGTCAGCAGCGGTGAAAAATCTTTGGCCACTGGCGTAGTAGTGAATCGTCGTGAACGTCGAAAAACGTGGCGCACGGGTAGTTGACGTCGCCTAGTGACCTAGTGTACTGGAAAGTGCGTCCCGCATAGGTCGGTGTTAGCGAAAAGGTGAGCGAAAATGGTTTGCTTTGATTATATTTTAGCTGTTGAAGTACTGATGGTGCTCGATGTTGCTTGAAGTTCGGTGATCGGACTAGATCGGTGTTTTGAACATGATATCAGAGACTAATCGAGACTACCAACTCACGAACAAACACTCAAAATTCTATGGCACGTTGTGTACTAGATCTTTTGAAGTAGCAGAGGGAGCACGGTCCCTTCAGTTCTGCCAATATTGACAAAATAATCAAGTTACCTGATGTTTTTTTTCGGTAAAGTTGGTAGCAGTACTTGTTTATTTATTGATCGTTGCTACACCCATTCTGTTTGCTTAGTAACTAGTTTGGAATGTTGTTTACCTAATGCAATAGATTAGATCGAAACAATAATGGGGAAAATTTGCGCGGTGAAAAATTGTTCCGGCTGGGAGAATGGAAGTAAAATTTCACTTCATAAGTTCCCAGAGGATCAACAAATGTAAGCATTAATTTAATTTGAGTAGTTCTGGCGAAATAATCAACTTTAAGAGCGTATTTATTTCTAATTTAGTTGTTCTAGATGGGTGGAATACTGCGAATCCCCGGAGCTTGAAATCACAGCTTTGCGAGGTCAGCTAGGACATCGACGAATATGCTCGATTCATTTCGAGGAGTCCTGTTTTCGGAACGCTTTTGATCCTTCCAGAGGGTGATTTTGTTCAGTTTTGTGATATTCTGAAAATATATTAACATAAATACAGGTTGAAGAAAAATGCTTTCCCTTCTATAATGAAACCGAAAAATTGTCCAAAGAACCGAAGGTAAATTTGATTTTTTAATTGATTAATACAAATACAAAATTGACTTATAGATTATATGAAACAAATGACGACAGCGTTGATCAGTTAAATGAAACGTTGGAGGAAGAATGGCTTATATTGGATGATGATCAATATGTTGATGAGGAAAGTAAGAATATTGAGATGAGGAAATGCCATGGAACAGTTTCTCCGATTGGGGGGTTGCCTGAAAACTCTCAGCCACGAATAATTGAAAATATTGAGTTGACCCGAAACCAAAATTCAGGTGAAAATTATTGTATTAATTTTAATGTCCTATACTAGCCAGTTCATGTACAACGACTATGTGTCTCAAGAATCCTTATTCTAACACAATGGCATCTTTTAAATGTTATTTGCGATTTATTTCTTTAAATTTTAAACACACAATTTGCAAATCATCCAATTCCAATCTTTTTTTACTTTTGACAGCAAAAGCTATTGGTTCCCCTAATTTAATAATGAATGTTGATTCAACAAGCGAGTCTTCACTAACGTTTCGAGCAATGTACGAATCTGAAAAAACTAAGGTTGAAATGTTGGAGAAAATGTTGAGAAGCGAGCGGAAAGTGCGCCGTAGTTTGAAACGACTCTGTAACAGACGAAAACAATCATTGAACACAAAAATCAACGAAAATCGATTGCTTAAAGTCAAATTGAAGGAAAAAACCTGTTTTAATCCACCTATCGGTGCAATTGTGCCTTTCTCATTTCTCTAAACTATAGCACGGAGGCTTTTTATGTTCAACATAGTTGTGGAAATGTGCATTACATTCTTAGTACACTTTGCATTTATACACAATGGCTTGCCAGCCACGAACTTGATGAGCTACGTGTCGACGGTTAAACACACCTAAACAAAAAAATATCGTACTTCATTAGCCTAACCAGTATTAGATCAATGTTATCTGCTTGCTAACTCATTTTGTCATGCGGGGGTGGGTATGTGAGGAGGGCGAAAGTTCCATGAACGAACGACTCCGCAGCTTAAATTATTATGCTTTGTGATACAGTGGTGGTTTAAAGATGACGGGGTTGAAAGGGAGGGGTATGAGGGCTGGATGGGGTGGTGGTCTGAGGGGTGATTTAAGGACATTTTTAAAGGAGGGGCGCGAACAGTAGAGGGGGGGGGGGTGTAACCCCTCTCCGTAAACCATCAGCTACGCCTCTGTTAAAATCCAGAAACCCTAAACGAGTCGAAAAAAAAATTAGGTTGACGGGATTAGGTTGACGTTTTTCAGAGTGATTGCATAACCTTTCTATATGAGAAAGGCAAAAATGTGCCAAAATCCAAAAAAGTGAATCGTAGTCAAATTTTTTTTTCGAGTTTGCATCAAATCTCGACGTTTCATGCACCTTGAACACATTTAGCATCAAAAATAAAAATTCTATTTTTAATTTTTCCTATAGTTTATATGAGAAATTTCTGTGTGGCCGTACTCTGAAACCCGTAATTCCGGAACCAGAATTCCGATCGATCCAAAATTCAATAGCAGCCGATGGGAAGGTTGCACCTTTCATTTGAGACTAAGTTTGGGCAAATCGGTCCAGCCATCTCTGAGAAAAATGAGTGACATTATTTGACACATACGCACATACATACACACACACACACATACACACACATACACACACACATACACACACATACATACATACACACACACATACAGACTTTTTCCGATCTCGACGAACTGAGTCGAATGGGATATGACACCCGGCCCTCCGGGCCGGGATTAGCTTGACGTTTTTCAGAGTGATTGCATAACCTTTCTATATGAGAAAGGCAAAAATGTGCCAAAATCCAAAAAAGTGAATCGTAGTCAAATTTTTTTTTCGAGTTTGCATCAAATCTCGACGTTTCATGCACCTTGAACACATTTAGCATCAAAAATAAAAATTCTATTTTTAATTTTTCCTATAGTTTATATGAGAAATTTCTGTGTGGCCGTACTCTGAAACCCGTAATTCCGGAACCAGAATTCCGATCGATCCAAAATTCAATAGCAGCCGATGGGAAGGTTGCACCTTTCATTTGAGACTAAGTTTGGGCAAATCGGTCCAGCCATCTCTGAGAAAAATGAGTGACATTATTTGACACATACGCACATACATACACACACACACATACACACACACACATACACACACACACATACACACACACATACACACACATACATACATACACACACACATACAGACTTTTTCCGATCTCGACGAACTGAGTCGAATGGGATATGACACCCGGCCCTCCGGGCCGGGATTAGGTTGACGTTTTTCAGAGTGATTGCATAACCTTTCTATATGAGAAAGGCAAAAATGAACTAATTATCGAAGACAAGAAATTGCTGGATTCTATTAAGCAAAACCCTGTTCTTGTAGAGTCAATCGCAAATTTCTCTAAAAACAAACACGCAAGACGCTATGTACACACAAGACAATTAGCCATCCGACAAAGACTGTGTTCAGGATCGGCATATAGAAATCTTCGCGCAAAAACCGCTTTGTGTATGCCACATCCGAAGACCGTGACTGGATGGCATCGTTCCGTTGATCTGTTACCTGGATTCAATCAAGAGATTTTGCGACGTATGTCTACTGCAGGCATGTCCATGTCCGAAAAGGACAAAGTTGTTGCCATCTTGATTGATGGAATGGCCATCCGAGCAAAACTAGATTACCATGCAAAAACTGACCGTTTTCACGGATTTGTAGACGATGGCGTTTCGAGAGAATGTGAAAATAATAATGCCGATAATCTAGCCAATGAGGCTATCACGGTGATGATCAGAAGCCTTAACACAAAATATAAGCAGGTGAGACCCCAAAAACAAAAATTAAAAAGGCGTGGTGAGAGTTTAGACAAATGATATTTTTGAAATTCTCCAGGCGATCGGATATTTTCTTGCAAATGGTGTGCTGGATTATCAACGTCAGGCGTAGATTATATGTGAAGCAGTTCGTCGGGTTATGGAAGCTAAATTTTGTCCGGTTGCTCTAATAATGGATTAACATCCTACGAATATAAAAACTGCAAAAGAGTTAGGGGTAACCACAGAGAGCCCTGTTTTCACAGTAAATACTCATCGTGTGGTTGTATTCTACGATAATCCCCACCTTTTCAAGTCCGTGAGAAACAACTTATTTGCGAAAAATTTATTATTTGATGGACAGATTGTTTCATTTCGATACATCCGAGATTTGTTCACTATTGATATTGAAAATGTACCGCGATTAGTGCCCAAGTTGAAAAGGAAAGCTATTGACTTACTAGCCTTCTCAAAAATGAATGTGAAGCTTGCAACTACTACTCTTAGCAGAACAACAGCTAAGGCCATCGAAGCATATGTTAAGCTAAACATTTTATCCGAGAAGGCAATGGCAACATCCTTGTTCATTGAGCAGATTGATACTCTTTTCGACGTGTTCAACTCACGTTTCGAAACAGATTCTATCAAGGTATCGTTCGGTACAACAATTTAATATTATTCTATATTATATTCATTTATATCCAGCCAACCCGTGCAGCAATATTTGAAGGCAGGGTTTATTGGAAGATTCTAGATCGAATGAACACTTTTTTAGAAAATCTTACATTTGTGCCGAAGACATGTTTCGATGTAGCAACAGTAACAAATTTAAAATATATGTTTAAATATTTTTTTTGCAATTGCAACACATATTTTGTAGGCAACGAAAGAAGCGAGAGATCAACTGACGGCGACACAGCGGTATCCTCCTTGTTTAACTGGTTTTAGAAACAACATAAATGGGCTATGTATATTGTGGGGAATTCTTCATGAAGAGCGGAATTTTTCTCATTTGTGTGCGAACTATATTTGCCAAGATCCACTAGAAAATGAGTTTTCAATCATTAGGCGAACATGTGGAGCGAACGATGCTCCTACAGCACATCAGTTTGCGGCTGCATTGAAATACAGTAGCATATCGAAGACCCTGGACATAATATCCAATTCCAACTGTGAAGCTAGTGCCATAAAAAACATTGTCGATGAACATACAAAAACATCTAATTATGATCAAGATGATCCTCTGGCATTTGATGCCAGCGAAAGTTTGCGTATTCGCACCTTTGAACCATTGGATCTTGCGACAGCTAACACACCTGATGCACCTGAGATGAACGCCTTGACCTACGTGGTAGGGTTCGCACTATCTAAAATGATCCACAGAAAATGTCGTGATTTATTGAGTTTAGCTCACGATAGTGAACATAGGAGTCATACAAACTACTTATTTTGTCAACTAAAACATTACTCCAAAACGGATGGATTCGTGTATCCAAATCAACTGGCTTTGGAAATTGGTCTGATTTTGCATGCTGCATTCAAAGAAAAGTTCTTTCAATTTCTTTGCGAAAGCCGTTTGGGTGTGAAGTCAAGATTACGTGAATACGTTGATTTTGACAACTATTTGTCGATTACAACGGTTTGTTATCCATGCTTGAATAAATTCGTCGACTGTCTGCTCAATACAATCATAAATGGTCAAGTGATTAAAATGCAAGCAAAAATAAACAAAAACCTTCGAGCTGGTGGCAAAAGGAATGGAAAGGCTAAAAGAATGGGGATTCCTTGCAAAGAGGTGAAAATAGTTAAAATAATTGACACGATATTGTAATTTATAATCAATAAAAAATCTTTTCTTAGCGGATTCAAGAAAAACAAAGTTGAAAACTGAATTGATTAACTGAAGAGATTTTTAATGTAATATGTCGCGATATGTACTGTACTACCGTAATTTCTAAAAAACCGAATTAAAAATGAATGGATGGGAAGCAAAACAAATGCCATTTATTTAGAAAATTATAAGAAATGTAAAAAACTGATCCACGCATTCACTTCATTAAAAATATTGTAGTCCAACCTCATTAAATATTGAAAGTCTACAATGTGGCACGTAGAATTTTACGTTGGTCTCGCTGAAGTTTGCCGGAAGGTTGCCTTATGGTTCCCTGCAGGGTTCAGTTGCAAGTTTCGTCTTTCGCTTTTCGTTTACTATGCGGTCTAGAGTGGTTTTAGGTGACATGTATATCAGTTTGTAAAGAGAGCTCAACAATAAGTTTTGCTATCATATGGCATAGTCGTCTTATAGAGAACCATGCTCATCGAACTTGTCTAAGGAAACCTACTTGTATTATATGCGTGTCGATTTTATCATCTGCTCGCAACATTGAAATATAAGTAATAGTTAGTTGATAATGCCAGTATTGTCTCTATCACAAATAGTTGTCTAGCTTGCACTGCACTACTTTTCGCCCACTAAAAGACTTGATTTTCACAAAAAAATCCAATTAGTAACTGCGACAGGAAAGCGTAGGATCATTTTTTCTCACACCTTTAGTTGAATGTAGGGCCCACCCATGTGTGTGAAAATATTAGATTAAGGTTCAGTATCTGAATAAAATGAATGTGTCACTCATGGTGATTTGAACACAAGCAGTCGAATCCCTTTTGTGAACACTATTTGGGGTCATAGATGGAATGAAATTCTTGGAAATAGTCCTTATCGGTAGTAAGATATATTTAGATTAAGTTCTTGTTAAGATTCCAAGATCGAAAGCAGGAAATAACACACTCCTCAGCTCTAGATCAGTGATATAATAATTGGATTTTCTTTTTGGAAAAATCGTTAGCAACAAATAAACACGCAATAAGTAAAACAGTCGGATAAGCAAAGCATGCTTGATTATCGAGGCATTTTCTATTTGACATTTCGAGGGACCTCTAGTACTACATGAGTTAGTACCTCTTGAGCCATGGAAAACTCGAGAGTCCGCCGTCTCAATTAGTCTCTGATGATATGGTCGTTGATTTTCGGTTATATTTGTGTGGGGGAAATGATGGAAAACAAAACTCCAAAACGTGTTCAGATGCGTCTCCAATCAGTTATGGAATTTTCGTTTCGACTTCGTCTCTTTAGAATCTGACATTAACCTAGTGACAAAACTAAGATGGCGCCGGATTGACGCTAGCTCCAGAAACGGAGACACTAATTGCGCTAGCTTAGTCCTGTCATTAAGTTAGTGGCGGATCCTGATGAGACGAAGTCGAAACGCAAATTCCATAATTAGTTATAAGAGATGTGCCCTTAACTTTCAAAGAAGGAAAAAAATAGTTTTCACTAAAAGTTTTCTCCAGTAATATAGAATATAGAATAATGAATCTCCAATGCTAAATAACAAATATTATTGTTCCTAAGTCGAAAATTAAAATTACTAAAATCGATAGCTGTGACCCATTCCCGTCGATCATTAGTCAAGCGGTGGAAAATGAACTTTTCTTTCAACAATTCTGCCACTTCTCCAGTTTATTAATTGGTCTCCGCGGCATTTGGTGAACCTATTTATAGCTACCGCACCACCTAGCATGTCTCTAGATGCCTAGCAATTTGAATAATCTGTCTGGAGGCGGTCATGCAAATACGGTGATTGGTGCGATAATTGGCTTGTTTAGTTTCGTCGAGGATTCTCTTCTTGTTGCTTTCAACGCCGGGGGACATTTCGGGCCATGCGATTTTTTTTTTAAATTTAGAAACGCCTGTCTTCCATCTAGTAGCGTGAATCTATCTTTCCTATTGCACTAATTGCGGTAAGTTCCATGGCGCATTAGCTCTAGTTAAGGCAGATTAATTTTTGAAACAGTTTAAAATGTTTAAATAAGCATCAGTAATATGCATGCCAGCCGTTTCTGTTTAAAATAGCAGCGATGCATGGCAAAAATCTTTCTTACCTTAGCATTCAGTCTAAAATCGTGCTTTCAATTTCAACCTGCACACCGCTTCTTTTTGTTCCTGTCGGATTTATTTCGAAATCCATCGAGATTTTGTTATTTCTTTGTTGTTCTTTGCAGTCGAAAATCCTTGTTTGGCAAGCGATCTGCGGTTGTGGCAAAAAACCCAGTTCTTCGTCGAAACTGGGACCTTCAACGGCAAAATGTACGTGAATGTCGCCAAAAGTGACGTCCAAACTTTTTAAGGTCTCACGTAGACTCGATCCTTTTTCGACGAGCTTTGGCGTTTGAGCACGACAGTGACCCTGTTGGCTTCGTACCACTCCAGAACAACATTTGAATAGTGGCTCGAAGCAAGATACGGCCAGAAGATCGTAAGGCCCTTGTGTTGCTTCAACAGAGGAAGCAGACGCTTCTGTAGACACTCTGTGAGGTAGATTTCCCCGTTCAAAGTCACGATAGTCACAAACGGCGCACTCCGTTTGCCACATCAGCAGATCGCTTGTTAAATCCTGTATTTATTATCAAGCTTTGAAAGTTTCTGCTCCCTTACTTCGCTCGGAACATCAAACTTGTGCTGGGCGGTGAAGTACAGTAGCCCCGAAAGTTGCCGGAAGTCCGCTTTTACGTAAGTCTTATCATCCATGATGAGACAATGAGGCTTCGTCAGCATCAGGGTGTACAATTTCCGGGCTCATTACTTTCCCACCGTATTTTGCCGTTCGTCATGATTTGGAGTCTGCAGTCGCTTTCACTACACGCGTGTATCCGTTCTGATCGCATTTCTCCGTCCGTTCGATGCTCGTAGTTTGGTAGTAATGTTTAATTGCACGACTCACCGTTGACTGCACGATTCTGAATTGTTTTCCGATGTCCCGATGAGAGAGTTAAGGATTTTCCAGATGCTGACGCAAAATCAATACGCGACGTCGAGTAACGTCATTTTTCCCAAATTTCAAAAACTGATAGCTACTGATAATACAGTGTAAACAATACACTCCAAACTAATTGTACCCAAATTTCCAAGAGAAAATAACCAATGGAATATTTACTAGTGCTCCGTGATGCAATTTGATGTGGGACACCCTTTACTAGCTGGCGTCCAAACGGGGATAACCCCACTTGGTGTCTTAAGAAAACTCGTGATCTTTCGTTCGTTTTCCGTTGTTTTAACAAGGAGTAGTTCATCAATTCGCCATCAAGAAATGTTTGGTTGCAGCATGTATATCGGTAAACCTGGACATAAAACCGTTTTTGTTGGATTGCGCTATACATTGACGTTTCGGCCCGAGCAGTCGTTGCTGAAGGTGAGTGCCACTCAAATACTTCCGATGTATGGTTAATTCCCATCTATAATCTGTTTATTGCTGGGTGCATTTTTTCGAGAATTCCAATGAAAGTGTCATATATCTACATATTGACATTTGGTCGAGAAATGGGGGGATCGAGAGAAAAATGGCGCACGGTAGTCGGAAAATGAAGAAACGTGACATCCATTACTATCTTTCGTTTTAGAGCTACTTCAGTCGCTAGAGCGGCGCTGTTATCAACTTTTTAATAAACCTAGATAGAAACATGGTGTCTTCGAGAAAATTGTAGGTCATACTATTATAAACATGTCTTCTGAAGACCCGAACTTTGTAGCTCATATGCATTTCGTGATAGTGATTTTTTGTAAATATGATCTTCATGCTAATTTTTACCAAACGCTTGCTTGTTTTAATCTAATTGTGCAAAATTATTCAGCATATTTCTGCACTAGATCTTGGAAACTAATTTGATGATAACACCACAGCTTAGATAAAAAATTGTAACAGGAAAAAAAACATTTTTAAATCACATTATCATAAAAAGATGAACAAATTCGATTTTTCACTCCGACTTCCACCAAACCAGATTTCTTCGGGATAAACAATTTTGAGGTTTTTTTGTAACTATTTAATGCATATTTGGTTACAGATAATTGCCGAAAATCATGTACGGTACTCAGTCAATTTATTGATATTCAAACAATATTTTTCGCAAAGAAAAGACATTCTGAACAATGATACACAATCAGATTAATGATAAGCATGTTTTGGGTAAAAACTAAACTTAAAGAATGTTTTCCTAAATGCATTCTAGAAATTGTAAACGAAGATATAGCTATGTATGTATAATGTTAACAGAAACTTAATTTTGTTTGGATACCGAATTATAGTTACCTAATTTTATTTGGATTGGAATTATAGTTTGGGTACAGTATAGGCTGTAATGATTCCATATTCGATATAGTCGCTTGTATGTGATTTCATACTATTTATACCATTCATATTATTGTACCGAATAAGGAAACTGGTACATATTTGGTTGCTGAAACTTCCTGTAACTCTTCTTACTCGCCATGAATAAAAATCTGTAGGGCCGATAAAGTTCGTGTCTTCAGATGATATACCTATAAGTAAATGGCCTACAACTTCATCGTTGACACTATTTTTCTTTCTACTTCTATTAAAAAGTTGGTAACAGTGCCGCCCCACCGACTGGCGTAAGAAAAGGCATATTATGCGTTACGGCAACGCACACTGTTTTCCATTTTCGTTGTTTTGCATGACTGGCATTGAAATGAATTGTACCGATCATATTAATAGGTTCGAGTAATTTTGGTGTTTCGTTTTAAAAGCAATTTTAAACAAACTACACAACACCTAGGGTGTTAAATTCTTCTAATGTCGAATAATGAAAATGCTAATTATTGCTATGCCAAAAAGTTTTGTTGGAATGAAATGGAATGGAATGGCGTGCACAAAATTTGACCTAAATTTAGTTATCAACGCTTCGGATTCTCCTCATCAGCAACTAGCACCGTCTTGGTGTCTGAAATCTAAACTAGCATCAAAACTACTGGTTAAACTTAAACGCCAAATTGGCATTAGTTAGACGATACATCCAACTAAGTGGCACCCCGATGGTGCAGGGTAGTGACGAGAATTCAAACACAAATTAGTTACCGTTATTATTTCAATTTATTTTCTGTCGGCATCTTTCCACACCCATTTCCTATCACTTTCACCGGGGAGGCATTTCCACCATCTGAACGTTAATTCTCTCCATGAATAGGATTTAATTCTCTCACGAAGGAAGATGTGATGAGAGACTTTTCAAACCAAAAGATCCTACCGATCTTTACTGGAAATGAGCTTAGACCCACTGAGCTTAGAAAACCCACCAGGGCCGTCTTCAGAGTACCATGTTGTTGAATAGGGAGACTGTTATTATTACCAGTTCACTTTTTACGCTTCCCCGAACCGGTCAAAATGAACGAATGGACAAACCGTCTGTCGGAATATATAACAGACATGTACCTCGCCAATAGTTCGTGCAAAAAGAGACAATATTTCAAAGAACCGTTATTTCAATTCCTGTAGTAAAGAATGCGCTTAGATTTAGAGCAGCATTCCCCAGCCAACTGTAAACGAAGTGGAATGTTAATTAAAAGAAAAATTGTGGCTTTTTTCAAAGTTGATTGTCGGACTTTATTCAGTTTCATCATATTAGGAATTTCAAGAAGTTTATTTTGGATTGTTAACAAAAATAGTTGACGTTTGCTGCCATATTGCTACCTGTTTTTCATAGATTGTCATAGTGAAATGTCATGGCAGCTATAGTGGTGTGGTGTGGAATCCTCGATACTGTTACGATTTGTATTGTTTATATTTCTAGCAAAAAGGGATATTCGTTGAGCATTTTTGCGGTTTCAATAGACCTTTCTCGTCAGACCTAACACCTGTTTTTCTTATTTTTAATCGAAAGATTACACAATTATAAGAACATTTCCGTAAAAATGAGATTTTTAGGAGCTATCATGATTTTTTAATGATTTTTTAAAATTTGAAATATGCAAGAATGTTGAATATTTTTTTCACCTCAGCAAGAATGGTGGGACTTAAAATGTGCGTTTGGGCAGCACTGTTTTGAATATTTTCACTTAAGTTCTTGGCAACGCGGTAAATGAAGTGGTGAATCGCAGTACAAAATTCATTAGCAATGTAAACAAACTAAAATGAACCTCTCGCTGTAGAACATTGGATGCATTGGATGAAAATGTTTAACCTCACTTTTTTGACATTTCGCAGAGCTTGTTTACATAGGCTTAGAATTTTTTTTTTCGACCACAGTATGAGAAACTTGATTTGGTTTACGAATATCTTGTATTAACAAGCTCGCTAGGCTTTCATTTTTATTTGACGTCATTAGGCAATGTTCCATTAAATTTGGCATTTAGATTTTTCTTGTCCACGATTCGTTGAAGAAAGCGATTTTATTTGTTGCGATCAATTTAACTTGTTTTGTTTTTTTGCTGAATTACAACATTAGCCACAAAACATTTTGATGATCTCTGGTAATTGGTAATCTCTAGTAATCCTTGAAATTATATACATCGCAATATAGGTCCGCACCAGTTGCAGCCGCTCCACCTCGCCGGAATCGAGTTAGCCGATGGTCCAGTCTGCGTCACACTCGGCTGTCACTGCACCAATGGTAGCTCCCAACCAGGCCTTTGGATTAATTGCTCAAATCGCAACTACTGCTGGCAGTGTAGCGATCGGCTTCGTCGGTAACACCGTTGGACATGCTCTCATCGGAATGTTCAGCGGTTCCGATTCACAAGAGGCAGCCTCGCTAGGACAGGCTGCCCCGGTATCGGGCGAGGCAAACACTCCGGCAGAACCATGCTCGTGGGAGATCAAGCAAATATCTTGTACCCAAGGCCAGGTCGAGTGTGATTCGGAACAATTACCAAGTATAGAAGTCCATGTATATAGCGTTCACGTGATACATTTTCCTTAAAGTTGATTGAATAAAAATAGTATAAATGTTGGCCAAATCCTGCAGCACTATAGGATCACAGATAGAGCATTAACACCAACTCACTGTGCTTCGGTGTTTTTTTGCAAACGAACTATCAGGTCTATGTTTTTATTTAGTAAATATTTTAATAAATATTAGTTCATTAGGAGTATGACTTATTTTTATTTTGATGGCGCGGTGAAGGGGTGCTTAAAGTGCGAGTCGTATCTTTAAAATCGATCACTTGAAAGTAGTATAAATAATTATAAATGCGACAACAATAAACTCATAACCTTTTTAATGGTTATTTAGCCATAGGTAACGAGGAAATCGGTATGTTTTATTCGTGTACATCAAAAAATACTCAGCAATAATGTAACTTATTATTAATTGTTACGTAGTATAAATGATCATAAAATGCGATAACATAAGCTCATAACCTTTCTAATGGCTATTTAGCCATACTGCCGTGATACGCATAACTGTCCCATCTGCATAGGAAACCCAAATGGGACTGTTATGCGGATCACGGCAGCATAGGTAACGAGGCAATCGGTATGTTTTATTCATGTACAACAAAAATTACTCAGCAACAATTTAATTTATTATTAATTGTTACGCGTGATTTTGTCTCCAGTGATTGGCCAAAATTGGTCGCTTTTAGAATCTGGTGCTCTAAGCATAACTGTCCCATGTTAATAGCGAATCCCATAACACATGGAACAGTATAGCGACCATACAGGTGCAACAGCGAATTTAGCATTGACATCAATATAACCAGGTTGGTTGCAAGCAGAAAGAACAATACTAGCTGGGCTGCCAGCTGTTTGTGCTACTAATCACACTTGCAGTCTGTCAAATTAACATGATTCTATGATCTAGCTTCAATGACGATGGAATATAGCCGAATCCAAAGCCTAACCCATCAGCGCATTTGATCATGTAATGGATATTATAAACTCTGAAAGAAATACATTTTATTGTTGTCTGTTTTTGAGGTTAGAACTTTTATACTATTGTGAGAATGGTCCTCAGCAACTATCCTTCCAAATCAAAAACTCGTGCTAGCAATGGCTTCGTCCAGAAGCATCAGCATCACAAGCGATGAATATGCATGACTGACGGTCATGGTGTTGAGCGGCTAACCCTGAAATCTATCCCAAAACCGTATTCGTTCGTTCAGTCCGATCGATATTGCGTAACTCGGGGAACAGGCAAGTGCGATGTCATGTCGTCATGGGCTTCAATTTTGTACATACAGGCACCTATAAATAACCAATCAATTTAATTATGTAGATTTAGGCCATACCGTAAATTTGGCTGACATACCCCGTATCAAGTCCCACACACATAGCACACCATCCTGGCAACCAGATGCGCCCATCTCGGCCTGCCACTGGTCTATGAAAATACATGTGATAGGACCGCAATGGCCGTTTAGGGTGAACTGCAATAGGTGGCTATCAAGCCGGAACACGTTAACAGTGTGGCCCTGGCTGCCAGTAATGACTGTACCGCCCGCCACTTCCAAACATGTCACCGGTGACCCTGCTGGTGAAACTCCAGGATACATCGAAGCTCCTCCTCGGATGCGTGATGTTGAGCTGGCAACGCTGTGGACGGATTTGAGCCGGCGAGTTGCTGAAATAAACTAATGCTTCCTGCCGAACCGCTGCGTACGTGGGCTAAAAAGAAAAAGAATTAAGGCACTTGATGACATACTCATTACAGACTGAAAATTAAATGACTTAGAATATACAGTATTTTAAAAGAACAAGTAAAATCTGTCTGCGCCCTAGGTGAGCTTAAAAAGTTGCTTGAAACATAGAACTTACTTCGCCCATATGCAGACGTAAATCCCCAATCGATCTGAAAACCTTGCGTGTACGTTTCCAGTTTCAGAAAATCGATTCCTCCACTCAACCGTGCGACTATCACTTTGTCACTATGTTAGTTACCCCATCGTTGTGGGTGTTTTCGGCTTCATATATACCCTGCAATGAAACGTCCGTCAATAGTTGTAATAAAAAACAAATAACTCCAAACAATTTACCTTAAAGTTACCAGTCGTTCTCTCCCAAAACTCCAACCGCCCATCTGCACACCCAATCTCTATGAGATCATCAAAAAAGTCCAGATACCAGATCGGCGAAGTCTGGTAACATTTCTTCCGCGCTGAACTTCCTCCTCCAGGTGGCTGAAAACATTCCCCAGCGCTCATCTGCTCTCGGGGTGGGCAGTTCCGGCATCAAGTGCAAAGCGTCGATAGTTTTAACCGAGTATAGCGTCGAAAAAGGATCGTTTCGCAGCACCTCCAGTTTTAATTCTACTAGATCTTTGCGAATAATTTCAATTAGCAAACTTGCATCCGCCGCGCTAAAAGATTAATCGGGTAATTTTAAAGCTGACACTAAATATTTCGACTTACTTGCATGCCTCTGCATTTTCCGTGGAGGAAGCTGTTTCTCCATATTCGCTTCAGCTCGTTTTTCTTCAGGAGCTATGGACTAGAAGGTTTTTCCGCATTCTCTTTCTCTGGACTGTCAGTCGCCGGTTCCGATTCCTTGTCCTTGGTCATACTCATATCGCTAACCTATTTTTATAGAAAAGGAAAATTTAAATCCCATGGAACAATGATGGTTCCAAAAATAGTTTAGGTGGTTATGACAAAAAGAACACTTACGAGTGCAGAAATTCCCAGAACCTCCGCCTTTTTGAACCAGTTATCTGCATCGCTTGCCATCGCTTCGACCGGGTACAATGTATGGGAAAACGTCCTGAATCCGAACGGGTACTGTCTCATCGGTGGTTTATGCCTGGCAAATCGCTGAATTTTGCTCAGAACGATCATGTGGAAAAAAACGATGCCTTTTTTGTCTGCTCACTTCGCTGCCATGAAACCGACGATGAGTCCTTTTTCCAAATGAGTCACACGGTTGGCCCGAGTGAATATGTGCGTGTAGAATACGCTTCCATTATGTTTGTTCTGTAAATCAACAAGGACATCTAAACATGAAAAAGAATGTTGCAGGGGGAAGCTTATGGTAAAAACTTACCGAACGAGAAAGTCCTTTCCAAGTATCTTGCTGTTGTGTTTAATGTTGACGGTAACGAAGTCGGAAGCGACTCTGACCTATGAGATTTTTCTGTCCCCGAGCGCTATTAGCGGACACACTACGAATTTAACCGTCAAGTGGCTTTCACTTTTGCCTAGCTGGAAGCAGCCGCTCTGAATCTGTACAGCGACATCCTTTTGAACCACTTCGGATTCATGAACTATACACTATAATTATATTATACAATGGATTTTTTCATAACGTTTACTATTCCCTAAAATCACGAACCGTTCCAATGGTTAATGATTGTGTAGAACTAGGGGAAAGTAATAAAAACATGAACGACAGCGAGCAGGATAAATTCGAAGATTTGAACAATCAGTTAAGTCAGCTGTTGCGGGGTAACACATAACGGGCGCGTTCATCCGAGGTGAGATATAATTTCAAACTGTAACTGTAACTGGTGCCCGACGTCGACAAAAATCAGTCGTTAGTTTTCTGAGATTTTTTCTGCAGAAAACTAAAATATTTAGAAGTGTCAAACAATCAAAAACAAATCTATCAGTGCAGCCAGTTTTAGCACAATTTCATCAAAGTATGCTGTCACTCTGACAGTGTACCTTTATGGGTGTACCTGGGTCATAAAATGTGTCCTCAAAAAATCGTCAGAGCATTCCGTATTAACATATTTGTATTTGGTAACCTGGCAGATTGCTGAATCAATTTCCGGATGATTTGATGTGGAAAGGTGAAGACATTTTCTAAAAAGGCCCATACGTAATAATATTGATCTTATTATATCTTATTATATGAAAATCGTGATTTTTTGGTAAGAAAAAAGAAATCGGTATTTTTAGTAACATTATTGGTATTGAAATTAAAAATCGGTTTAAATATCGATAAATCGGTATATTCTGCAACACTGTTTTGGGGTTCATCTACGTCAAAACAATGTTTTTGACAAATTGGAATGAACTCTTGAAGTTCATACCCAGTAAACGAAACGGCGAATAGCCAGATTAAAACAGATGCCGGCTAGCGGTAGGCTACTGGAACTATGTTATAGGCTACCCGCCGTAACTTTATTTCATATTCCCCACTCGAAGTTCATCCAAATGGTGAAAAAGTATGGAGAATCGAGGTAAAATAGGACAGGGGAATACAGAGTAAAATGGGCAGCTCGAAGAATTTTTGATTTTTTCAATAGTTAGAGACACCAAATTAACGTGACAGTATTCAGAATTGATCCAGCGATGAAAACGGAAGCTGTTCTGCATATAAATTTTTTTGACGAGAAAGGTCTATTCTCTCACCGATAAAACGACAAAAAGCAGCTTTAAATTTCACTCGGTCTTAGTAGCGATGCATTTTGAAAGAAAAATGTTGGCTTACCTTTTTAAGGATTAATAAGTGTGAAAGTCTTCTAAAATAGCAGTTTTTATCAATCTATAAGCGAAGTTTGGTAACTACTGACATAATAGCAATTCTATTCGGATTCAGATTTTATATGTTAAAACTACATGAATATTCCACAAATTATAAACTGCTGTTCACTTCGTTTAAAGTTACCCTTTATGCAGTATGTACGATAAAACGATTATTAGCCTAGACAAATAATGGACGTTTAACCCGCCCCACGTCATCATTTCTCCCTCTTGACGGCGGTACTTTTTCATGCTCAACAACATATTGCACCTATGAATGTCAGATTACACCATCTGAGTTCGAAATCCCTCCACAGGATATTTGACACCAGACAGTCAGAAAAGCTAATAACTTTTTACAATCTTCTCATATCATCTTGCACTTTTCAACTACTTGAACATTTGCAGCGCCACCTAGTGGTAGAAATTTGAAATCGTAATTTCTCTCCAATTAATTTCAACACAGGCTGATTTATCTCAACTTTCGAAAAGCATCTCAGTGTGGTTCGAAGTAGAACGGGCACCGTGATACTGGGAATTTTCTTGTTTTGGTCATCCCACTCTACAGCTGTTTATACCGGTTCAATTATTGGGGCCCGCGAAGTAAACAACCCATTCGAAACCTCGAGAAACGCACAGTAATCGGAATTCTAGTCGGTATGCTGTTTGACCAAATGCTGATGAAACTCCATTAATGTGTTTTGATTGACGACTCTGCAATAGTCGCTTCGGAAAACATTCCTTTGCTCAAATTTTACGTGGATTAGATTTTTTTGATTTGGCAAGGGATCTGTTCCTGTGGCCATAAACCAGTGTTTTGTGTCAGGTAACGCTCAAAATTTTCACGGATCAGGAAGCTATTTTTTATTTGGAATGTAATCTGTTCTTGTGACTAGATAAACCTGCGTTTTTGTGAAATATAACTCTATGAATTCGGAAGTGAAGGAATTTTCTCAAAAGATGAACTTATTGGATTCATTGTAGACTTAGCCAGCTGCCATTACAGCAGGGATGTGCTACAATGATACGATACTGGAGTCTAATTCATCCTGAAAGGGCAGAAATCAGCAAATTGTCCCCAGCTCCGTCGAGTAGCGAAGCATTGGGCGATAGTTAAGCGGATGCTGTAGATGAAGAGCAAGCTACAGTGGACTTGGTCGTATGAAGAATTGGTGGAATCAGCCGGGCAAGACTGTGACTGATGACAGTGTGCACCGGATGAACATCAACAGAAAAGTGCGTGGATTTCTTCGAATTTACGATGAAAAATAAAATTGTATTACCTTTGTTTCGTTCTTAGAAAATTATTCGATTGCTAGAAAGATTAAGCAAATATACGCATTTGAAAGGGTTACATCTAATAAAACTTGCCTTCATTGTTAGTGGCAAGGTCTGAAATTTTCCTTACTATAGAGGAAAAAGATATGCGATAAACTGCTTGTAAAAACAAGCGCTAACTTCAAACTCTAGTTGGTTACCATAAAAATCGAAGTTCTCCAGCCACAGCTGCAGATTTCCAGCCAGATCAACAACTTACTGGCCATGTTAGTCACAAAAAACAATTGCATATTTCTTGGGAACAGCTCAGCAACCCCTCGCAACATAAGACTTCGACACTAACTGATAAAATGAAACACTGAATTTGCGCCAAATCGGCGCGTTGTGTCAAATTGAGAAATAAAGCGCGCCAAATCCATGAAATTAGAATATATCATATGAACCCTGAAAATGATCGAAAAAATGATCGCTATCCTCTCCATGCATTTAATATTTAGAAACAAAAATTATTAGGATTTGAAATTTAATCCTTTGTTTGAAATGAAATAAAATAATTTGTGGTTTCGAAATAAAGTAACCACAAGTTTGTTCAAGTAACCAATTCAAGTTCCATGTTTTTCCGGCATGATTTTTTGTGTGATTCTAGAAAACAAAAATTAATACTCCCATAAAAAGCCACTAATGGCAGCTAAACCCTACACCGAGGCACTAACACCGAGTAAACACCAGGACAAAATGAGTCCCGACAGTTATAATCTGTTTGGAATTTTTTAAGAAAGTACTATAACTGAAATAAGCAACAATTGAAAAAAAAAACCTGTTTTAATCCACCTAGAGGTGCAATTGTGCCTTTCTCATTTCTCCAAACTATGATTTAATAGCTGGTTCGTACAATATAACTTTATGGAAATGTCTTTCATTCTTATTACACTTGGTAAGTATATATAAGAGCACCTTTTTGCATTCATCGCGGTATCGGTTTGAATCGGAGTTTTCTATGTGATCGACCTCCACAACCCGTAACTCCGGTGCTGGAAGTCGGATGGAGATGGAATTTAATATCAGTTTCTGGGGACGCAACACCTTTCATTTGAGACTAAGTTGATCAAATCTAGCCATTTTCGAGAAACCAATATAACCGTTATTCTGACTTTGGATGCTTCCGGATCCGTCGATGGTGGCCAGTGTGGCCAAAGAGACTTTGAATGACTGTTGGGGACCTAAATCTACAAATTCAACAGTTGTGTTTACATTTTGGAAAAAAAAAAAATCACCTTTTTACATTCATCGCAGAATTCGTTAGAATCGGGATTTGCTGCGTGATCGTACGTATCACCCTGTAATTCAGGAACCAGAACTCGGATCCACACAAAATTCAACAGCAGCTGATGGACCTTTCATTTAAAATTAAGTTTGTCAAAATCGGTTCAGAAAATTCCGAGAAACCGATTTGGAAAAATCAACAAATTTTGTTTTGTAACCATACTCTTCAACTCGTAATCCGGAACAAGATGTCGGTTGAAAATGAAATTCAATAGCAACCTATGGGAATATTATACCTTTCATTTGAATCTTAGTTTGTAAAAATCGGTTCAGCCATCTTCGAGTAACCGATGTGGACATTTTGTTAACAAATCCGCACATACACACACATACATACACACATACATACATACACACAGATATTTTGCGATCTCGGCGAACTGAGTCGAATGTTATATGAGACTCGACCCTCCGGGCCTCGGTTAGAAAGTCGGTTTTGGGAGCAATTGCATAACCTTTCTATATAAGAAAGGCAAAAGAATAATATTTAATTAGCTTAATAAGCATGAGTTCAATGTTATCTTCATGTGATTATAATTTGCAAAGGTTGGTGGAATGCGTTTGAACGTGTAGCGAATGGGGGTTTAGTAAAGTGGGTGTGGAGGATGCGTCAGAAATCCTTCATCTTATTTCGGTATACGGGGTGGATGAAGGAAATCTGGGCGTGAGGGTGATCCAAGAAGAGGGGAGTGATGAAGGAGGGAGGTGTAAGGGCAAGGTGGGGAGGGGGGGGGGAAGGGGCAGCTACGCAATACTCAACTGCATATTTTGCCTTCCATTTGAGACTTGGTTTGAGAAAATCGGTTCAGTCATCACCGATGAACCGATGTGACTTTAATTGTGGAATATGCCCGGAATTCCGGACTTCCGGAATCGTCGATAGTGGACAATATATTCAAAGAATGTTTGATTGGCAATCAGTGATCTAGATCTACGATTAGAAGTAATTTGGTGACCATTTCAATAGTTTTTAGCCTCTGAGGTATTACGATTGTACCGATTTATATGGGAAATTCCAGTGTATCCTTACTAACACCCCTGTAACTCCGGAAGCAAGAGTCAGAACCGAATGAAATCCAGCAGCAGTCAATGGCATTACTGTATCTTTCATTTGAAATTAAGTTCGTAAAAATCGGTAGAGAATTCGTTGTGGAATGGGTGTGATATTAGCTTAGGAACTTGGCGGGTTCCCCGAGGGCGTCATGAACCGTCATAGGTGGCCAATGTGGTCAAAGCTGCTTTGATTGATCATTAGTGATCCAGACCCGCAAACTAGAGTAATGTTACATCAATTTTAATATGTTTTACATCATTTGAACATTATGGTGGTACCAGTTTATATGGGAATTTGCTGTGTGACCGCACTCTTCAACCCGTAACTCCGGAACCGGAAGTCGGATCAACTAAAAATTCAATAGCAGCTTATGGGAGCGTTATACCTTTCAGATGAAACTAAGTTTGCGAATATCGGTTCAGCCATCTCTGAGAAAATTGTGTGAGTTTAAATGACACACACACACATACACACACATACACACACACATACATACACACACACAGACATTTGCCGATCTCGACGAACTGAATCGAATGGTGTATGATACTCGGCCCTCCGGGCCTCGGTTAAAAAGTCGATTTTTACAGTGATTGCATAGCCTTTCTTTATATGAGAAAGGCAAAAACGATTGAACGTAAAAAAAGACAATTTTAGTCGTTAGAATTCGGAAGTTTCACTTTTCTTTCTATTGATTTACAAAGCAAACCAGCTCGATGATGCGTTTAAAAGAAGCAACATGAAGCTCGCTTGTTAGGGGGCATGTAGCGACCTGAATTTTTCTTCGGTATCTTCTTCTGAGAAAATTTTAAATTTATATTTTTCGAGAACAATTAAACCATGATGAAAGCGATCGTTTTTGGCATTCCGAAGGCTATTTTGAGTGTTGAGAAGTATCTGAAACTTTTTTGGTAATTTCCCATATTATCTTCAGTAACTTCAAGTTTCTTGCGGCACATCACGCTAGACTACGTGTTCGCCTACAGAGCTAGCGTCAATCCGACGCTAGCATTTTCCTGGCACTAAGTTAGTGTCCAATTCTGATGAGACGAAGTCTTAACGCAAATTCCATAACTCGTCCAGTTTCTAGTTTCACACCCAATGCTAACTTTTCTAAAGTAATCCATCACAAATTAGTTCGTTATAACAAGAACTCCCGACAAAGTTACCCACTTGAGCAACTTGCCACTTTGATGATCTTTAGTCACTCCGGTCAAACTCCTATCAGCTACGCTCGGTAGCAGAAATATCATCCACCCTCTCCCTCTAATTACACTTTTTCGGAATTGTTTGATCGGCCAAGTGGAAACAAATCGATTGAAAATTGCGACCTTTCATCCCATCCCACCCATCGTTCTCCGTTCCATCATCCAACAACAATCCGTTGCCGTAACAAAAATCGATGAATCACCCGGCATTTTTTTCGTTATTTATATTTACGCAAATAACCAGCCAGTCAGCCAGTCACTTGAAGCGGGCTTGATTCTTAATGTTCATATCAAAAAGTAATTAATTCAAATGCTTATTTACATAGAGCTGCTTTTTATTTGTTTGTGTTTGTGTGGGTGTTTGTTCCCGTTGGTTGAGTGGAAAATCCTTGGATTCTTTCCCCCGGCTAAGTGAAGTCAGGCACAAGAAACACGACGACTCGCGCTTTAATTTGAAACGATGCTATTTGCTCCGTTCTTTGAGCTTTTTTGATTACAATCTTGCACGATGGTGTCTTGCAGGCGGAGTGGGAGAAAACTTTGCCATGGAATTAAAAAAAAATTCTGCTTACTTGGGAATTTGAGTTGCGCTAATTATGCGACTCGGTTGAAGATTTGATTTTTTTCTCTTGCAATAACTTTAATTAGTCCAACGAAACATCAAAAAATGGACAAATTGACATAATGGCTAAATTTGCAATTTAGCAGTAGAGGAGAGGAAGAAAATTTGCTTAAAAAACGAAAACAACATCCGCTGCTCGGATCGCTCAATCCAACCCCCCCCCCCTTACCACACAAACAGAAAACTGATCCGGAAACGAGACAACACTAGCAAAAAGTTCAAAGAACCGGCACCGGAATCCGCTCCAGAATCATCAGCCAGTTCGTCCGTGCGGAACCGTGCGCACTGAATGCAAAAGGGCTCGTCCAACTCGCCCCCCGACTTCATCGAGAATTCGATGGCTCAAAGGACGAACAACTCGGCTGAAATGTGACATAATTAAATTTTTATCATCAAATTACGTTAAATTTTGTTTTTGCCTGTTTTTGGCGTTCTTGTTGTGCGCTTCACGGTCCGGTTGACGGTTTGGCGGTGCGGTAACCTTGGGCGAAAAGGCATATCCGGTGGTCAGCCCGAAAAAAAACCCGATGGTGGCTGATGTTGACCGTTGGTTCGAGCTTATGTTACGTGTTTTAGCGATGGGTTTTATTCGTTGTCATTTATGATGTGCTATCTAAGTTTTCATATGACTAAATATAGTAGAGGAAAGTCGCAGGGAAGGTGCCTGAGACCACATTTCTTCTTATATTACAATAATGATCGTCGCATGCCAATATGGAAAACTTGAAGTTTATTCGACTATCCCTTTAATTCTGTTGTTCCAGTTGCAGCGGGCCGTGATTCTGATTGTGATATTGAGTGTACGGTTAAGATTTGGAGGTGTGCAGATATTATGATCGCGTGGGAACGAGCGTTTGTATGTTCGTGTTAGAAACCGCGTTTATAATCTTATAAGTGTTAATAGTTCACTTAATCACCCCGGCTTTGCATGTATGCGAGATCGCCAACCTAGGTGTGTGTGAATGACCGCGAAGGCTTCGAGCGTTTATATGTTGACTCGTTTGACTGCGAGGGCGTTTGTATGCCACGTGTGCTAGTGTAAATGTAACTTAGCGTCCATTGTATGACCGTGCGCTCATTTGCATATTAGCGTTGGCTCTTCAATTCTCTCGCGGCTCGCGAGACTGATGTTTAATTTTGAGTGTTCGATTCAGATGCTAGTCAGATGCTAGAACAGAGTGCCCAAGTAACAATTGAAGTTTTATAGCATGCTACAAGTGCAATCTAAGTTTTATGAGTGGCTATAAAACTACCATAAATCCTCAATTGTTACTAGGGTGAGCTCCTCCAAATCACAATGGTTCCCGACAACATCGCCCAGAAACTTGTTGTTAGGTGTATGTCAGCGTCATTTTTATTGTTGGAGAGTGATCTAACGAAAGGTATGAACCTAGGCTGCTAGGACTAAAGGTAGGGGCTTCCCGATCGATCCATGTCCGCGTGGGAACGGATGTTGGTATAATCGCGCTTTAGAGAACGCATTTAAAAATTCGCAAGTGCTATTATATTAACTTGATCAAAATGGCGCTTTATATATGCGAGTTCTCGGTCGTAGTTGTGCGCGATTGATTGCGATTGGAGGTTCGCATGTGTAACCAAGTTTGTATTATCGCAAAGGATACAAGCATTTCTATGTAAACGTGTTCGATCGCGTAAGCGGTTTTATGATGCATATTCCAGCATATTTTTGAAAGCTTTTTAATGTTTGTACCCGTCATTGTGATGTTTGATTTTGAGTATATACGGTTCGGATGATTTGCAATCAGATTTGCGTTATCGGGAATTGCTCGAGTGTTTGTATGTTATTGCGCGCGATTTTTCCATCACATAGGTGCTTGTATGTCGCGTATGCCAGGGGCTTTGTAGTTTCGCGTGTACCTTCCTATAACCGTGTGATCGTTTGCATATTCACGTCTATTTACTTA
This sequence comes from Topomyia yanbarensis, assembly GCF_030247195.1. Classification (NCBI taxonomy): domain Eukaryota; kingdom Metazoa; phylum Arthropoda; class Insecta; order Diptera; family Culicidae; genus Topomyia; species Topomyia yanbarensis. The sequence continues at coordinate 29,345,464 of NC_080670.1, forward strand.
GGATAATCGACACATAAATCATACATTCTTTCAGTAAAGGTTAGATCGTACGAGACTCGTATATTTTAATAAAAAAAGATTCGATATTATGTCAGTCATGCGCTGAACAGAAAAAAATAATTGAAATGAAAGATGAGAAAGGTAAAAATCAATAGCACAGTTTGACATTAGTATTCCGAATCCCGAACAAACGAAAAGCCCATAATACCCCTATGGTCATGGGGTTTAACATGGGTGTTCATGGGTTCAATCCATGAAAACACCATCACCATGGTCCGGTAGATCCCATTTAAAATACCATATGTTGGTGTATTTATGGGTTATTGAGACCATTTTTTGGTGTCTTGATGGTTGTGAATTTTGTCACGGACCATGTTTAAGGTATTTTCAAGGGGCTATGTGGTTTTTGCACCCATGAGTATTTGCTCGGGATGCCATATAATGGAATTTGGTTGGCCTCCCAGTCTCCTCTATGCAACATTCTGTTAGAGATCAATATAGACACATGGAAGAGCAACAATTATTTTCAATAGAATATAAATGGCCATTTTCCCAGTTGACGTTTAAAGTAGTATTGTTCGAAAATGCTTGCAATACCATCAATCCATTCAGCCTATGGGAGGGATTTACATACGCTATTAACCCTTAAATGCGCAATGTTGTTTTAAAACGCCATTGCAAAAAACATCTCAAAATTATATACAGTAACGTATTGAAGCTGTGAAACAATTTTCAGAAAATTTAAAGAAAAATTGGTTTGCGCCTTTAAGGGTTAAAGTTGTCCATATTACTGATACAATTTGCAATTCAATGCAAACTAAGCCAAATTCGAGCAAAAGAAAGGGGAATCGAAAAGATTTCCCAGTTTTGTCAGTCTAAAATACACCAAGGAACGGATAAAAACGAGTCACCACTGTTTAAGTTTTACGAAAAAGATTTTAGAGAATCTAGAAAAATAAAATATGAACGATGAAAAATCATTACACGTTGGATTCGAATTTTCGGCGGATTAGACTCTGTGGTATCTGCGATTGGGCGGCTGGTTATCACGACATCGAGCATATTGTCTGGACGTGCGCTGAACATTGTGTTGCCAGTTCTCAGGATTAAGAGAATTAATGTTCATATTGTTAATAAACAACAACGTTCATGAACAGTTTTAACACTAGATTCAGGTCAGTTTGGCTCGTTGACATTAGTGAAGCTGATAATTAGAGCTATTAGTTTGCTTTTAGCAGTTTTCAAAATTATCGGTACAATTGGAAGTAATGCAGTCAGAATTATTTGATTCCGCCGGTGTCAGTTGCTGACCGGAGTACGAGCAATGTTAGTGAAGATCGGGTAAGCAATCCCTTGGGATTTCTTGTCGTAAGCAGACGTCAGCTTTTTGTTCGGAGCGGCTCAAAACAGAGTCCGTCTCGGAACGGGTGATTGCAAAAAAAATTGGTGACTCTCTTAGCTATTTCAACCGCACCATGTCAGCTATTTCAACCGCTGCGAGTCACTCTTTTAACATACATTTTCTGGGCCTCGATTGAAGAGTTGAGTTTTTGATTAAGGTTAATTAAGATAAAGCCTAAAGCTGTTTCCTGATCCTGATGCATCAATGCAAACGAAAATACCTTTCAATCTACCACTCCTTTCGCCTACCATCAAACGTCACACCAGTCAACTCATATACGCCCACTCGAACCATCGAACCCAATCGAACCGAAACCGGATGGCTGGCCATCTGAGCCACAGCCTTGAAATTGCCACACAAAATCCACTGCCCTCCTAATCAACAATTCCACTCAGCTTTCTTCAGCGTCGACTTCGTAAATAGGTATGCCGGTTGTTGCTGTTGGCAACCTTTTCGTTTCAGAAAGGGAAAATTTGAAACCATTCCCCCATCCCTACCCCTGTCCGTTGGTAGCAGCTTTTCTTTCGCCTGACGGCAAATAGGTTCGAGAAGACCAAATATCGATTTAAAAGTCAATCGGCAACACCACTCCTTTTCTTTTTCAATAGCGAAGGCGGTAGTCGAAAAGTGAAAAGGGAGGAAAGGGGTGATGTAACCGGTTTCTATAGGATTGCCTATCCCCGAACTCTGCTAGGGGTGAAATCGTCATTTCGGGGAAATTGAAGATGAACTGAAATGGGGGAAGGGTCCTCGTGCCAAGAAGGTGATCCCTCAATTTTACTCCTCAATAGCGGTGATAATGGAAATCAGGTAAATTGGTTTTTCCTTTGGGTCGAAGGTTTGTGCTTGATGGTTTGGCAGTGATGCTATCTGTTTCATCAATAAAAGATTTCAATTTGAATTTTTCGACAAGTACTTTCAAAGTTGAAATATCGCAACACAGTAAACGTGCTATCAAATCTCTTGAAATTTTACGAATAAAAACTGATTTTTTTCAGGAAGTTTTGTGTATGTATTAGACATAGCTTGTGAGCATTAAATCAGCATTTAATGTATTATTGTATGTTTGCCTGTAATACTGGTATAAATTTAATTCTCATATTATATTTGAGCAGGGATAGCCGACAGGAAAATGCACCGCTAGGTCTGTGCTATTCAGAATTGGTTCATTGCAAAACCGTTAGAGCTAACACCTTCTACGTTTCGAAACTAGGTTGTATGCATGGTGTAACTATAACATACGCAGAAAGCTTTTCTCTATAATTGCACTGCAAGCCAGTGGAGACTAAACATCTTTTAACATCTTAGGGTTCTCCAGATCGCCAGAAAGTCGTCATCGTCCAGGCTGTCACCGCCGCTGATTTTCTTGGTGGTTACGCTTTTCTTGAGATTGCTAACAGTATTATCTTTCTTTAAGCAAAAACAGTTTGGTGGCATTGTTTCACGCAGTGACTGAATCAATCATATTGATCCTCGTCGTTTCTTACTAAAAATGAGTCTAGTGAGATGATGTATCTAAACTAATACTAAAAAAGATCATGGTTGAATCCAATTTTCCCTTTTGGAACTTAATATTGCATAATGGCGGCGTTTGATTCCCTAGCTAAAAGCCAAGAGTTCGTTTTCGTTTTCTCGTCAGTAAACATCAGAGCTTTTGTGTTTGCTTCCCGGGACATCACTCGGGATAAACCAGTTGCTTAAGGCGCTCACATGTGTTGTGTGAACTGTTTGGATTTTCTGTCTACTACTAATGCTAATTTGGATGCTGGTTTAGATACGTCGCCTAACTAGACTCCCAGTTGTTGTTTGTTACTGACGAGATGAAATCGAAACTCAAAAATCAAACTTAATTTAAACACTTTTATCTTTCTTTAAGCAATGTCAGTCTAGTAGCATCTTTGCAGCCGGTGACTGAATCAATCAACTGGATCCTCTTCGTTTCTTACTAGATCTTTGCTATTCAGGAATGACTCAGTGGAAAATCGTTGTAGCTAACACCTTCTACGTCTCGAAATTAGGTTGTTTGTATGGTGTAACTAGACCACACGCAAAAAACTTTTTTCTATAATTATGTTGCCGGTCTGTAAGGCATATACGTTTTCTAATATCTTGGGGCTCTTCAGATCGTCAGAAAGTCGTTTCCGTCCAGGCTGTCACCGCTGTTGATTTCCTGGTGGTTGCGGTTTTTTGAGAATGGTAACATTATTATCTTTTTTCAGGAAAAACCAGTCTAGCAGCATTGTTGTACTTAGTGATTGAATCTCAATCAGCTGGATCAACTTTGTCGTTTGTTACTAACAATAACCTTCAACCCGTGCCACTTGTGGAGTGTGAAGACCCGATTTTATCTACCCCCGATTTTATCAGCTTTTTGACCCGATTTAATTTAGTTTAATTTTATGTAAATTGATTGTTGGTAGTTTGACTCATCAAACTACCAACAATCAATTTACAGAGAAAAAGAACCAAGTAGAATTCGAGTAAATCCTTTCTTGAGCACATTTTTCTTATCTTAGAGATTCGAAAAATGCAAAAAAATTTTTTTTAATTTTTAATTTCAGCCAAATAATCAGGAAAGGTTATGAGGCTATATCTAGGGACTAAAGAAGAATATTTTAAGAGCTTTGGTTTTTTAAAAAGAAAAAAATATGTCCCGATTTTGTCAATGTCCCAAGGGGTGATAAAACGGGTCTTCACTGTATTAACAAGTACCGGACTAAGATTCGTTCACTTTCCATCCCTTTTACTTCTCTATTTCTTCCCGGTTTCTTCCCTCCCTCCTTTCGTTTGTTTGAAACTTCCTATCCTCTTACTCTGTTCCGTCACATTTTTTGTTTTTCCCTTTTTCTTACCTCTTTCTTCCCATTTTCTACTATTTTTCTTACTTCTTCCCACCCTCCCCTTCTTTCTTCCTTTTTTCTTCCTTCAATCTCCCTCTTTCTTCCCTCTTCCTTACCTGTTTCTCTATCTTATCTTCTTTTTCTCTCTTCTTTCTCACTTCCTTCTTCTATTCTTTCTTATTGCGTCATTTTTGCCTTCTATTTCTTTCTTCTTTTTATTGCCTTCTTTATTACTTCTGGCTACATTCTTCCTTTTCTGTTCCTTCCCACTTGTCCTTTTTTCTACGTTCTCTCACACCTCTTCATACTTTCTTTATACTGCTTTTTTATTTTTCTTTCTTCTTTCTACCGTATCTCTAAGCACTTTCTTCCTTTTGCTTTCCCTCTTCTTTGTCCTTTTTTCTTTTCTTTTCCTTCTCTCTTCCTTCATTCTACTTTTGATCTTACCTCTTTCTTTTCCTTCTTTCCATTTTCTCCTCCATATTTTCCTCTTTTTGCTTTCTTTCTTACTTCTTCCAATCCTCTCACTTGCTTTTTCCCACATTCTAAGTTATTTTACACCTTCTTTTTATTGCCTTCTTTATTACTTCTGTCTAAATTTTTCCTTTTTCTGTTCCTTCCCACTTGTCCTTTTTTCTACGTTCTCTCACACCTCTTCATACTTTCTTTATATTGCTTTTTTATTTTTCTTTCTTCTTTCTACCGTATCTCTAAGCACTTTCTTCCTTCTGCTTTCCCTCCTCTTTCCCTCTTTCCTTTTTCCTTTTTTTCCTTCTCTCTTCCTTCATTCTACTTTCGATCTTACTCTTTCTTTTCCTTCTTTCAATTTTCTCCTCCACATTTTCCTCTTTTTGCTTTCTTTCTTACCTCTTCCAATCCTCTCACTTGCCTTTTCCCACATTCTAAGTTATTTCACACCGGTTCCTACCCGTTTCCTTTCCTCTTTTTCTCTTCCTTTCCTCTTCCTACTTTTCCCACCTTTTACGTTTATTCGCACCTTTTCCTTCCCGTTTCCTTTACTCTTATCTTCTTTCTACTTTCTTTTGTACCTTTCCTTTTCATTTTTCCTTCGTTTTCCTTTATTTTGCCAACACTCTTTCTTCTTCTTTCCCTTGTTATTTATCCTCTGACTTCTATCATCTTTCTGCTCACTTCTTTTCTTTTACGTTTTCTTTTCTGTTTTTTCTTCCTTCCCTTTTCCTCCCACTTTCTTCCCTCTTCTTTGTCTTGTTCTCATTCCTCTACCTTCCCTCTCCATTCCTTCTTTCTTCCGAATTTCTACCTTCTTTCTTCGCTCTTTTTCCGCTTTTGACTTTCCTTCTTCCCTTTTTCTCTAATTTTTCTTCCATTCTTGCCTATTTCTTTTATTTCTTCTTTTTCTGTCTTTTTTCTTTACTCTTTCTATGTTCCTTTTTGTCTCTTCTAACCTTTTCCTTCTTTTTAATATTTTTCTCAATTTCCTCTATATTCCTTCCATGTTTATTCCTCTCCTCTTTTTTACCCTTTCTGCCCTATTTCTTGCATCTTTCTTCCCTCTTCCTTCCCTCTTTTTCCCTCCTTCTTCCTTACGTTTTCCTACCCACTTCCTATCTTCTTCCTTCCCACTTTTTCCTCCTACCTCCTTTCATATCTCTTTCAACCCTCTTCTTTCTCGCTTCCTTTCCTCTGTTCACTTTTTTCATTTCTTGAGTCTTCCTTTGAACCTCTCTTCCTTTATTCTTTTCCTATTTACCTTCTTCCTCTTTCTAAGCGCTTTACCCAAGTATTCATAAGCATTAAGCCATTGCACTGTATCGGCTATACATTTGCACTAATGTTGCATTGAAACTCCATTGCAGCATTAACAATGTAATAAAGCTCTATATTAGCATCAATAATGCGCAAATGCTCAGCTGAAATATAGCATTAGCGTTTGCTCTATATGCGTATATAAAGCCGATTTAACGCGTACATGCTTCAAGGATCTTTAAAGCATGTAAGCTTTACATGTGCATTTACTGCCATTATAGAGCAAATAGAAAGCCGATATAATGCTAATGGGTTTATTCCTAATGCAACTCTTCTGGAAGATAATATTCGGCTTGTTTCGTTTCAATCGAACATATGCAATATAGTCCAGGGAGCGCACTTACCGTGAAGGACGAGGCAAGGTACCTCAGTTCGAGACGTACTAAAGGTAATTTTCGTAAAACATTCATATCATGTGAGAACGAAAACGTATTAAGGATAACCATTACAATGCATTAGAAGAGAGTCAATTACGGTTTTAAACAGAACGTTTTTTTAAAGATTTTTCCTTTTCGCTCACCATACCGAAAGAAACCATGGCGGACAATGACAACTAACTGAAGCTTTTTAATAGCATTAGTAGTGCCAATATTAGGCTTTCAAATTTGACATTTGCACGCTGGTGCTATATAATAGCATTAATTCTGCAGAAACGAGCTGTCAATCTCCGCACAGTAATAGCACTATATTTCGCCTTTTCTAGCTTAATACCAGCATTATACCAGTATTTAGAGCTTCACGGCACTTTAAGACTGCTTTATATGTGGATCTAAAGCAGATATAAGGCTACTTTATAATGATTATTGGTTACTTGGGTATAAGCTCTTCTTTTTTCGCTTCGCTTTCTACTTTTTTTCTTGCACTTTGTACACTCTTTTTCCGTGTTCCTCCCCTTCTTTCTCTTGCTTTTCTCTTCTTTCCTTCTTCCTACCCGCTTCAGTTAATGCTTACCTCCATTTTCTTTGTGTTTTCCTTTCCTCTTCCATCTTTTTTCTCTTTTGTCACTCCTACTTCCCTTTTCCTGTCCTCATCACACTTTTTTTTTCTTTTTCTGCCATCTTTCTTACCTCTTCCTTTCCTCTTTCTTCCTTATTTCTTCTCTTGCTCTTTCTAATTTCTTTCCTATGTCTTTCTGCTCTCTTCCCTCCATCTTTCTTATCTCTTTATTTCCTCTTTTCCCCCTTCCTTCCCTTTTCTTTCTTTTTTGTGGTGATCAACGATTTTCCAATTTTCAACAAATGAGTGCGTCACATGAAACATGAAATTTTATCGATTCAAAAATTCCAAAGGCGATATGCTTATAATTCCATTGCGAATTTCAGCACTGAGGCAGCCATTATGCTAATTTAAATAATTGTTAAACTTTGTTGATTTGTACCGAAGAACAAGTAAACCATGACGCTGGAAGGTTCAAACCTATTAAGTTTTCGTAACAGTCCACCATCATTAGGACCGACCCTCTCGCTCTCTCTCTTTCTCCCTGAGCTGTGACAGCTCAACTGATTACGCCAGTTTAATTCGACGGAAAATACCAAAGTTAATTAACCGATCATTCTAATCGAAAATTCATCTTTTGCCCCTGAACCATCTGGGGTACCCCGTTCATTACCTCTCGGTTCGTGGGCGAGGGGGAGGAGGGACCGAGTTGACACTTGAAAAACTTTTCAGGGTGTTCGAAAAAGGGCCTGTATTAGTATCAGCCGGTCGGAAAGTTCGTAATTGGACGTTCGTTTCCCTTCCTACCGCGCACGCACCACCATCTCTTCGGCACTGCAAACGGACCGGAACATCATTAATTAACGCAAACAGTTCCTGTTGTTTCGTACAGCAGTGTTTGGCCGTGAACATAACTAGTCCATTTAGCTGCTAGTTCCATGCGGGAAGTTGTCAATCCTCCCCCGAACGGATTCGACGATTTTCTTTCGATTTGTTTCGAAGCGTAGAGCAACATTGTTGCAGCGCATCGGCTGTCTCGAAGGGATGATTAATTGTGGCCCATGCGCAACCTTCCGAGCCTAACCTGCCGGCGAGGAGGGTATGTGCACCGGGCCGGGGTTTCCGCCCGTGTTGGGGTTCATTTTTCATGCCCACTAATGGACAGGCTGGCTGCCTGCTTTCAATTTCAATCACTTTTCCTTCGTCGCCGACAGACTTTATGGAGTCGTTCATCATTTGAATATCTGCGTAGCCGTGGGATCCGTCGTCTGCTGAGCTCTGATCAATAATTGAACAGCCCAGCCAAGGCCACGGGCCACAACAGGACGAACATGGACAGAAGTTTGCCCCGTTTCCAGTGGGCTGTTTCATGAGCTGTTCAACGGCTGCTAAAACGTGCCCATGAATAAATAAATAAACTTAAGGGTAGTCTCTTGAATGGGCAAGGGGACGGACGGGGTGAGAAGGGATGATGGACAAACTTCCGAATTAGGCTTAATCGGGAAAAGTTGCCACCGCCGATGTTCGATCAGTGAACTGAAGTGCCGAAAGTGATGCGCAGAAAAAAAAAACTAGAGCTCTTCGCAATGTTACTGATTAAATGGGAGGGGAAATAAGCAGCACAACACCGAAAAGAAGCAATATACAATTTGATTCGATTTTGTTGCTATTTTGACTTTGCTGAAATTATTTCTAACAAACAAAAATATGTAATTCAGCAGGCGATCCGCGGTTGTTGCTTATAAAGCAAACTTTTTGTGACGTTTCAATAATCAATCTATTCGATTCGTTTTCCATTATTGCTACAAACAAGCTGCAAATTTCAATCACCAGTGTCAATCAAATGGATGCGTAATTTTGCATTCAGAAATAACAAAACAAAACACGCTGACAGCTAATCGGCGAGTCGTCTCTCGTCGTTACTCGAACGGGTTCTGTGACGATTTCCCGAGGCGTAACCTGTCTTCCGCATTACAAGTCGACATCGTCATCATCATCGTAGTCATTCTGTTTAGTTAGGTGGCCCGCGAGGAGGTTGACACAGAAAAGGGATCAAGACGTTGAATGATGATGATGCTGCTGTTGCCTGTTACTGTTGATGAAAGGGCCCTGTGGTTGACATCTCTCGCAAGCAACTACCGCATGGCACATAGCAGTCAGTCCGTCAGTCACAGTGAAATTAATCAGCGCATCGTCAAGAATTAAACCGGCTTGGGTCGTCGTCGACGTCGCAGCCGCCATCATGCAGGATATTGGCGCTTGTGCCCCAGAAGGGGTGCTTCTTCTGAAGTACATAATCAATTTCAGTGCAAAATATGGCGAGCAGAAGAAGAAACTTGAACCCCCGAAGCAGCGCCCCCTTTCTCTCTCTCTCGCCGACTACCGACTAGTTCACACACTAATGATGATGCCAGAAGAGTTTCCACTTGCCTGTGTGATAGCTTCGTTGCGACACCCGACGGCAGTTGCACGCAGTAGTGGGAATAGCACAAATGCGCGAATACTGTGCACTTGTTTTGTGTTTTGCACTGCTGTGGTGCGCTATTAAAAACAGGCGAATTAACTTCATTATAATTTTAATTACACAGAAGAAAAAAAAAAACAACTAGAAAACCCATTCCCGCATGCTTGCTGCCGTGTCGAAGATCTATCTAAATGGGAACCCTACATACCGAGACAGACAGAGAAAGAAAGATAGAGACAGAGTGAGAGAGAGAGAGTTTTCGTGTCTCGGCGAAACAACAAACTATAGACGGTGGAATATTGCCAGAGGTGATTCACACCGCAGCAATAAAACTTTGGCCGTCATGCGATCTTTGGTTATGGTAGTTTATGGTTCGGGTCGTGGTGGCACATGTTTTGTTTCGAGCGGACTCGGACGAAAATGTTTAGACAAATATGAGAAAGGTTTAATGATATTGCCGTTCCATAGATTTTTGGTCAGATGTCGACGAAGTCATCTAGTCGAACTATTCGGAAATGCTTAGTTGAACTGTAATTGTATTGTATTGTCTTCGATTAAAAAAGGTTACATCGCACAGACTAAAGACTAACTTAAACCTATTTTTAATTTAAACGATTCTTTACTAATATGAAAATCAAACAAATGATAGACACTGTTGAAGCGTTGACAGTAAACATCCAAAGGATTATTCTGGCCGTACTGCGTGCGATGTGTCGAGCGTCGGAAAAAATCAATTCTCCGGAAGGAGCGCAGGAGAGTCTATGTTGTCTGTCAGAAGGTCGAAAATGAAAAGTCGTTGCAGAAAGATCCGTCTGTCTTGCAGCGTAGGGAGATTGATGAGGATACAGCGATCTTCATATGTAGGAAGCTGAAAACGATTTTGCCAGGGTAACCGACGAAGTGCAAACCTGATAAAGTTCTTCTGTACCCTTTCGATACGGTTAATGTGTATGGTGTGATGCGCAGCACAAATAGTAACGCCATATTCTAGAATACTGCGTACCAGTGTAATGTATAGTGTTTTTAGACAATACACATCATTGAAATCACGAGTGTTGCGTTTGATGGGTCCAAGTACAGCGTTGGCTTTAGCTATAACGGAAGAGTAATGTGCGGTAAAGCGTAGCTTACAGTGGAGAATGACACCAAGGTCCTTGACGAATAAGACTCGTTCTACAAGAGCAGAACACATTGAGTATTCGAACTTAATTGGAGTATGTACTCGTGTAAAAGTGATTGTGCTGCATTTTTGAATATTCACGATCATTCCGTTTCTGTCGCTCCAGTAAATGATCCTATCAACGTCCATTTCCAATGCACAACAGTCTACCATAGTTGTTATCACACGGTACATTTTCAGATCATCAGCATACATACTTTAGAAGACCCTCCCCAAGGTTTAGGGGTTTGACGGTATTGCAAACATCATCAAGCATCAATTGCTTTAAGATGGGTACTGCATTACGCCTCGATAGTGGTGCATCGAGGAGACCGAGAGGGCTTATGCGCCTTTTTTATGTTATATCGTCGCTGTTGACAAGCGCCATTTAGCACTTTTCAAGAAAAACGATTTTTAAAGTTTGAGATTGAATATCTTGAAAATTATAAATGGTATAAGCAATTCAAAAAAGACAATTGATGCTTCTATCTATTCTGTATTAATCTCTCAAATATTGGGAAGATCGGTTGACTATGTTGCGAGTTTTTACTATAAATGTAAACAAAAGTCGCGCTCACACGTGTCATAGGCGTGTATTGATGACAAAATTTATATGGCGTGTCATAATCGTGCATGGAAAATTTTCCATACAAAAAAAGCATCATTTATTAACTTTTATTCATATCTTTGGCTTCATTTGGTCTAGAAACAATCTGTGAGATGCATTTTGAAGGAAATGAGTCAGGGAATCTAGAAAAAATAGTTATTTTTGGAAACAGTGTTGCAAAATATACTATATTTCCAGTTTAAAACTTAAACTGCATTATTCTCACAATTCGTGAATTTTTATTTTGAAAAAGGTTTTGCCATTGTGTTTCCCAAATAGTTTCACACATAAAAACTTGTTATACATCAAGATAACTTGAGCCAATCCCCAGACACAGTAGTTTGAAGCAAAATATTTAAATTTTCTCAGCATGTTTCTCGCTATATTTCAATAACCAAGCAGAATGTCAAAATTCTGAAAACGCCATTTTGTAGAGATTTTTTAGTTTAGTAATGTGGCATATCTAACTCATTTTACCCCAAAATGGCGTTTGTCATAAGATAGCACAACAGCGACGATATGCCTTTTCATACTCCGCACCAGCGCATACCAACGCTAAACCACTGGTCTATGGGCGGTGGCGTGGCCGACTGGCGGATCGACGTAGATTTACTTTTGCTGTGTGCCATGTTTACAAATATTGTTCTATTGGTGGTATTCGTGGACGGGGCTCACGGAGGAAGTCATTGTGTGTCCATTTATCGGTCGACTTCGTCATCGTGCATATACCAATTAAATTAATTTAATAATTAAATTAATTTAATAAAGTAGAATAAGTAGAAACCTATTAGTTGTAGCTTTGTGATAATCGTTGTTTTTCGTACTAGTGTTCAACTGTTATGTGCTAGTCGTATGTGTATCTATGTATGTATTCGTCTGAGTATTTGTGACAGTTGGGTCAGGGAATGGATGCAGAACTGACGTATATGACAGAATAGAGGCTAATACTTCTGGTGATCAATCTGAGCATTTAGTTCTATTCATTGGGGAAAGTCGGGCTGGATAAATTAGGGTAAAATAAATTTACCGACGCACGTGAGTCATCCATTCCCGGCCAGCATAGCATGATGAAAGTCTAACAGCATGCAATTGTCGGTAATGATAAATATACAACATTTGCTGCATTTAGACGAGTTTGATTGCATGTTACATGTGTTTTTCTATTCTACTTCATTGGTCTGTTTCTTCTGTGCATCTATTAGTTTGCTTTTCCATTATTTATGTATACCAAAATAGTATTGTTCAATTTATACACTTCTAGTCAAGCTCTTTGCATCTTTTTTTCTTTATTAAGCATGTTATGATTCCTTTTATTAGTATATCTCTGCTATACGCTATCTATACTCATATAGGTACAAACGCTCGTGGCCTTCGCGATAACACAAAACTGGCCACAAACGCGACCATGCAATTGCAATAATCCACATATACTTACGCCCGCGATTTCGCCTACATGAAAACACCCCGGTAATTAAGTAAACGTGGCATCTTTAAACTTCCATACGCGGTCTCAAACATTAACCCACCGCTCGCGCGATCATGAAACGGTCACGTCCGAAAGTTTTACCAGCCTGGACTAATGCCTTCAGTTGAACCAATCAAAAAAGTGACACCATATTCACTAAATAACACGTTCCATGGTGACATGACCTAGAACTCAAGTGATATGGGGAAACGGACTACTATCTGTATCATACACTAAAAATTAAGCATCAGATTCACGGTCCGCGCGCGATCAAACAAAAATACACAATCCGTCATTATAAAATCGAAGTTATACACGCGAAGTCACATACACGTGACAAACACGTTAATATACAAATGTTTGAGCCCTTCGCTATCATCCCCGGCATCTACATCGGCGATCTAGTAAACATGATCGCATCCCAGTGATAAAGTGAACGTCTCAGCTCCTATAAATTTTCAAACGCGGTCTCAATCGTGAACCTAAAAACTCCCGCGGTCTCACGATCATGAATCGGTCACTTCCGGATGTTTCTATCCTTGATATCAGCAGACCAGATGCCTTCAATTGGATCAATTAAAAAAAAAGAAAGCTCTCATATCCACTGGATACCACGTTACATGGCGACATGACCGAGGACTCTAGTGATATGGGGTAACTTACTCCCTGTCAGAATGTGAATTGTACACCAAAAACTAACTATCAGAATGAAGGTCCGCGTGACCATCCAAGAACGCACGCGTATATAGAAAATGCCACATGGTTACAAAATCCAGTCTTGTACACGCGAAGTCACATTAACGCGAGCACACGTGACAGACACGTTAACGTACGAACGCTTAAGCCCTTCGCGATTAACAACGCACACCTACGTTCGCAATCGCATAAACTTAATAACACCCCGGTAATAAGGAGAACGTTTTAGCGCTTACGAAGTTTCAAACGCTGTCTCAAAGGCGAACATACAAACGCCCGTTTTCGCGCGCTCATGAATCGGTCACGTCCGGAAACCATTACTCTCTGTCCTAATAACTTAGGTCCATACATTCAGTAGGACCAAAAAAAAAAGCACATATCCACTGGACAACACGTTCCATGGCGACATCAGCGGGCACTCTAGTGATATAGAAGATCTCACACTATTTTAGCATCTTAGAAGTACACCAAAAAATAAAGTATTAGACTCACGATCCGTGCGCGATTATCCAAGAACACATGCAAATATGCGAAAGGCATACGGTTATAAAATAGAATTTATACACGCGAAGTTACATACACGTTAGCACACGAGACATACAAACGCACACGCGATCGAAGACGTTAACTACAAATGCTCGAGCTCTTCGCGATGATACACGTGATCGCGAGTCCCTACGCCCGCACATACCTAAACCGTACAATGAATATCACATTCAGAATCACGGCCCGCTACAATTGGCCTAATGCAGTGTTTTATTGGGCGACATTGCCTGTCTCGTCTGCAAATTGTAGTATGTGATTCTGACGGGGAGCCCTTCCGAGAATCTAGCTCTACAGCTCCAGTAGGACAACTCTCGAAAAAAAAATCAGCATACATACTTTAGAAGACGATAATTCACTGCAGAGGTCGTTCACGAAGAGCACAAATAGAAGAGGTCCGAGATGACTCCCTTGAGGAACGCCCGATGAAATGTGGAAAGGATCCGAGAGTGTAGTTCCAAGTCGCACTGAGGCGCTATGGTTCGCAAGGTACGAGGAGATCCAATTAGTCGGACTGGCTGACTTAGCTTTTCCACAGCAATCAGATGAGGAACACGGTCGAAAGCTTTCGAGAAGTCGATGTACACCGCATCGATCTGTTGTCGTTTTTCTAATTTATCAATCTGCGACGACACGTAGCTCATCAGATTTGTAGTTGTCGAGCGCTTTTTTACAAAACCATGCTGGCCCAAAGTGATGATGTGTTTTAACGCGGGATAGTTAACATATAACAACATACTCTCGAAGATTTTAGGGAGGCAGCTTAAGATGGAAATTCCTCTATAATTGGTGACATCATGTAGGTTGCCTGTTTTGTGGATTGGAGTTATCAAAGCTTCCTTCCGCCTCGTGGGGAAAACATTTTCACCAAGAGAGCGATTGAATAATAGAGATGCTGGTAGCGTCAAAGATGAAGAGCAATTCTTGATGAACGATAGTTTCAGCCTGTTGGACCCCGGGCCCTTGGAACTGTCAATCCCCCGAAGATTAATATGTACCAAAGCAGGCAAATTCAGAGTGAACATTGGCAAACTTCTCAAGTACGATTGACAAAGGTGGTTATTACTTAGCACGTTTTGAAAGAATGGCGAAAACAGATTTGCTGACTCCGCTGGTGACGTTGATGTCCTGTCTCGATAGTTGACGCATTCCGGGATTCCACCGGAGCATGTTTTGTTCCGCAGATAAGACCAACACTACTTTGGGTTGTCCTTCATGCTACATTCAATTCGGGAAATATATGAGCGAAAGTATGTTGCATTCACGAGCTCGAATTGGCGTTCTAATTCCCGCACGGACGTTTTGTCGGTTTCGCCTCATGTTCTAAAAATTTGTTTTCGAGCCTTCCTGAGACGATTTCGAAGATTTCGTAACTCAGCATTCCACCAAGGTCGTTTGTTATCCGGGCGTTGAACTGATATTGTAGAGCTTATACCGTACGGCTGTAATTTCAGGAGGTTATCTAAAAATAAATTCAATTTGAAAGCTGTAACGAAAGACAATGACAACAAGCTGATATTGACGCCATCTTGAAGTCGTTAACAGTTCTTGGCTCATGTCAATTCAAGGTTCATATTTTCGCCTATCTCATATAATGCAATCACTCCAAAAATCGACTTTTTAACCGACACGCAGAGGGCCGAGTTTCATATACCATTCGATTCAGTTCGTCGAGATCGCAAATTGTCTCAAAATGATGTCACTCAATTTTCTCAGAGATGGCTGAACCGATATGCACAAACTTTCAAATGAACAGTAGAACGCTCCCATAAGACGTTATTGAGTTTTTAATTTATCGAACATTCGGTTCCGGAGTTATGGGTTGAAGAATGCAGTCACACAGCAAATTCCATATGAACTGATAACCCTATGATGTACGAATGATGTAATATGTATTCAAATACGTTCAAAGTTACTTGGATTTGTGGGTTTAGATAAATAATGACCAATCAAAGTAGTTTTTACAACATTAGGCGCCTATCCCGAGCAAACGAAAAGCCCATAATACCCCCATGCTCATGGAGTTTGACATGGGTGTTTGAAATGGGTTCAACCCATGAAAACATCATCACCATGGTCCGGTAGATCCCATATAAAATACCATATGTTGATATATTTATGGGTTACTGAGACCATTTTATGGTGTCTTAATGGACGTGAATTTTGGCACGGACCATGTTTAAGATCTTTTCAAGGGGCTATGTGGTGTTTGAACCCATGAGTATTTGCTCGGGATGACGGATCTTGATGCCCCCGGCGACCTCGCCAGGTTCCCGAGCTAAAGCCATACCTATAAAATAAGCGACGAGGAAAATTTTAAGATATGAATTGCAAAACAGCGCACTAATTTGATTTTATACTTGGGCTAATGTTCAGTATTTGGCTTAGTTTTTGACTAAAACAGAAAAAGAATTTTTTCACACGCTCACCATCGTGACTGCAAGAGATGTTTAGCTTTCAACAAAAAAATGCGATAATTGTTTCGTTTTTTTTTGTTAGGGGAAACTTTGCCACTGCGACCACTATTCAGGTTATCTTTTGTGGTAAAATTATTTCGTTGCAAAATAGGGATCATTTCACTATACTTTGGAAAATGGTTTCAATTGAAGTTGTTGCACCTAACGCGTCAAAGTCGTGCCAAATAACAAACACGTAAGGTGCTTCCGATAATGTTGTTTTATTCAAAACGGAATGAGACGATCGGAGCGCAATTTCAGAGCTGCCTGATATCAGTTCATGTCACGACTTGTACGCCAAAAAAGAAAAAAAATGATCTCATCATCGAAATGAATCTCTAAGACTTGTTCGTACGAGTAACCGAAAGTTAGTGAACCAATCGGCAACCGCATACTGAAGAGACGAAATCGAAAGCTTACTGATTAAAATGCTACCAGTTGCAACATTTTAGTCGCGGCGCTCGCTTGTAGAGGAATGTCACCAAAGCATCTCTCTCTCTGTGTTAAATAGACCATTTCTTTGGTAAAACCCAAAATTGTTATACAGGAGACAGAGTACACATAAACAGCAGGGCCGTCTGAAGACTACCCGGGGTCCGTGGGCATTGTGCAGATACTCGATAAAAGTCATCATGGATTGGACTTCATTAAGCACTATCTCGAGCTGGTAATTATGGATCCACTTCAGCTACTAACCTTCCATGTTAAACATCCTATATAACAGATAATATGAAATGTTGCGTTCATATCACCCATCTAACTAGCCGCTTTTGAACCAAGACATGACAATTACTAAAATTCAGAAATTGGAAAATAACGATATTTAGTGCGTTTGATTCGATCCTAGCCTACAGATCGAGAGGTTTTTTTCATTGAAGATTGCTAGACATTTACTTTTACGTCAGGAATAGCCCAGGGAGGCAACTTGAGACCGTTGATTTTTCTGCTTTACTTTAATAACATGTATTCAGTGCTAAAGATCCTTTGGCGGTCCTTCGCAGACAATTTAAAAATATTTCATCTAATCCGGTCGCTCAATTGAGAATTGCCAATTTCGTCAACAACGGCTTGAAATATTCGTTGATTGTAGTGTAGCACGAACTGCGTGTCTTTAAATACGAAGTGATGGGGAGGAGGGCTCGCTCTTCGATTGTCCTGGATGTTCACTAGAGTGGCTCGAAAATGACATTTTTCAGCACAGCACTGTTTGAGTTCCTTTTGTAGTCCCAAACGCCTGTACAAAGTTTGGGAGCGGTCGGTTGCTTCCCGGGTTTGCGCATTGCGTTTAAAGTTTGTATGGGATTTTATATGGGGAAATCAATTATTTTGCATTTACGTTAATAAAGATCGCTATTTAACTCAATATGAAAAACCAGCTTTATAAAACGATAATTCAAACCTTGTTTAACAACTTTGTCGAAGACGGTAACTAGCTACGAGTTTTCAAAAAATAGTTATAACGATTTTCAAACTTATGGTTCAATCCAAATGCAGAAATTAATTATTTCTTCCAACACTGTCAGTACACCACGACAGCGATACTTTAAACTTGAATAAATGAGAATATATTCATCGCAGGGACTTGGTACCTTTGAACGAAATGTTCAGAATGAATTGCTGAATAACATAGACGTAGTCAGAAAATGAAAACAAGAGGGGGTGTGGCTTGTGTACTCCCCAGTTCCCTGTTTAGATAGTTTAGTATAACATAGGGAGCACATCTTCAACGCAGGTTTAAACCGCCGAATTAAAAATTAATCTTACGTGTTTGAGTGCTACTATTTAAGGACTCTACTGTTATCTCATTTAAAATGGTACAGTAGTTTATAAGTTTTACATATTTTAAAAACCTATTTCTTAGCCGTTCAGAGTCAGAATTTTAAAAAATGCATATCCTTAGATTCCTTGAAGTTTTGGAATTGTTTCTATTGACGTTTTCGTTTGAGAATTTAGGAACGAAACCAAGATAGTTATTTCAAATAAGTGTTTTTTTTATGAAATTGAGTTAGGTTCAAGCAAAACAGGGGTGATGTTGGCGAAACAGAAATATACTTCAGGTTAGAACCCAACGCGATTTCCAGACCTGAGTTAGTTTTTGCCCCAAGCAAAAACAACGCATAAATTTGTAGGTGTAAATTCTAAATATTGTAAATGTTATTCCCCACAACAAAGATTGTAGTATGATTCATATTTGGGTCTATCAAAATATTAAGAAAGTTCAGTCGTTGACATTTACAAGGACGTAATGATTCTTTGTCTAATCTAAACAGGGACTGGGGAGTACACATGCCCCCCCTTCGTCTTTTAATTTTCTGACTACGTCAATGATATTCAGCAATTCATTCTGAAGGGTACCAAGTCTCTGCGATGAATATATTCTCATTTATTAAAGTTGTTAATGTCGATGTCGGCTACGAGTTTTCAAAAATCGTTATAACTACTTTTTGAAAACTCGTAGCTAATTACGGTCTTTGACAAAGTTGTTAACCAAGGTTTGAACTATAGTTTTATAAAGCTGGGTTTTCATATTGAGTGAAATAGCGGTCTTTATTACGGTAAATGCAAAATAATTAATTTCCCCGTATAAAATCCCATGCAAACTTTGAGCGCAATGCGCAAACCCGGGAAGCAACCAATCGCTACCAAATTTTGCACAGGCATTTGGGACCACAAAAGGAACTCAAAAAGTGCTGTGCCCGCTAGTTTAAATCATTTTGAAGTTTTCCCATACAACCGCGAGCCACTTTAGTGTTCACATGCCTGATATGGTCACCCTAGTTAACCCATTCATGCCCATGTTGTTTGTGGACAACAACGTTTTTAAACAGCTATAACTTCTGATTAAGGCAAAATTTGCTCACAAAAACAAGTAAGGCTAATAAATGTGACTATTGCCTTTCATTTGAGTATTAATAGTTTCAAGGACCAGCTTTAGAACCGAAGTTATTGCAATTAGTCTGATTGGATTCCGATGGAGCAGTGCTGCCAGGGACAGTTTACGTTGACGACGGAAAATGATTTTTTCATATATCTTCGTTATGTTGCAATATTATTGAAAATTGATAAAACTTATCAATTTAGACTGTCTTTGGCTACATTTTCCACGCAATCGGACTATTGTAAATATTCTAGAATTGTATTTAGCATTGGAAGGTAAAAATTGAGCAGATTCTAGCACTGCGAGGGAAGCATCTATCTTTATGAAAAAAGACTTTTTGTGTTTCTTGACCCCACCGTTTTCAAGGAAAAATAATTTTGAAATACTACATGCACGAGAAAAAAGTTGGACATGAAAGGGTTAAATTTTTCTAAGTATACAGATTCCTGCGCAATCAAAGCAACTGTAACTGAGTTCACGATAACCATGTATTTGCTGAAAATAATGCAAGCATTACTAGTAACTTTTGCGAAATCTGATCCAAGTTATTCATATTTTTATATCGTGACTACGACTTACCTTTTAAAAAATTCAGAAGAAACAGAAGGGGAAGTTTTTAATCATTAGTAACTTTCATTGTACTGAACTAATTAGTTGGAAAAATAGTCTCCAATTTAAAAGTCTAATTCACCTAAGAGATCTAATCGAATGATGGCAAGATATATAAGTCCCGCAAGCATTTTTGTGGTAAGTGCTTAATTCATCGTTCGCTAATCGAATGAGAAGCATGTGGACGCCCAGTCAAATGGTTAGGTAAGAAGAGGGTAGTAAGAAACAATTCATCAGTGTAACGGGCACAGCGTAGTTGATAAATCGATTACTCATCTGGGTTCGTTTCCCAACCCCGCACATAGAGTTAGAGATTTTCCAAAAAGAGATTTCTCTAACCCGAAAAGAGACGAAGAGGCGTCTAGAATCAAAATAGTTAAAAAATAAATAATTATTCTTTATTTTGTTCAACAACCTATGATCTGGATATCGAAGACAATTCAGTTTTTGATTTTATCTAGCGGTTCGTATACCTAAATATTCTCGTAGAGCAAAATTCAAACATTACAATCCCATTTCATCTGCTTAACTATTATTTCACTCCATTCACGGAAGTCACCAAATTTTTCTTCACTCCGGTAAACCCCAGCCTGTTCTGATTTACGACTCTTTACCTAAACGTCATCCTTTTGTGTCTCAACTATTATATTTAATGGGCCGTATCAGTGGCAATGGATGTTCCATCGAAAATCAAACCAAAAAAAAAGTAAAACACGACAAAAATTCGACCCTCCGAAAACCACCACCGCTCAGCAGTGCAGAGAAAAAAACCTCAACATTCATATTCATAATAAAATTCACATAAATCAATGACAGGGCGCCGAACGACTCCCCGGCCTGCTTTCTGTTGGGCGGTTGGTTCGTCGCATGGAAAAAAGGCAATATTTATGTAAACGACGTCAAAATTTATGTCTTCCCGAAAACATACCGTGGTCCAGCTTGGGATGGGAAGATGAATTGGTGGTCGGTGGTGGCGATCGCGCGAGTTTGGTGTGAAGGGAACTCTCCGTGGCTTCAGCAGCATCGCTGAGTCACACACATTGCTGGTTGTAACTATATTCAAACACACACACAGTGACATCTACACACCCAAACAGGTAGCACAGGAGGGTACCATTCCAAAGTATAAATTCGGTCATTTTTTTGTTGTTGCTGATGATGGGGACTGAAATGCTTGTTCTGCTGAAATTGGGAAAAATGTTATTTATGTATGCGCGGTGGTGGCCTATGCTTGCAGCACACGCTCTTTCCCAACTGTCTGTTACACACGTGAAATATTCGTTCATTCCCATAGAAACGTATACCGGGAGCTGATCTGGTTCGTTCATTTCAGTTGGTTTTCGCATTCGTTTGCCCATTCAAACGGCGATGATATATTGGTTGTGACGTTTCTGGTTACTGTTGTTTTGATTCTCGTTCCACCACCAGGTTGGGTGGTGTTGGTTTTCCTTTCTAAAGTTTCTTTTCTGGTGACACCCGGTGGAATGCGGATATCGCGAGAGCAATTGTTCCTTTGAGACTTCGACGGCCATCTGACGTCGATTGGCGGTGAGTTGAGTTTGGTTTCCGGTGGTGCCACGAATTTTCGTTTTCAAATTGTTGGCAGGAGGGATTTTGATTAGTCAAGTCCTTTTTTTCGTTTGGGGGACTTTCTGTGGTGTAAACTATTGGGACTGAACATCGAGAAGCTGTCCGAAGCACGTGTTGAAATTCTGAAAGTTTTGATCCCTAAAGCTCAGTTGTCAGCACCACACCATGAGATGCGCGGTTCAACAATCAATTGACAGCTATATTAAGTCGTTGAACCAAGTATCCAGGTCTTGTTTTTGTGCAGGAAGGGGTTTCGGCGCATTAAACCAGATCAATGACATCGATTACATGAACAAACGGCCAGAAGACATCATGAACTGAGACGCTGAGAGGTCCTCTTCTGGGTTCCTCCAGACAACTTCGTGGTACGGCTCAGATGCGGATCGGCAACACACGGAGTTGCACGTGTGATGTTTGTACTGTAGGTCCCATGTTTGTTAATTCATACGACAGAGTTGTTTCGTGGCGCTATCGATCAAACCATCGATGGTGTACGGGCACTTCTGAAAATGACGAGAATAAGAAAAAGATAAATATGTATATTGATGGTTTTTAGGAAGATGTATGCGAGGGACATATATGGGAGATCGCGGCCTGCCAGCACATTCCGAACCGGAACACGCCCAAACAATATTTTCGATATCGTGATAGCACTATCCACGAACCCAATACGTCGTAGTTGCGCATCCAGCGTGTAATGGTTTGACATGAGCAGGGACGGCACACTAATGAAATCACGACTCACATCCTTCCCCGCGAATCAAGGTTTTGTCAGACTATCAAAAGTAGCCACCTTCCAAGCTCCCCATTGCTCCACGAAATGTCCCGAAATATTCGAAAAATTAATTAATTAGGTTAACTAAAATAATATACACGACTAGAAAATCAGCGGTTCATCTTTATTTGAAGAGTATGAATACTGCAGATTTTTTTAAAATTAATAACATAATAAATGCAATCCATTGACGCCATTCTGGTAAAAAAAGTGAGGAAGTGGCAAATGATGTGAAAACTCATGAAAACGTGGAAGGAAAAGGTACTTGCGAATGACTTCTTCGGTGACCACGTCGTCGCCAGAGAGTGGAATTGAAGTTGTGCATTCCGGTTCACGTAGTTGCTTAGCGAAATATCTGACACGTTTTCATTGGTGATGAGTACTTTCTTTTCACACGAGCACGTAATATTTCGAATGGAGCCTTGATTTATTTACAGGCTGATTGAATATTGGCGCCATCTTGAACATATACAATTGTGTCCTTTTCATTTTGTTATGGTATATTTCGCATGAAATTACGCACAATGTTTACTGCCAAGATAATTCAAATTTACATTATGGTATTGATCTAGCCCCCAAGCGTATGTTTCATGTTGATGTCCGTATGTTTTTAAGTACAAAAATATCAAAATACCAATACAAAACTCCTGTTCAGCATAAATTTTTACGTAAGAAATGTAAAAATGTAATGTAAAAAAAATCAAGTGAGTTCACTTGATTTTTTTTACATTAATTAAATGTACTGTACTGAGGACGAAAGACAATGCGTTTTCGCAGAACAACACGCGAAAACATAAACGACGTCGTAATTATTAGGGGAATTGTGGGAAAAACAGACACTGTGGGTAAAACCGACACCCCACAACTTTTCCTAGAAATCAAATTTTTATTCATTTCATAATGATACATTTTTATTAGTACGTTTATGTAGAGCATATGAAAAAAATTGGATTTACGTTAGTGCGCCGAATGTCACAAAAATAAACAAAACATACGACAGCAGCGTTCATACTCGTCTGGATGTAAACTTTCGTTTGTAGATTTTAAGGTTTTAACCGAACAAAAGCTTTTCAAATCACCCCATTTTTCAGTACCTATTATTATCGGCCTTTCCTGTGATCAACTAGGTGCATTGAAGACGAGTTTGAGAAATTCAATATTTTTAATTGCTTTTATAAAAAAATGTGCGCTGTTGGGGTAAAGCCGACACCATTTGGTTAGGGTAAAACCGACACACTGTTAAGATGGTTGTGTTTACTTGCGATTCATTACAAAATGCTGGGGATCTTTGTGACACTTCAATTACACTATTAGCACACTATAGTAATAGCTGAAATACACAGAAATACTTTTATTGTGTTTATTTCTTATAAGTCTCTTTAAGAATCAAAAATTGGAATTTTTGCTTATCTGATTCTATCGAAGCTTTTGCTACTTCTGCAAAAAGCTCATCAAACCGAATTTCTAGTGTTCTCATGGTTTGTCATAGACGAACTTTATCACAATGAGACAATGATATTATGTATACCCCAATAGATCGTTGATGATCAGAGTCCGAAAAATCAAGTCTGAAAAAAGATAGTTTTACTAAGAAGTGTGTGTGTGTGTCACTTATAAGTGAATGATTCCAATTAGCAGAACGTAGAACGCTTGCAAATCTTCTCTTACGAAAAAATGAAATAAAATGACACGGGAGGGTGCAATGATGTGCGCAAGGATTATTTGGAAATACTCATATCAATAAATAATCCTATAGCATAAAATACTCTTATTTATAGTACTACGCTTTCGAACTTTCTTCCCCTCACTACATGATGAAGCAATAAAAAGTACATATTTGCATCATACATACTCACACTTTATTAATCATCCATATATCTAATTTTTAATAAAGATAAATATTTTAATAAAGTGGAGAGAAAATAAATTAAAGGGGGTGTCGATCTTACCCCTATAGGGTGTCGGTTTTACCCGCAGTGCCTACTTTTGTATTTGTCACTTTGTTTTCCAAGTTTTACAATCAATAATTCTTAATGAAATTAATTTTTCGAAGCGTTGAAAAAATTAAGTCTTGTTAAGAATTTTCCGAAGAAGAATTGTGCATTAAAATTATAATTTTATTGGTTTTGTGGCAACTTAGAAAAAGTGTTAAGCTTAAGGTGTCGGTTTTAACTATAATTCCCCTACAGCTGATCCACGGTAACAGCCAAAATGATAGTCGTCAACAATGTTCTCTACCATGTATCTTATTTAAGCAACATGAACGATAACATAGCAAAGATAATGCCCTATATCTTTTGTATCCCATACCTATTTGACCCCATTATACACTACATGTCCTTTTTCGACAACATATACAGTAAAAAGTTATTCAAAGTTGGTGAAAGACCATGCTGGTGCAGCTTCTCAGAAATAATGTTGATAGAAACTGAATCAAAAGTCCCCTCAATGTTCAAGACAACTGATGCCATCTGCTCGTTACTAGCATGTGCCATTTGAATTTCTGTTTAGAGCAGCGCATGGGACGAACGACTGTCCATTTGCCTTTGCGGAAGCCAAATTGTGCATCTGACAGTAAGCAATTTGCTTCGAACCAATTGTCGAAAGGAACAAGATCATTTTTGAACCACTTTCGGATACAGGTCAATATTTCAATCGTACAATACGAGTTGTGGTCGGAGGCTGGTTTTCTTGGTTTTTGGATGGCGATGACACTCCCTTGTCTTAAATCGTGTGTGACAATGTTACTCTCAAAAAGCTTATTAAAAAAATTAAACAGACGTCTCTCAGCAGAGTCCGTCAGATTCTTCAACAAATTGAATTTGATTCCGTCTGGCCTTGGGGCTTTATTATAACATGATAAGAGAGCAAGGGAGAGCTCCACCATCAAAAAAGGTGTTTCGTTGACGCTACCGTAAGGGGAACGCAGAGCGTGTGTCTTCTGTACCGGGGCGGAATCACGACAGACTCACTTGGCGAAATTGAATATTCAGTGGTTTGAATATTCCACGTACTGTTTCGGTTTCGCATACGCCGGGCAGTACCCCAAAGAGTACTTATCGATGTTTCTCTCGTTAGTCCGTCAACGAACTGGCGCCAGTAACTACGTTTTTTGGCTTTCATCAAACGCTTCATTCTCGTTTCTAACGTTGCGTAGTGTCGATAGCAAACGGGTAATCTGTCGTTTCGGAAGCTCTTCTACGTGTCCCGAAGGTCTTATACGCGTCTGAGCACTCTTTGTCCCACCATGGGTTGGGAGACCGTTCGCGTTTAATCTGAGAGTTCTAATGTCGAGAATCAAGCCAGCCAAAAACACATTCGCGGTGTGGGCAGGGATTGTATAATGTTGTTTAGCCATCGGTACCAAATCGCGGTGTTGGGAAAAATATAGATGGAAGTACCTTCATAGATGGGGACACCCTTTGGCCTTACGAGCAGTAAAGTTTTTTCGCTTCCAATAACTTTCAGGTACTCCAATATATGTTCTTTCTTGTGGGTTATCAGAGTCACCCTCGTCAGAAGACAAGTGAGCAAAGAGGTTCATTGAGGATGGTGGCGTACCGTTTTTTAGCATTTCTGCAAAAGCTTGATTGGAACGTTCAAGTTTATCCCCGTATAGTTTGTAAGCGGGACATGTCGAGAGCACGCAGATTCTCCTCGCAGTATAGGCACTGTTCAGGTACCCTACTGCAAGAATCATCGCATTTTCAACAGCGGGCCTTATTGCTACGGTGGGAAACTGTGTTACCTAATTGTTTGCGTAAAAGGCAGTTCATGACCCGCGATACAAACAAACGGACAGCTAGACGGACCTTGTGCAATACGGTGTAGATCGGGTTCCAGCGAAGGTCACCCGCTAAGAATTTGATCGTGGGTATGTTTTCTTTGCATCCCCCGCGACTTATACCGAATGCAAAGGCTTGCAATCAAGTATTTTCGCTGGCCGAAGTAAGCGGTCTCTAAAACTCATCATTGATGACACCTTCAATTTCTACCCTTACTGCTGGAATATATATACACATTATAGTCCCGTGTAAAGCGCTCGCAGCAAGCAATATAGTTTGCCTGCTTTGAGATGGCTAACAATACTCTGACCTTGTCCGGGCGGACCTTTGATATTTCGGTCACAGCAGGTTCTCCATTCTGTCGGATGATTAAAAATCTGCGATTTATTTTTCGATCGAAAGAAGACCGTATATTGGCCAGTTGAGAGTTTTGGGTAACGTTTAAGTCGGGGAGAGCCTTAAGAGTCGTGCCTGCCTCGACCTCCGTTTGACCATCTGGTAAGGGAACCATCGAAACCCGCGCAGACGGGAACCAATAATAAATATGCCCAGAACGGCGGGTGTCCCCGTCACACTTGGGTCCGATCCGTATTGCTTTTTAATCCACATACCTACTTAAAATGTCGATGTGTTTGTGTTCACATTGTCGCCTTCTGAAATGAACTACCATCCGAATCACCAACCAAAACAACATATCACTAGCGGGATGCTTTGTCAAGTATAGTTTTGTACGCGTCGGCCGCATCCTTTATTGGAATAAAACGTAAAGATCGGTTTCTGGAAATGGACACGGAATCGATGGTTACAATCCTCTCCTCTGTGAACAGGTTTGTTGGATAATTTTGAAGTAGAATACTTCTAACGTTTCAATATGGGGTCCCGTTTCAAAAATTTCAGTTGAGAAATTTTCCCAGGTTTGAAATGCGAATATCTTCCGTTCTACTGGACGAAATGGCAATATTTTTGCACTATCTGATCGGAAATTTGTGCACGTATTTCGTATTAAATTTCGTAATTAGTGCGACTACTATAAACAAACCAAAACTACGATTTTTAAAAAATCCTTCGGAAACAGCGAGGAAAATGCGCAATTTGCCAGCATATCCCACGCAGAGCCGTCAAAAAGGGGCATGTAAGCGTTTCATTACATACGGGAATATTATATATACAGGTCACGCGAGCTTGTTTTGTATCAGTAGGTGCTCGCTTACCACACGAGCAACATGTTCGTCCGGACGGTACAATGAGCGGTATCATGTTTGCGTTCCCGTATCAAGCGTCATCGCAAGGTTCTTCGTGATAAAATCCAGGGAATCACAAAATCCGCCATTCGGCGTCTGGCTCATCGTGGTGGTGTAAAATGCATCTCCGATTTAATCTACGAATGCTGATGGTGTGCAGGAAAATGTCATCCGAGATGCCGTGACCTACACTGAACACACCAAGCGCAAAACCGCAATGAATGTCGTCTATACTCTGAAGCGGCAGGGACGCACTTTGTATGGATTTGGAAGTTGAAAAGGTAGAACTCGTATCATTATAAAAAAGGCCCTTTTTTCGCTTGAGGAAAGTTAAAAACGTTCTAACAACACCCGACTCGTAACTCGCGGGAGTAGCGGATAGTTACCATGCAGTCACGTAAAAACGGCGTCAATTTTTATTTATCTTCGCCAACGTTTCGACCGTGGTTGGGATCTTCTTCAAAGCTTGACAGTAATCTACAATGTTACAATGTTGAGCCCTGAACAAGATCCCAACCAAAAAAAAACGGGTCGAAACGTCGGTAAAATTAAATAAGAATCGACGAAATTTGAACAAACTAGTTCAATTTTAAACACAAAATTAGTAAAATTATAAAAAATTAGGCTCCGACCAAAAATTAAAAAAAAATGATGCTCGAACATCATTTCGTAACATTTCACAACATCGTAAAAATGTTTGATAGACGGCTTTGGACATCGTCTCATCAGTATTTGGCATCGAATTGGCACCAGATAGACGCTTAATCCAAAAGCAAAGCATCCCGGATGCTCAGAAGCTCTAATTTGTTGATGAAACAGCGAAATCAAAACCGGTTTCGAGTAACGACTCCTCGTCTTATAAGTATCTGACATTGACTTAATACTTGTAGGCCGAACCACAGTCCATGACTTACTAAGTTATAAATATTTTACCCTTTATGCATAAAAATAGCTTTTGCCCAATTTAATACCGCAAAAGTAAAAATGCTTTTTCATTTGTTTTTTTTAATACTTTCCAAAAAAATAAACTAGAAAAAGACTACATAGACATTAATTAAATTTTAATAATTAGGTATGTAGATTATGCAAACAAGTTCTGTATAACTCGCCCCGTCAGATCAAGTTCAGTGTTTCAATTTAAATACATGGAAACTGTTTCATTCTCGAGTTGTCGCCAGTCACAAGTACTTAGTCGTACTTAATTTCATACGATTCGAAATAATTGCGATAGCTAAAAATAAAACATCAATATTTCACTTTGCTCTGTGCGCTTGGTCTGATTGTTGACAGACCGCTCGCAAGAAGATTTAGATCAACACAAATATCTCATACGCAAGCGGAAAATATGATCTTCTCGATGGTAGGAAGTTCCTTTTTGCACTTTCTCTCTATCTCTCTCTCATTCGCCAATCGACAATGACCTGTTGGTTTGCGAGCGCAATGACGAAACGGTTGCCAAAAACATCGAATTCGGCTCAATCATCCGGTGTTTCGGTTATAATTGACACTGTTTACATTGCAATGAACAAAACAAAACAAATTCCACAAGTAGGTAGGTACATTGCCACGGCGCTGTATAATTCGCCGCCTTCTTGGATGTAGAGACAGATTTCGACTCGTGCAACTCTTTCTCAACGTAGGGGTACTCGAATAAACGATGACGAATCACAGCATCTGTGCCTAAGCAGGACTGTCACAAATGGTCGAAAATGGCCACCGTCTCATCGTCGCCGTTGTCGTGTTTGTTTTTTTCTCGGCTGATCGTTCCTCGTTGCTCTGATGGGCGTAATGTGATTTTCCTCAAATGACTCGTACAGAACCTAGTCGCGGTGTCTGCGCTGCAAGAACGTACCGCCTGTATCTATGTACCTACCAAAAAAAACGACGATGACGATGAAAACGGTCGTCACACACCTGTCGATGTCTGTTGGACCGAATGTTTGCGGTGTGTCACACGAGAGTCGAATCGAGGTTGAGTTTGCCTGAGGAGTGGAGGAACGCACTAGCCGCCGCCACCCCGATTCGAGATCTGATTTGGCAATGCTGGCACTGTCCTCGTACTGGTCGCGCTGGCTATCACCACCAGCACAACCGGAGCATGACGAATCGCACTACATTCCATCGTTCGCGGTCGGTGTTTGTCTTCGCGATGGCAGCCGGCGCGAAGCGGGGATTCATGTTGGGACCCCGCGTGTCCGAGGCATGTGGCGCGTTAGAGGCGCTTATGGTTGATGTCACTCCGATCACAAATTTTTGGGGATTTTTCATTTGTTTATCATGATTTATTGCATTATTACTCGAGACTTAAACTGGTTTTCGAAGTCAACTGCTTATGTTATTGCTCTATTTTTACGAGTGGCCGCTCGATAATTTTAAGAGCTAAGACGGATAAATTCTGTAGGAGACGCGATTTAAAAATAATGCCAATCGATTTTGTTGAATTTAGATGAAGGCAGATAACAAATGTAAAGTAGTAATTCACTAATCAAACCATGACACTGAATTAGTATCGGCAATCGCTTTCCGAAGGAGCTAAAACCAGATTGGGACAATCCAATAATATTTTCCTTAAACTGATACACATACAATGTGATATTGGTCTTCAACCAAGGATCTTCGTTACGGTAAAGAATTCATTAAATTACTTCGATTTCGTCTCTTCAGAATCCTACACTAACTTAGTGACAGGATTGACGCTAGCTCCAAAAACGAAAACACTATTTGTGTTCTGAGCAAACCCCTAGTTATGCGTGAAGTCCCGCAAGGAAATCAATTCTGATGAGATTTAAGAACTCAGCTATAGCGCCATCCTATATAAATACAATGCCAAGTTTCAATATAGTTTTGCCCAGCTACTAGTGACCAGTCGTAGGTTCGAGCAGCAGATATAAAAAAAAACTGTTAGGAATGGCCATCGAACATCGTTATTCATCTGATAAGCGTTCAGCGTGATGTCCGAAAAGATAAACGTCAAAGATATATTGCAGGCACCGGTTGACGAGGAACTGGCTGATGAGGCACCACATTTTTTCTTCAGCCGTCCGTTCACGGACAGACGCTGTTTAGAGCCGCTCTTTATATGGAGAACAGACGCTCTTCCAAAGTGACCCACAACCGATTACAAAAAGTGGCCTACAACCGGAGCTCATGACACTTTGTCAATGACAGTACTCAATGGTTTCACCGCAATATATTTTGAATGATAGAGTACAGCTTTATTATTTAGTTTATGGATTTATTAACCGTCTTTCGATGATTTTAGAACAAACACACCACTCCAAAAAGTTTAAAAATCACTTTTAGGCCGATTTTTCAACGTGGTGTTCTGCACAGAAAATGCTTAGGGATGTTTTCTGTTCTGCACTGAAAAACTAGCTACTGTTAACGAATGGCGCTGCACGGAAAAAAATCCGTTCGTAAATTCACTTCCGAAAATACCCATATTGATTGGGTTACAGCGAAATTCGCTAAACCCGAAGTCGCCATCTTTGATTTCAAAATTGCTTCAAAAATCAATTTCTGGCACCTACTCTTCAAGACCATTCCGAAAATATCCATATTGATTGAGTTACAGCGAATTTCGCTAAACCGGAAGTCGCCATCTTTGATTTCAAAATGGCGTCAAAAATCAATTTTTGGCACCTACTTTTCAAGACCATTCCGAAAATATCCATATTGATTGAGTTACATCGAATTTCGCTAAACCGGAAGTCGCCATCTTTGATTTCAAAATGGCGTCAAAAATCAATTTTTGGCACCTACTCTTCAAGACCATTCCGAAAATACCCATATTGATTTGATTGGGTTATAGCGAATTTCGCTAAACCGGAAGTCGTTATCTTTGATTTCAAAATGGCGTCAAAAATCAATTTTTGGCATCTACTCTTCAAGACCATTTCAAAAATACCCATATTAATTTGATTGGGTTATAGCGAATTTCACTAAACCGGAAGTCGTTATCTTTGATTTCAAAATGGCGTCAAAGATAAATTTCTGGCACCTACTCTTCAAGACCATTCCGAAAATACCCATATTGTTGGGGTGCGGGCCATAAGGAGTCTTCCGGACCCGTCTCTTCCATCTTTCCGAAAATCTTCTAAGTCTGTTGCAGTCAAATGGACTTAGAATATTTTTGGCAAAAATCGTGTTAATAGCGAAATCTGCGCAAAATAAAAACTGCCGAAATTCTTCTAAGTTCTTTGCATTTAAAAGGACTTAGAAATTTTTTTCAGAAAAAAGTCTAAGTCTTTTGCATTCAAAAGGACTTTTTGCAAAAACCGCAATAATTGCGAAATCCGTGTAAAAAAACTTTCAAAAATATTCAATTGACATGAAAAATCAAATTAAAAATGTTGCTTGAGGAAGTATGAAACCATTACTGGTATTCATGCAGGGCGTATTGTATATGAAGGTGCCTCAGATGTACGTGGTATTCTTAAAATGGGTCGTTGGATGTGCGGTAGAGCTATCACCTACCAGCTCCAGAACTAATTTTTTTTACATCTCTGGATGTATTAAATATATGTACGTATAAAAACACGCGAACAAGTTTTGCCATAAAAAACTTTCGATCAGTTGAAGATAGATTGTACACCTACACAATACTCATACACTAGCCAAGAGGAAAGTTACTGGTAATTTAAGGTGCATTTTGAAAATCCTATTTTGCTCGATGGAATATCGACATGAATAATTTATGAAAAGGTCATAATGGACAAAGTAATTGTTTTTTTTTAATTTTTGTTATGAGAATTGTGTTTTCAAATGACATTTAGAATCGTATTCAATAGGAAAATTGTATTCTTGACTACAAATAGTGTGAATTATAAAATTATGTTAAACGATGTTGTTAGGAGAACTTTCTTATTAGTAGCTTCTCCATAATCCAAAACAAAAAACACTAAACAAATATTTTTCGTATTTTAGAATGATAAACATTTGATTGTTTATAGTTGATGATGGAGAAACGCGAATGACTTATAAAAAGGGCATATTTTTCGAATTGATTGTATTTCTTGAAATTAAATTTAAAATTCCTTTTAAAAATTTTGTTGACGATGAACAGAAATATTATATAAGTGGACATTTTTTAATTTAAATCTTCAAACACTTTTTTGTTTTTGTTAAAAAGGTCATAACATTTTTTTTCAGTATATATGTTTTCATGCAGACTGTTTATTCCCTTTAACTTATACTCAGATGATTTTGCTGTACAAAATACTGCAATCGAACGATTTTTTCAAACTAGCGCATGCAAAAACTTCTACGTCCTGTCGGAAAAAAGTTCTTCTGTCCAAATTTTGTAATTATCAGTAACCATGGACAAAGTTTTGTTCGAAACGGTGATGGTCATATTGTATGGTTGGCTCATTTCTCATGGAATCTCTTTACTGTAAAATTGTCCATGTGAAAATATTGAAATGAGAACAAAATTGTATTTGTTATGAATAATGCACGGAAAAAAATGTTCAAAAAATCGTGAATTCTGAAACAATCACGTTTTTACGTTACAACAGCAGTGTTTTACCATTATGTTCAGTTTCCCTCCAGTAATGCCTACACAACGCTTTCATTGTTTTTGTGTTGTGAACTTCAGTCAGGGTTTGCGTGAAGTCATTACCAAATTGATTTTCTGTGCGTGAGCTAGATCATAACTACATAAACATTATTCATAAACCAAAGATTGACTCGTGATTTTATTCGTAGATTTAGGAATATTATTCAGATTTAACTATACGACGTGACCCGATTCATGATTTATTACATCTTGAACACGTTCTGCTTTTCGTGGTTGTGAATCAGTTCACAAAATCAAAACTTTTTTACGTAAACAATTTCACGTAACTCGGAATATTGTTTTTCAATCTTTTCATTCATCATGATTCTTAATATATTAGTCACGATTCAATCTTCGTGCAATAGTATACAAAATCATAAAATAGTTCAAAAAATCATAAAATATTCATGTATATGAGAACTGATTCATGATTCCTAGCGAATTTGTGTCCACTCACCGTTCATGTGGGTGGAATAGTTATTAAAATCATGAAATCTTATTCGTGAAAACGTTCACTGGTTCATGATTATGTTACTATGTTTTAATTGCCGCAAGGTTCTACTGTATCGATTTTGTTGGCTATTTTCGGCAAATTTGAGACTAAGAGAAACGAAAGCAATGAAATTGAAAGGCGGATAGGTATTCTAGAGCGAATCAGTTATAAACTTAGAACGGAAAACTAGAACTAGGCAGGCCCATATGGGCATATGGCCGGCGTCGGCGGTAAAACATGATGATGAGTTATGTTCTACCATAGACCATGCGGTAGACTTGGGTGCAACGCACAACTCCTACTCTGCAGAAGGCAAAGAATTCTTCACATTTCCTTTCGATCATGCCCATATGAGCCTGCCTAGTTCTAGTTTTCCGTTCTAAGTTTATAACTGATTCGCTCTAGAATACCTATCCGCCTTTCAATTTCATTGCTTTCGTTTCTCTTAGTCTCAAATTTGCCGAAAATAGCCAACAAAATCGATACAGTGGTTCATGATTAGTAGAATAAAATTCACGATTGACTATTCGTGCTCGCGAAATAGTTCAGAAGATCAGAAAATATTATTCATGGATTCGTGAACTGGTTCATGATTCCTAGTACATGACTCACGGCCCAACTTGAGTGCTTGTGATATTTTGAAGATAATCATTTTCAATTTCATGTAAATTTACACGTGGTCGTGAAATATTCACGTGAACTATTTTATAAAATTTGGATTTTAATTTAATTTTGTACTGTCCCCTTAAGGGAAATTTAAACTAAATAATCAGAAAGGGTTATATCTAGGAACTAAAGTAGAATATTTTAATAGCTTCGGTTTCTTAAAAAGAAATAAAGATATATGTCCCTTTCTATCATTGAATTCACCAAGACGCTGATAAAAACGGGTCTTCACTGTACTTCAAATTTTGTGAAATAATTCTTGTGAATATGTCCTGACCATGTTGCATGTAATTGAAAATGAGGGATACCTTCTAAATATCACGAGCAGGCATGATGGACCGTAAATAATGTACTAGCAATTATGAACTAGTTCACGAGTCCATGATTAATCTCATGATTTTGTGACATTTTGCACGAGTACAATGGTCTGTCATGCTTATTGAACTAGGTGTCATTAATAAATTCGCTTAAACATGAATATTTTTTTCTGATTTCGCAGACTATTTCACCAGCACGAATGGTAAGTCATGACTATTGTACTAAGAATCGCGAGCCAGTTCACGAATGCATGAATAATATTTTATGATTCCGAGAACTATTTCACGAGTAGGAAAGGTCAGTCGAGACACTATTATAGTAGGAATTAAGGGTCAGGTAACGAATACATGAATAATATTTCAATTTTGTGGACACGTTTGGTCAATCGTGACTATTGTACTAGGAATCATGAATAAGTTCACGAAGAACAATTGATGATTTTTTAACTATTTCATGAACATGGATATTGAATCGTTACTAATATATTGGGAATCATGAATTAGTTCACGAGGATTGAATAGATTCGTGAATAAAATTCCGACTTTTGTGTAATAGTTCACAAGAAAAAATCCCGGGTATTATAATTTTGTGAACAAATGACCCTAAATGCTTAAATGAAACCTAAGCCAATAACATTAAGTTGTGAATTAGTTTACGTACAAGAATTTGGTAATATTATGGTGCAAACCGTGACTGAAGTTCACAAAACAAAAACAATTAATTCCACTAGTACTAATAAAAATGTTATGCGGATGTTACTGAAAGAAATTGAGCATAATTATAAAACAAATAATATTTGTTCACGGTGCTGTTTTCGGAACGTAAAAATGTGACTATTCCCGAATGCATGGCACTTTATTCACTATTTTAGGAACAATTTATTTCCGTGTGCTTTTGACTGAATTTTTCGTGGAAATTTTTGTTGGTTTCTCCGGTCAATGAAAAACGATTGGTCTTCAGGTTTCCATTTGAGACTTTTTTATGCCGAAATCGTCCGGTAAAAAAATACTTCGCTCGACATCCCAGTGTTACAATTAATTGCATAAGAAGGGAACTTCCTGGTCCGTTTGTTCATTCGTTCGTTCGTTTAACTTCGTGTCAGCAAGGACCTACGACCGGACAAAAGTAAAGTGCATAACTAGCACCATAAAGAGAGCAAAACTTTTACAATTTACGATTCGAAAAAAGCGCCTTCCGTCCCCATTGTGTGCTCTGGCCCAGCTCGTCGTATTTTTCCGGCGAAGACTTCCTCGTTGCTGCTGTTTGTTTTTGCTTGCTTCTTTCGAAAGAATCGTCGAAAGAATGCACGAAAAGAAGCAAAAATCCAAAATAATTACCCACAAGTAATAAAAGCTAGGACGGCATACTACAAAAGTCTTCTCTGTCTCTCTTTCCCTCATACACTTTAGAAACTGCAACTGACTGTTTGAGATCTTTCCCCCGAAACCTACGACGACGCCAGTGAAGGAGGTGAAAAGTGTTCGGTATGCTCTGTTTTCACTTCCCGAACAATTTCTGGTCCACTCAGCAGTTGACTGTCGGGAAAGAAG
The DNA here is from genome assembly GCF_030247195.1 of Topomyia yanbarensis. NCBI lineage: Eukaryota > Metazoa > Arthropoda > Insecta > Diptera > Culicidae > Topomyia > Topomyia yanbarensis. The sequence continues at coordinate 29,381,282 of NC_080670.1, forward strand.
CCGACGGCGACAAGGACGGGGGGGTTGCTGATGGTAGAAAAGTAAAAATTGTTTTACTCATAAGCTCACACCAGCTCCACCACCACCACCACCATGCTGCTCCTCTACTGACTCTCATAAGCACAGTCGGTAGTAAATCTTCGCTAGCAAATTGTCTTTCAGATGGGATGCTTGCATCCCATCCCAAACCACCCGTTCAGTTCCCCTTACAGAGTTTGATAGGGTGGTTGCACTGGCGGAAAAGGTGGTGGAAAAAGGGGGATCTCTTTGAAACAATTTTTATAATTAAATTTAACTTTATTTCGTGGATTCTCGCTCGCTTGCTTCGTTTTCGCATTGTACGAAAAAGCTATGGGCACGGGTTCGAAACAACGGTGCACCTGGAAACGAAGAAAAGTCGCCCGTAAGTAGTTACACTGAAAGAAAACAGAGTACTTTGTTTTCCATGGCGCGATAAGAGAGCGACAGTAGATTGAAGGCAGTGTGCCTTAGAGTTAGAGTTTGGGTTTTCATTATTCTATCCAAAACAATTAATTGCCAGAGTGGGGAGAACTTTTTCGTTCAGTGTATCGATCAAACGTGATAGCCTTGGATAAGTGAGAAGTTGCAAAATCAACAGGATTAAGTAATGCGTGCATAATCGTCAGCTTTGTCCCAATTGCGCGGGATGGAGATGCGATGAGTAAAACCATGTCCGTGTGAGGATGCACACATAACAAGTGTTCATTTCTGTCACAGATCCGAGATTTTTTTTTCTACTGACATCGTCGCAGAGATATCAGCGCGAAAATTGAGTCGGTTTAGATGTTAGTTCTGTCGGCTTTTCTGATCTCCTTTTTCTGCTTGCAGTTTGGCATTATTCTAACAATATTTTTGTTTTGTCTCGTTTCAGGTAAAAATCAATTAAGTGCAGGCACAGGTAATATTAAAATAAGTATTCTTTAAAATTCGATTTTTTATTGAACTTTTATATGTCATGTTACAAAAAATTATCTTGATTTTCTTGAAAAAAATCCTTTTTAACAATTTTATTTTAGCTAAAACGGTGATATATACTTTTTGAACCCAATTTAGTAGGATAGAGGAGCTCTTAATTCCAACAACATTCTCCCAAAAAAAAACTAAAAGCAATTTATTCGATCCAGAAGAAAGAAATTACAGCAACCAAGTACCGCTAAATCGAAACGCCGCAATTGTTATTGGCCTTCCTTTTCCCCAAAACGGAAGTAAATGATACACAAATTTAGCTGCTGGCAAGCAGCACCCAAAATCAGGTCATTGAAATCAATAAAATCCCACAGCCGCGCCTGGCACTGCTCCGGTTGTTATCCTCTCGATTCGGCAATCCAATCAGTGCCTCGTGCGGATGCTGCTGACGCCACTGTAATCGCAGCCGGCCTAATTGCGCCGACCGAAACTAGGGGCTTGGGTGGGCTTCACATTCGATACCCCCCCCCCCCCCCCTCCATCCGTAAAAAGAAGAAAGAAGCGGGAGAGGAGCTGTTCTAATCACAAAACATGGCGACCTGGTGTGCTGGTAAATGGGTGAAAACAGCCTCTTCCACATCCTGTTACGATGAGGGCCGTGGGCTAGCGGAAATGACGACGACAACATCAGCAGCAATAGCAGCAGCAGCTCAGACGTGCTGTGCGCATAAAGAATTTAAAAATATGTTCACATAATCCCATAAATTAATATTCTATTGATTCAATTATTTTTTATTCCCCGCGTTGTGTATGCTCGGCATGTTCCGGTTTTGTGGTCGGTTGGAACCGTCTGTCTCGTTCCGCCTCCTGTCCGGAGTACACTCGAGCTCAGCCGGTTGCGGAATGCTGGTTCCCACACCGCATTTGTTAGCGAGTGTCCTGCCCTCTCTCTTTCTCTGTTAGGATGGGGAGGAACCCAAAATGATGCTTAGTGAATGAATAATCAAAATAGGCAGGCATGGATGGAATATTGTTGTGCCTGCTGGGGTGTGTGTGTGTGCTTATGTTGTCACTGTCGGTGGTAGTCGAAAAAAATCGTCGCTTCGGGTGCACGGTAAATAAAAATCCACTCAGAATTCCGAGAGTGGCGGCTACAGGGCCAAACTGCAAGAATACTTAAATATATTGTCATCTGAAATAGGAAGTCGAATATTTTTACCGACATATTTTGCGATTTATTGAAGCGGATTTTTTTTCAGTGTACGTCGCGGAAAATTAAACGAACACTGAACAAGCTTGGAATCGTGAAATAGAATGCGACTGACAGGTTAGCCTGAACATTGAGTAGGGTGGGACACTGCGACAAACCTCGCATAAACTTCTGGACAATGCACATTACACGTTTGGCTGAGTCTTGACCAAATGACATTTTGTCTAATGCGACAAAATGCGCGATTCGTTTAGTAAGTGAGATGGGATTCGTTTTCATTGGAGTAGAATTTTTAATTTGGTCTTTCTTACTGTGAACGTTTAATTGAAAGGGATATTTACAATGTGAAATAAAAATCAGGATTCAAGAATTGAGAATCAAGAATCACTGCTTATGAATCAAGAATAAAAGTTTAAATTGACAATCGGGAATCAAAAATCTAGAATTGGAAATCAAAAATCGAAAATTAAAAACAGGGAATTGAAAATCGAAATACGAAATTTGCAAATCATATATCAAATATTAACTATCAAAATTAAAAAATTAAAAATCATGGAATTTAAAAAAAATTAAATGGAAGATAAAAAAAATAAAATGGAGGAAACTAGAATTGAAAAAAAATTAAGGAATTTAAAGACATCATAAAAAACATAAAAAAGTTAAAAGATTGAAAAAATTGAAAAAATAATTAAATTGAAAAAATTGAATAAAATGAAAAAAATTAACAAATTGAAAGAAAAATGACAACATTGAAGAAAATTTAAAGAAATTAATAAGTTCAAAAATTTAAAAAAAGTTAAAATAATTGAAAAAAATAAAAATGCCAAAAATATTAAAAAATATTGAAAAGATTGAAAAAATAAAAAAAAATAAAAAAAATAAATGCATTGTAAAAAAAAAATTAAAAACAAATTTTAAAAATGATTAAGTTTAAAAAAATAAAAGAATTCAAAAATTTATATGTTAAAAAGTGCAAAAAAAATCAAAAAAGATAGATTGAGAAAATTCAAGAAATTGAAAAAAATTAAGTTATTAGAAAACGGAAACAAATTGAAAACATTAGAAAATTGAAAAGATTGAGCAGATTGAAAAAATTTAAAAAATTGAAAAAAATAAAATTACAAAATATTAAGAAATAAAGAAAATTATGTTGGAAAAATGAAAATAATCAAAAAAATTGGAAGAAATAAAAACATTGAAACAAAACAAAAAATTTAAAAATTGGAAACAACTGTACAAACTTGAAACAATTTAAAAAATTAGCTTCAATTGAAAAAAATCAAGAGTATTGAAAAAATTCAAGAAATTTGAAAGGCTAAAATTGAAAAAAATTAATAAATAAAAGGATAGAAAATATGTAAAAATTGAAAAGGTTAAAACAATTCAATAAATTAAAAAAAATAATTAAAAAGTGAAAAAAAATTAAATAAATTAAGTGAATTAAAAAATAGGAAATTAAAAAGTTGAAGAAATGTTACAAAATTTAAAATATTGAAAGGATTAAAAATTTCAAAAATTTTCATAAAATCGAGTGAACAAAAAAAATTTAAAAAAATCAGTTTGAAAAAAAAATCGAACATAATAAAAAAAATGAAAAGAAAAAATGAATAAATTGAAAACATTGTAAAAATTGAAAAAAACTGAAGGGATGAAAAAATATTAATTAAATAGAAGTTAAACAAAATATTAATGCATTGATGAATTAAAAAATTGAAGAAATTAAAATATACAACGATTGAAAACTTGCAAAAAATAAAAACTGAATTGAAAGGATTAAAAAATTAGAAAAATTGAAAATATTAAAAAAAAATAAATGGGAAAAGTTAAAGAAGAAAATTAAACGTTTAAGAAAAATTGAAAGTAAAACAGATTAAAGAAAATGAAAGAAATAGAAATGATTAAAAAAAATCAAAGTTGGCATGAAAAAATAAATGATAGACAAAAAATAAAAAAAATAGCTAAGAAAAATTTGAAGAAAGCAGAAAAATAGAAAAAACAGAAAAAAGATCAGTAGAAAAATAAAAAGTATAGGAATAGAAAAATTGAACGATAGAGAAATAGGAATAGAAAAATGGAGAAACAGAAAAAAGTTAAAATAGAATAGAATAGAATAGAAAAAAAAGAATAGAATAGAAAAAATGACATAAAAAATAGACAAAAAGCAAAATAAAATAAAAGAAAAATGAAGAAAGAAAGCTGAGAAAAAAAGAAATATACAGAAACAGAAAAATAGAAGAATGGAAAAATTTGAGAATAGAAAAACAGAAAGGAAAGAAAAAATTGAAAAACAGAAAAAGAAAAACAAAGAAAAAAATAGAAAAATTGAATTATAGAGAAACAGAAATGGAAAAATAGAAAAAAGGGAAATAAAAAAGCAGAAAATTGGAACAATAGAATAATAAATAAATATAAAAATAGAGAAAGAGAAAAATAAAAAAACTGGAAATAGAAAATAAAAAAGCAGAAAAATCGGAAAATTCGAAACTAGCAAAATAGAAACGCTGAAAAATAATAGAGAAATGGAAGAATAGAAAAATAGAAAAATGGAAACATAGAAAAATAGAGGAATAAAAAAATAAAAAATTGAGAAAAAGAGGAAAAGAAAAAAAAAAAAGAAAATAGGAAAATAAAAATATGGAAAAAATAGAAAAAAATGAAAAATTGGGAAATTGAAATATGTATTGAAAAATAGAAAAATAGAGTAATTGGAGCATAGAAAAATAGACAATTAGAAAAATAGAAACATAACAAAATAGAAAAGTAGAAAAATAAAACCCAAAAACAATGAAAAAAATTAAAATCATGAGAAAATGAAAAAAAGAAAGCATAAAAAAATAGAAAAACAGGAAAATAAAAAGAGGAAAAGAGAAAAATGGAAAGAAAAAAAAAAGAAAAACCGGGAAATAAAATATAGAAGAAATGGCAAATTAGCAAAATAAAAGAATTAATAAATAAAAAATAGATGGAAAAAATCAAGGAATAGAGAAATAGGAAAATAGAAAAACGAAAAAATGGAAAAACAGAAAACTAGAAAAGTATCAAAATATAAAAAAAATCCAAATATAAAAATATGAAAATAAATGCATAGAAACAGAGAAATAGAAAAATGGAATAATTGAAAAATTGAGATATTGAAATATAGAAAAATAAAAAAGTAGAAAAATAGAAACAGAAAAATAGACAAATAGAAAATATGAACATGGGAAAATGGAAAAATAAAAAGCAGAAAAGTAAAAAATTTAAAAATTAAAATCCGAAAATAAAAAAATTAAAAAATAAAAAAGTATAAAAGTTCAGAATTGAAAAAATGAAAAGGAAAAAATAAAGTATAATAAAATAGAAAAACAGGAAAATTAAAAAGGAAAATAAAAAAAGGAAAATAGAAAAAAAGAAAAATAGAGAAATAAAAAATAGCAAACTGACGAAAAGGCAAATAAGCAAAATGAAAAACAAAAAAAAATAAGTTAGAATAGTAGAGGAATAGAAAAATAAAAGAGCGTAAAAAATAGGAAAAAAACAGAAAAATAGGAAAATAAAAAAATTGAAAAATAAAAAGATAGACAAATGTAAAAATAGAAAAACATAAAAATAAATAAAAGAAGCAAAAAAATAGAAAAAATCGAGAGTAAAAATAAAAAAATTAAAAAATTTAAGGCATGAAAAAAAGGAAAACAAAATTTAAAAAAAAATTGAAAAAAGAGAAATAGAGATATCAAAAATAAAAAAATAAAAATAGAAGAATAAAACAAAAGTTGAAAAAGAAAAATAGAAACACAGAAAAATACACAAATAGAAGAATAGAAAAATAGAATGATAAAAATATAAAAATGGAAAACTAAAAAAACTTATAAATTTAAAAATAGAAAAATTTAAGATTATAAAAAAAATTAAAAAGGGAAAAATAAAAAAATAAAAAAAATTAAAAAAAAGGAAAATAAAAATTTCTTCTTCTAATTTTTCTATTTTCCTTTTTCTCTATTGATCTATTTTATCAATAGAAAAAAAGGAAAATAGAGAAATATGAAGAAATGACAAATAGCAATATAAAAAATATAAAAATAATAAGACAAAAATAGAAAGATAGGAAAAAGGGGAAAAATAGAAAAAAGAGAATTCAAATTAGGAGGTGAAGAATTTGATAATTTTATAACTGAAATATATAAATATAGAAAAAATATAAAGATATAAAAATAGAAAAATAGAAACAAAGAAAAATTAAAAAACTAAAAAAATAGAAATATTCAAAATTTAAAAAAATGAAAAAAATAATAAAAAATAGGAAAACAAGAAACTAAATAAAGGGAAGATAAAAAAGAGGGAGATAGAAAAAAAGAAAAGTAGACAAATAAAAAAATAGGAAGATTAAGAAATGGCAAACTAAAAAATAGAGAATAGATTAATGGAAATATAGAGAAATTGAAAAATGGAAAATAGTTATATTTAAAAATTGAAAGATAGAAATATAGTGAAATAGAATAAGTGAAAAATCCGAATATCGAAAAATCGAAATGCAGTGAACATCCGATTTTATCAGCATCGATATTTTTTTGCCTCCGATTTAACAAATTGTTGACCCCATTCTGTCAGCCTCGTATATTTTTCCTAATTTAGGGACGCAAAATATGCAGAAATAAGAATGTTTTTTTTTATTTTGCACTATCAGACTCTCCCTTGAGGAATATTTACACTAAATATTCAGAAAGAGTTTTGAGGTTATGGCGCTATGCACTAAAGCAGAGTAAAAGGATTGCCTTGGTTTATTCAAAAAATGGTAATAAATATGTCCCCGTATTGTCAGTCTAAAATTTACCAAGCGGTTGATAAAAACGGGCCTTCACTTCAGTGGTGGATCCAGAAAAAAATTCGGAGGGGGCACCGAAATTTCGATTTTGAAATGTTTATTGTACAATAAGTAATATGTAATAACCTTATTTAATTAAATTTATTCAGTTCAGTAGAGTTCAGTACGAATTAAAATAGAAACTATTTTAAAATTTCTCAAGAAGTTAAAAAATTTAGGAGTGGTCCGGATCCCCAGGACACTCCCCCTAGATGCGCCACTGCTTCACTTTGTTAAGCAATAAAATAATCAAAAAATTGAAAAAATCGATATGTCGAAATACAGAAAAGTGGCATATTCCAGAATTCGAAGAATCAGGAGTCAAAAAATCTGAAAAGTATGAATCGAAATATCGATTAATAGAAAAGTCAAAAATAGAGAAACAGCAAAATCAAAAAGACGGAAAAAACAAAACATCAAAAAAGGTAAATAAAAATCGAGGATTCGAAACATAAAGAACTTAAGAAATCAGGAAATCGAGAAACCAAAAAAAATCAAATAATCGAAAAATCGATAGATCGGAACATCAAAAAATTAATGAATCAAAAAATTGATGACTCGAAAAACCAAATAACCGAGAAATCAATAAATTGAAAATCAGAAAATCGAAAAATTATAAAAACGACAAATCTAAGCAACGAAAAATCAGAACCTCGACAATCCAAAAGAACGAAAAATCGAATGATAAAAAAATAGAAAATTTAAAGAATAAAAAAGTAAAAAATTGTAGAATTGAATAATCGCAAAAAGTCGAGATATCAAAATATCGATACATAGAAAAAGATCGATGAATCGAAAATTAAACAAATTGGCGAATCAGAAAATCGAAACATCAAAAAACCAAAAATCAATATTCGCAAAACGAAAATCGGAAATCGAATGTTGAATAATAAAAATCGATCTTCGACAATCGGAAATCAAAACACGAATACCGAAAATCGATAACCGCGAATCGAAAGTCAAGTAACTAGAATGAATAATCATATCAAATATCAAGAAAATCAAATAACATCGAAAAAGTTCTCTCCCTGTAAATTCTCCAACCGCAATTACACTAAAACATAGAAAAACTAAAACACACACACAGTCACGTGAAAGAAAACTCCACTAAAGTGGGTGGAACATAAAAAGTGGCGGTGAGTGCACCGCAGCGAGTGCTAGGGAGAAGAACTTCTCAAGGGTTGATTTCCTTTTTAATTTTCATCGCACCACAACAACTTTCACTTGGCCGCGGTGGTGGCGATGTCCGTGTGCATGAAGCGAATGAGTAAGTGGTGGTGGTGATGAGGGACGGACCATCGCTTGTAACGAAGTGCACAAGTTTTAGTGGACTCACCTTTATCATTCTGCCGCTCCGTCGGCTGCTGGCTTCTTAGGAGAAGTGTTGTTTTCGGTGGTTTTCTTTGCTTCGTTCGGGGGTTGGCCATTTAATTAGGTAGATTATGACGGGAAATATTTCTCATGCGGGAGGTAATAGCTACCTGTCCTTTTTTTCATTAAGTGCGTAAAAGTAGGGCTGATTAGTAGCATTTCAACTTGTCAAACTTAAGATCAAATTCGGTACGGTGTTGATGTATTATTTTTTATGATTTTCTTAACTTTTCAAAAAAATTGATCTTGTTAACTTTTTTGATTTTCGTAGCAGGTCATGGATTTGAGTTTCGAATTCATCCCGTCGGTATCTGGCAGACCGGCTTGACCGTCAGATAGACGTCACAATCAAAATGGACTACACCATACTTGTGTTCACAAGCAATGGTATGATGTCCCGCAAGCACAGAAGTTTCCGATTATTGGTTCTAGTGAAATTATATGTCAGTTAATAGCACTGCTGCAAAACTTCGTCTAATATTTATCCAGTCTGTTACGTTTTGAAAACTTCCCCCTTTCCCTACCAGCGTTGTTGTCGTCGAAGTTGCCATGGTAGCGCGTCGTCGGTAAACTTCAAAGTGATCAGATATTTACAGGCATAATTGAAAAGAGCGAAATAGGGTTTCTTCCGCCAGGATGGAAGATAGGTGGTAGGGGGCTGATTCGCAGAGCAGCTGATTAATTTATGAATTTCATTAAGCAATGGTAAAGTATTTTGTCAAGTTAAAAGGCATGCAGTGTCTCCGTGGAAAGGGAATGCGATGGGGAAACCTAGCGTACATCCCCATTCGAATTAAAATCAATAAGAATGAAAGCTTTCACATATACAATTCTATATTTCTCCTTAGTGGAGAACAATTTTGGTAAAAACTAAGGTAAGGAAATTTTTTTAAGACCATCTTTGTGCGCGAGGAGCACAAAATCTGTAACTATAGTAGTTATGGAATATGCATTCCGACCTCGTCTCATCAGAATCCGACACTAACTTAGTGGCAGGACTAAGCTAGCGCCAGATTGCATCATCACGCTTGACTGGGGGTTTGCTCAAGAACACAAATTGTGTCTCCGTTTTTTGGAGCTAGCTCAATCCTGTCACTAAGTTAACGTCGGATTCTGATGAGACGAAGTCGAAACGCAAATTCTACAACTACTTTTCCATATATTATTCTATCTGGTGATAAATTTCAATAAAAAAAAACTCATTTCTGTCTGGTCTTCGGGTGCCGTGCTGAAATCATCAACGTGAGCTTTTCTCTGCAGCCAACATTGATAAATGGTTTGTTTTTGAATTTCGCTAATACCGAAGAAGAACTTGCACACCATCAAACAACAAAAATACGACGAGTTTTAATTCAGCATTGGATGATTGCCAGCCAACCAACCGAGCAAAAGGCGTTTATATTTTAGCTGGGAGCGGTGAACGAGAGGTTTTCTGATAAAAACCGCACCCTGAATCACGCTGTGGAATAGCAAAAATATTTCCCATACTAATTGACTACCGAGGGAAGATAAAACCATAAAATTCCGTTCGCTTCCTATTTTGCCTATCAAAGTTGTCTGTCATCAGTCCGAGAGTCAACTGCGATGGCCGCCAATTTAAACAATCGTCTCGATCTGACAAAAACAACATAATTAGAGCATCACTTTCGCTAATACCAGATGGCGGAGATCAGCGAGGTTCATAAAACAAACACACACACGAGAGCGAAAACAAGTTTCAAATTAAAACACTAGTAAAAACAGTCATAAAACAAAACTAAACTTATCTTCCGACTCCATTGTCCTTTATTTTATCCCGATCTCCCGGGTAATTGCGCAACCAGACGAATGGGGAAAAACTTCTTATCGGCATTCGTATCGCGCGGCTGACCTAGGACGAACCAGCGCACGGCACGGTTGGCTTCCCGCTGATTGGTCAAAATTTTGTTTTTTTTTTCCAACCGGTTTAAGGACATTTGATACGACTGTAAAGCAGTGAGCAGTTTCCCAAACTTATTTTGATCTATTTGTGCCAGTACAAAGAACCACTGTGCCATGCCTCAGCTCTCAGCGCCCCAAATTACGGTCCACACCCTTAAGAATGGATCCATTTGTGCAGACAGAGACCGAATGTGAACTGTTACTGAGTATAGTAAAACTTTTCCCACCGCTGGCAATAAAAACAGCAAAAAAGGCACTGCTCACTCCAACCCTTCGGCAGGCAGAAGGGAGAAAAACACTTACCAGCACTCACTTATGTTTTTAGTGAAAGTCACAAACACACTCACTCACTCACATTGTGCTGGTGCGGTAAACGCGAATGTGGCAAACTTTTTTTCCTCGACCATTTCGCTGAAACTCTGCACTTGTCTCATGCTCCACACTGGAATCAGGTTCTGAGTCGCAGATCACCGACAAAACAGACGCAACATTGTTTGGAAGTTGACCTGTAACGTTTCGAAAATGTTTTTATTGATAACTCTAACAGAATTGACATGCGGCAATCTGATTATTGTAGGTGCCTAGAGTTTTCTGAGCGTGAAGAGCATCTTGGTCAAGGGTGAGGAATGATGAAATGATGTGGTCTACGATCGCTCTCTCCACTCGCGTTTCTTTTTGTAATTGCCAAAAAAAACTTTTAAAGATAATTATTGCTCTGTTAAAGATACTCAACGGACAGGTACGCCGGAAAATTCAATACTTAAAATACCTCATTCGAGGTCATTCCATTTAACGACCCAGCCGCATAGCACAAGTTTATCCGAACTAACGATTTAACGGAACCCAACCTCAACCGCGCAATTATTGCCCCATTACGCAGGTTATTCATTTCCCTAGGTCTCCTCGGGGCCTGCTGGCACCGACGGGAAAAGCCGCTACAACCCATAGGGCAAATGGGTGTGCACCTCGTGGCAGCTTGGCTAATTAAAATATCACATTTTAATGAAAAGCGAAAAAAAGAAGAAGAGAGGCATTTAGCAAATCGTGTACTGGGTAAAACCTACCTAGCAGGAGAACAGGAACGCATTTACCTCACCGACCAAAAGCAATTCCGTGGAATAGGGGCGGAAACATGATCAGATTGTCCGGCCTGCTGTTACTGCTGCTAACGCCGCTAGTGCTGGTGCTGCTAATGATGCCAATTATGAGGGCGGGCGTGCAAAGGTCAGCCAATAATCTGATGCCTATGTGTGTGTGTGTGTGTAGTCAAAGTCATCGTCGTAGTCATGGAAGCCGTCATATTCACGGGAAACGACGAGTGGTCGTTGAAGCGCAATTTGAACGGAATTTGACGTTCCAATTATTGACACTTTGTATTTCGTAACGTGAACGAGGTCGAAGTTAGAGGAATTGAAAATGTTTGAAAAATGCCAGTCGAATGTGATACACTCGAATCGCTGACATTTGACGTTACGTGTATGTAGATTTTCGGCTCGGCACAATCATACGGAGGTAAAACAAACTCATCCGTCTGTCATTGAAATCATGTTTACACACAACATCTGTGATGCGAGAAAGCTTCACAAGTAGTTGAAAATGTTAATCAATATCGTAAACTGGAACGAATAATCGAATGGACGCGCACTGCTTAAACAAATCAATTACAAATGTGTCCGAAACGTAGTTCATCAATCACTGTACGGCTCAATGATGACTACTGATGCTACTGTAATTTGGTGTCCATCGCGCTTTTGGTAGTTGGACGCGTCTGGGACATTCAAATAATCTTCCAATAGCAACAGCAAACATTTTCCGTTTGATGGGAATTAAAATGCTCGAGCAGTATCTACTTTTTTAATATAGACGAAATCGTACCAATCTGGGTATCAAACCTCTTAATTCACTGAAAAGGTTTTACGAATCCTCGGAACAAACGGTAATCTGGTTATCAAGATACTCAATAAATTCAAGGAAACTGTTAATATTGAGGTTCTGAAGTTAAAAAATCAAGTATTAATAAATTTAATAATAAATGCAATAAAATAAAAAAATCGCGAAATAAAAAAATGCCACTTTGTTACTTATGCACTGCACAAACAGCACAGCACCGCTACTACCCCACTGTACATGTAAAACGAGTGTAACCACTATGGACAAATACAATCCACAGTAGTCGGAAACGCCAAAAACGTCAACTTAATTCGCTAGAGGCCAAAACAATCGAATATATTCACAGGGTGCCTTCGGAGGAATTGTTCATATGAATATTCCCCACAATCTGATAACAATTAACATTACTTACTTTGATCGAACTAAAAAAAATAACTTTATACTGACGAGGAAGAAAGTTGGTGTCTTCGACAAAGTTTTAGGAATGCTCATAGTGAAGAATTTTGTTGAAGACTAAATGTTATGTATTTACAAGGCGTTTTCTATGGCAGCCCCCTTAAATCTAGTTTTCTTAATATAACTTTTTTCATTGTGACTTTTCGAGCATACTATGTTCAGGACAAATGTGTAGGTATCAAAACTACATAATATTGTCGAAGACTGTATGTAAAAATTCTCATTCATTTTAAAGTTATTGAAGATTTGTACATTTTTTACACCAAATTCATTTATTTATAAGAAGGAAAGGTGCAAACCAAAATGCACGAACAGGCACTTTTTTCACTGTCTAAACTATGCATAACAAAGCTAAGAAGGTTTAGTGCGTGGCATTCTAGAACCCTATGAATAGGGTAAGCTTACTTTATCATGTTTTTTTTTATTTTTTCTATACAAATATCAGCAAAAAAATTTTTTAGATGTTTTCTATAAAATTTAGTAATTAATTGTATGACATCCTTTTGTAAGCATTAAATTCATTATGACATGTCTATTTGAGTACATATTAGTTTGGGATCTTCAATGATATTAAAGACTTCACATTTTTGCTTTTTGAATCTGAAATATCCAGGTATAGTGAAGATAATACTTATAATTGAATATCAAACAAAGAAATTTTTGTTTGCTGATTTTTGTGCGGAAAAGGTAAAAAAACTTGATAAAGTAAGCTTACCCTATTCATAGGGTTCTAGAGTGCCACACACCAAACCTTCTTAGCTTTGTTGTGCATAGTTTAGACAGTGAAAAAAGTCCCTGTTCGTGCATTTTGGTTTGCACCTTTCTTTCTTATACGTAGTTGAAGTTGGTGTAAAAAAGTGTAAAAATCTTCAATAATTTTGAAATGAATGACTATTTTTACATGCAGTCTTCGACAATATTATGTAGTTTTGATACCTACACATTTGTCTTGAACATAGTTTGCTCGAAAAGTCACAATTAAAAAAGTTACATTAAAAAACTAGATTTAAGGGGGCTGCCATAGAAAACGCCTTGTAAATCGATAACCTTTAATCATACAAGTTCAAGTTCTTTAACAAAATTCTTCACTATGATCATTTCTAAAACTTTGTCGAAGACGCCAACTTTCTACCTCGTCAGTATAAAAAGCTATTTTTTTAGTTCGATCAAAGTAAGCCATACCTAATTTCAATTGTTATCAGATTGTGGGGAATATTCATACGAACAATTCTTCCAAAGACACCCTGTGAATATATTCGATGGTTTGGCCTCTAGTGAATTAAGTTCACGTTTTTGACGTTTCCAAACACTGTGCAATCCCGCCAAAATTTATCTAAGCTTGTATTCGACCTACAATCAAAACTGCACCATTTCCGGTAGTGTTAGTTGAAAACGGATCACTCTTCCGTTATGATCTTTACAAACAATCGGATTCAACGCCGACATCGACTAGTATGTCATGAAAAACAAGAAAACTACAAGAGTGACGATGGCTGGTCATAAGATGGAATAAATTACTTGTGAAATTTGCGTTTCGACTTCGTCTCATCAGAATCCAACACTAGCTTAGTGACAGCACTAAGCTAGCGTCGGAATGTCGCTGGCTCCAAAACAAAAACAAAAAGAGAATTCTATTTGTGTTTCTGAGCAAACCCCTAGTCTTGTGTGATGTCTCTCAAGACAATGGATGCAATATCAGAACTATGTTGGACGAACGTACAGTGGGATGAGCCCGGACTTAAGTCTCAGTGTGAAAGTTGTGCGATATACTATGTTCACACAACAGCGTTAAAAAACGTAATAATAAATGTCATCAAGATAGCGTTTAAACACATTTTAACTCGAAGTGTGAGCGTAGTAATATTCTCGCTAATATTTTTCGCTTACTATCTTTAGCAAGATTTTAGGTCGTCTAGACGAAAAATTAATTTTCGACAGCTTTTTGAACAGTCTAACTCCAAAGTTTTCTGTATAATTACTTTGAAACTTCGTTAAAAAAAATGTTATATTACTCCCTAAAAAGAAAATTGTTTTAAAACAGCCTTTATGCAGTAAGGGGATATCATTTTACTTTAATTAGTCAAGGTGTTTGCGTTTCGACTTCGTCCCTTCAGAACAACGGGACTCGACAAATACACCGGGCTGACGCTAGTCCAAAATTGGAAACACTACTTCCGAACACACTAAACGGCTTTTTTTAATTAATTATTATTAAGTGAAGTGACGTGATAAGTGAATCTATTTTTTATGTCGATTTAATCAGAAATAATTTCAGCGTTCCAAAATTATTCAAGCACATTTTGTTTGAAACATTAAAACAAAACAATTATTTTTGAAACATCATAATAAGTGTAAATTAATTCGTTTCAACATTAAAAATAAATTCAACGTGACATTATTACTATAGAAAAATTCATTTAACTCGTAAATGCAAAATGCTCATTTTTGAGTCACCCTAATAGGTAGTAAAGTTGTTTTATTTCAATATCAAAAACGAATCTAGCACATTTCTATAAAAAAATTGAACCATCATAACAAAATAGTCGTTTATGAGCTTCCCTGATGAGCAATAAAGCTTGTTTTCTAGTAAGTTTTTATGTTCGCGCACAAAAATTAGTATACAAAAATTCTATGTACCGTTTCGACAAAACAAGTATTTTTGAGTCATCCTAATTAACAGTAAATGTTTATTTTTGATAGTTCTAATATCAAATGCACCAAAATTACATGGACAGGGATACCAGGTAAATTTTTCAAAGGTCAAATATTAATTCAAAAAAATGTCTTCATTTGTTTGCAATGACCAGGATTCGAAATTGGTTGTTGATTTTGAGCCAGGAGTCAGCCAGATTTCCGTCTTCAAAATGAAAACATTTCTTCACAATTCACATCTAGCATATCGCTGTAGGAAACCATCTGATTTGGACCGATACGGCAAAGTTTTGACTTTGGTTCGCCTTTTTTCGTAAACCAAGCCACACTGTGCAACATCGGGCCAATTTTGGATTGTTGGACCAGGAGAGTGGCAACACTGCCGAATTGTTCGGACGTGTATTTGTTCACTCAAGTTTTTTTAGGTTCTTCGGTGAGTTTATATTCTAAATACTACGAAATAGGAACTCACTAGGTCTTTTCATTTATTGAGTTATGTGTTGGTTGTTGAAATTATTGCGAGAATTGTGTAATTTGCATAGCGTTTGTACAGTCAGTAATAATGGTGACAAGTACGTGCGTGATTCAAACCGCTTGTTTAGCGTTGACAGCGCCATTTATTTTACTTTTCGATGTCTACATATTTTTCTTGAGCTAAGTACATTCCCAAATCAAAAATGTTATGTTTATTCTGGAATTGAGTGTCGATCTCAGAGTGTACGTGTAAGACCTGACACTCTTGAAACGGGTCGTTAGATGTATAATAGAGCTATCACCTTTCATCTCCAGGCCTACATATATTTTCATCTTTAGATAAATCGAGTGTGTCAATGAAAAGCTGCAAACAATTTTCTTCCACAAAAGCATTGCCCTCCAATGGGAGATGGATTGCATTAACACCCACGCAAACACACAATGTCTGACCAAGGTAGGGCCATTGGTTGAAACAATTTCGGGACAATTTTGGATAAATGTTGCACCAATGGTGCACCAAAGTTGGATCAATGTTCAACCAGTGTCGAACCAATGTTGGAAAAATGTTGGGCCCATGTTGGATCAATGTCGAACTAACTTCGGACTCATATTCGACCAATATTGAACCAATGTCGGGCCAGCTTTAGACAAATGTCGAATCAATGATGGACCAATGTCGGACTAACGTTGAAGCAATGTCGAGCCGATATCAGATCATCGTTGAACTAATTTTGAGCCAACGATTGACCAATGTCGGACCATGTGTTGAATTAATGTAAAATCAATGTCAAATCAACGTTAGCTAACTAACGTTGACCCACTAATCGGACTAATGTCGGATCAATGTTAAACCAATGTCTGATCAATGTCGGATGAAGTTGAACCAGCGTTAGGCCGTTAGTTCAATATATCACCTATGTCGAACCAATGTCGGACTATTGTTGGATCAATATTGAACCAACATCGGGTCAATTGTGGACCAAAGTCAGAACAATGTTGGACCAAAGTCGAATCAATCTTAAAGTAATGTCGAACTAATGTCGGACCAATGTTAAACCACTGTCAGAATATTGTGGAATCGATGTTGAATCAACGTCAAACTAATGTTGACCCAATGTCTGATCAACGTAGAACCAAATGTCGGATCAACGTCGATCTAATATTGAGCCAATGTCGAACCACTGTTACACCAATGTCGGATCAACGTCGAACATACATTAGGCCAATGTTGAACCAATGTCAGCGGTCAATGTTGAACCAATGCTGAACCAGCGTCGGGCCAATATTAGATCAATGTGGCACCCATGTCGGACTAATGTTGGACTAATGTTGAGCCAGTGATGGGCTAATTTTGGACAAATGTCAGAACTATGTGGGACCAAGGTAGAACCAAACTTGACGTAATGTTGAATGAATGTAGGACCAATGCTGAACCACTGTCGGATGAATGTTGACCTAAGGTCGGAACAATGTTGGACCAAAATCAGACTAATGTTGAAGCAGTGTAACCCATTGTTGGACCAACATCGGACATCAACTTCGATCCAAATTTGAACAGATGTTGGAAGAATATTCCATCAATGTCAGACCAATGTTTGACCAATGTTGGCCAAATGCCGTACCAACGACTAATGTTGGACCAATGTTGCACCAATTTCGGGCCAACAATGTTGGTCCCGAGTTTGACCAATGTTGAACCAAAGTTAGGCCAATATTGGACCAATGTTAGATCAATACTGGACCAATGTTAAACCAATGTCGGACCAATGTTTAACTAACGTCGGGTTAAAAAATCAAAAAAGCAATGAAATTAAATAAAATAAAAAAATTGGAAAGTTTTAATAGGATAGTTTAAAAAAAACCAGAATTACCTAAACCATGATCGCTAAACTCAAAAAATTAACCAGAAGCTTCA
Source organism: Topomyia yanbarensis (assembly GCF_030247195.1). Lineage (NCBI taxonomy): Eukaryota > Metazoa > Arthropoda > Insecta > Diptera > Culicidae > Topomyia > Topomyia yanbarensis. The sequence goes on from NC_080670.1 coordinate 29,398,937, forward strand.
GAAATTAATAAAGGTTAATAGAATAGAAAGAATGTGAAAAAGACGGCAAAATTGAAATTCTGTATCGAAAAGTAAAGAAAACCAGAAAAATCAAATCCTTAAAAAAAGTTGAAACCAAGAAAATTATAAAAACAAAGAAATAAAAAAAATCTGCGGTTTAACGAAAACTAAACCAATAAAAATAATCTAGAAAATAAAAAAAAATATTACGAATTTAAACATTCTAAGGCATCAAAAATAGAAAAAAGAAGGGAGCTCAACAAAATCAACAAATTCACAAAAATGCAAATGAACATAATCAAAATAAAAAATCTGGAAATATTATTCGGAATTGCATTTGGTCGAATGACATTCGGTCAAATTGCCATCCATCATATAACATTTGGACATATGACATTAGACCAAACGGCATTCGACCAAACACCTTAAAGTAGAACCATCAACGACTATGTATGGAATTAGGCATGAAATTTTTTATTCATTTCCTCAAAGAGACGTAGACTACAAAAAAAATAACAACATTTCATCATATTCAGATTTAAAATCTTTTCATTGTTTTTATGTTTTAAACAATTTTTTTTTGCTAGACATGGTGAGACCAATTTTTTTCATAATTTTTTTGGTTATGCATAATGCATCATTCGATTGAACGGGTCGTTGTTTGCATTACAAGTTTTCTAAGTCCCTTCAAAAAAAATTACAAGTTCATAAATGATGGCTCGGTGCATACATTTTTTTGCCAATGTTGCGACACTGATTGTACACCCGGAGAAATAATGCAGTTAATAAGATGCATCATTGCAAAATCGCAGCGTACTTTAACTATTTGTATGTTTGTGAGAATGCAGCGTGTCTCATGTGATGGAAGAGGAAATGTGATCCAATTGAGCTAACGGTGTACATATAAGAGAATTTTGTTTCCTTCGATTATAGAGGTTTTCACCATTTCATTTTTCATTCGCCTCTTTTTCGATATAGCCTTTTTTTGAAAAATCGTGATGTACCCTTTTTTTGAAAAATCTTGAACCCCATGTGCTGGGCTCGGAATTGAACCCAGGTGCGCTGCGTACAAGGTAATCAATTACCCAATCACGCTATGCCCGCTCCTATTTTTTGTTTGGATCGGTTCAATGCGGTTTTCATCAAGGACAGTGTCCGCCTTACTAAGCTACAATATTCCAAAATGGTCTGACGTATATATTGAAGAAGGAATGGCTGAAGCTTTTAAAAAATCTTGTTTGCTTATTCTACAATTCCTGGAAATCCGATTTTTTTCTGAACGTTATTGAATTACACTTTTTTATACTAGTAGACTTTCGACGGTCTTTCAAATGTTAGTAGAAAGTTTGACACTAAAAAAAACAAATAACCAGCCTTTTCTGCAGTCCGAATTTCAATGGAGGCGCCTGATTGGTCAGCTCTCTACCAGTTGCCCAAAGTGCTGTAATTCTCTCTGCAACAGACTGAAGTCGCTGTCTCCGAAGCGGGACTCGAAACCCGTTCACGAGATAATCCATTCAACGAACATGACGACACTCGAGCTCAAGAAGGCTCTCCAGCAAGCTTCTGGGTGGAATACAAAACCAAACAAAATGAAACAAACCATCATCTCTCACCGGCGCGCGGCGCTAGTTGAATAGCTCCTTCGCAAAAGAATCGCAAACACTACTGTCTCATCTAAAGTCCGGTTGTTCAAAAAAAAATCATAAATCGGCTTCTCGTCCTGCTTACCGCCGTCCCTTTTCCCCTCATTTTCACCTAGCACGGGGTGGCGAAACGAGCGCTTCACAAATTATTAACACCCTTTTATTCATTTTGTTCGGTGGTGGTATGGAAGGGGTACGGGAAGGCGGGAGACGCAGCGCAACGAAATGTATACAGTCTTTGCGGTTTTAATAGTTCATTTCCTCCGTGTCGCGCTTACCGCACACGGAAGGTTTCCCAAGCGGCGATTTCCTGCTGTCGGAGAGCAACCTTGACACCGAGGAAAGTGGCAGAATAAAAAAATGCAACGAAAAAAAAGATGACACTTTGCATCTTCATTTACACCCCCCCACTTGCTAGCTACTAGCGCTGTCAACAGGTACTTGATGAGGGACGACGATGAGAGGGAAGGTGGAAATGCAAGGTTTTGCTTACATTATTGCTTTCCACCTTGATTATACGGGAAAGGTGGTGAGGGAGGAGCTGGAAAAGAATTAAAATTTTGCACGTGATGTGACAGTGGTAGGACTCGGAACAGTGTTTTCACTGATCTGATTGAATTTATAGAGACGAACAATTTTATAAAACCAGGGGATTTTTTTGATGCAGGATCATTACAGATCGTATTTTAAAATTGACATTTTCGAAAATAAAAAGTTAATATTAAGGTCACGTTGAAAAAATGATGTTACGTTGAAACTCATTTGAAGCTTCAAATCGTTAAAACCTGATATCTTTCTAGGAACCTGTACTTTTCGTATGAGCTTTCGTTATTCAGATTCGGTCAGAATTTTTTGGCAACGGGATGAATTTAAAAAAAAACAATCCTAGCGATTTTTCGAGAAGGGCGAACCTTGCAATGTCTAAAATCAACCTCACCCCTACAGTGTTGAACCACTTACAAAATATACATGTTGTCCCACTTCGATTCACAAGACGCCAAAAATACAATCAGTACGAGTCAGTTTCTGTCTCAAGCTAAACCGTCATAAGCTAGCAATTTGAAGACAACCAAAACTGACAGAAAAACGATCAACAATTAACCGACATGTTCGGTACAGAACTGCAAAACAAGTAGAAATTAATTATTGGAACAAATCAAAGACATTTTTATACTGACCGGAATTCCTTCTTTGTCCATTTCAGAACGGCCAGCAGAGTTCGGGACGAAGGAAAAAGGGTGCTAGCAAGCACCACTTGCCAACCTTCCACCTTGGAGCCCGTTTCGCTGCCCGTTTCCACTGTCGTAGGACCGCAAAATGGCCGCCGTCAATTCGGTAAGTTTCGGCTTTGCTGTATCATTTGACGCATTCGTCGCACCACCACCGACTGCCATTTGACCCAATTTCAAGCCACCTCGTCTCACATAGGCCAGTGCAAATATTTAATCACGATTTAATATAAGCTGTGATCTTTTTTTATGTGACTCAATTATTGTGGAAGTTGTCATTGATATGTACTGGCAGGGTGTTCATGTCATGGTATGGATTCATTAAATATGGAACGAGTATAAAACATGCTCAATTCTCTTGAATTCCAATGGAAATCGTAAATTATTCTGGAGTTTAATTCAGCTGGCTTTTAATGCCACAGTAATATGCACACCGGACATAAAAACGAATAAAATTTAATGAAAACAGTACTCAATCCAATAGCAGCAACTTTCCCCCAAATTGCTACCGAAGACGACCCGAGAGGCCGAGCACAGCGCCCTTGGTACTGTATAAATCTGCTGAAAATCTCTCTGCCGCGGTGAACCGGAACGAAAGTTCCGCCAAGCACAGCTCGGCTCTAATTGAACCTCGAAGTTCAATCAATAAATTTCCAACAAAACCAGAAAACGACAATTTCGAACATTTCCAATCCCATTTCTTCTAACTCCAATCCTCCTGCTCCCCCGTCACCATCCTATTATAATCAATTCCACCACCACCATCACCGTACCGTGCCGCTTTCACTTGACTAACAACCATTTAATCAACACCGTACGTCGTCTTCGTCGTCGTCGTCATAGTCGTAAACCTCCTGGCAAAGTCAGCCGCGAGTTGAGAAGAAATTGTTCAACCTCGCACTAATGAAAGCCTATCTTCCGGAAAACGGCTTCCAAACTCAACATCCCCCCCATTCACCATTCCCTCATCGAAGCTTCCGATTTTGAGTGGCATGGCGACGACCACATGCTGATTCTCTCGTTATTAATAAAGTTTTCAATCGTATTTTTCATTTCTTGATTTTCACTTCTACTGCTGCTGCGGGGGCCCGCGATGCATCGAATAAGTCGGTAGAAGATGGTTCCTGGGGTTTTCTAAGATCTTCGCACAAGGGAATGTGCGCTTGTTGAAATAAAAACGGGAGTTTTGTTTTTCAGTACCGCACTACTCGAGGTGGAACTTTATCTGTCGGTTCGGGAGAGGAGGAATTGTGCTTCTGAAGAAAGAATCTTTTCATAAGAGAAGCCAAGTTCTGTCGGTGAGTTGTGGGAGATTTCTTGCAAGAAATTGTTTTTCACTTACGTCGTGTCCATGGTTGAAGATAAAAAAATAAATTTGAGGTGGATTTACCGAAGCAAACTACTAAAAACGAAGCATTGGAAACTAAGAACTACAAACGAAAAACTAAAAAACTAAAAACTAAAAACTAAAAACTAAAAACTAAAAACTAAAAATTAAAAACTAAAAACTAAAAACTAAAAACTAAAAACTAAAAACTAAAAACTAAAAACTAAAAACTAAAAACTAAAAACTAAAAACTAAAAACTAAAAACTAAAAACTAAAAACTAAAAACTAAAAACTAAAAACTAAAAACTAAAAACTAAAAACTAAAAACTAAAAACTAAAAACTAAAAACTAAAAACTAAAAACTAAAAACTAAAAACTAAAAACTAAAAACTAAAAACTAAAAACTAAAAACTAAAAACTAAAAACTAAAAACTAAAAACTAAAAACTAAAAACTAAAAACTAAAAACTAAAAACTAAAAACTAAAAACTAAAAACTAAAAACTAAAAACTAAAAACTAAAAACTAAAAACTAAAAACTAAAAACTAAAAACTAAAAACTAAAAACTAAAAACTAAAAACTAAAAACTAAAAACTAAAAACTAAAAACTAAAAACTAAAAACTAAAAACTAAAAACTAAAAACTAAAAACTAAAAACTAAAAACTAAAAACTAAAAACTAAAAACTAAAAACTAAAAACTAAAAACTAAAAACTAAAAACTAAAAACTAAAAACTAAAAACTAAAAACTAAAAACTAAAAACTAAAAACTAAAAACTAAAAACTAAAAACTAAAAACTAAAAACTAAAAACTAAAAACTAAAAACTAAAAACTAAAAACTAAAAACTAAAAACTAAAAACTAAAAACTAAAAACTAAAAACTAAAAACTAAAAACTAAAAACTAAAAACTAAAAACTAAAAACTAAAAACTAAAAACTAAAAACTAAAAACTAAAAACTAAAAACTAAAAACTAAAAACTAAAAACTAAAAACTAAAAACTAAAAACTAAAAACTAAAAACTAAAAACTAAAAACTAAAAACTAAAAACTAAAAACTAAAAACTAAAAACTAAAAACTAAAAACTAAAAACTAAAAACTAAAAACTAAAAACTAAAAACTAAAAACTAAAAACTAAAAACTAAAAACTAAAAACTAAAAACTAAAAACTAAAAACTAAAAACTAAAAACTAAAAACTAAAAACTAAAAACTAAAAACTAAAAACTAAAAACTAAAAACTAAAAACTAAAAACTAAAAACTAAAAACTAAAAACTAAAAACTAAAAACTAAAAACTAAAAACTAAAAACTAAAAACTAAAAACTAAAAACTAAAAACTAAAAACTAAAAACTAAAAACTAAAAACTAAAAACTAAAAACTAAAAACTAAAAACTAAAAACTAAAAACTAAAAACTAAAAACTAAAAACTAAAAACTAAAAACTAAAAACTAAAAACTAAAAACTAAAAACTAAAAACTAAAAACTAAAAACTAAAAACTAAAAACTAAAAACTAAAAACTAAAAACTAAAAACTAAAAACTAAAAACTAAAAACTAAAAACTAAAAACTAAAAACTAAAAACTAAAAACTAAAAACTAAAAACTAAAAACTAAAAACTAAAAACTAAAAACTAAAAACTAAAAACTAAAAACTAAAAACTAAAAACTAAAAACTAAAAACTAAAAACTAAAAACTAAAAACTAAAAACTAAAAACTAAAAACTAAAAACTAAAAACTAAAAACTAAAAACTAAAAACTAAAAACTAAAAACTAAAAACTAAAAACTAAAAACTAAAAACTAAAAACTAAAAACTAAAAACTAAAAACTAAAAACTAAAAACTAAAAACTAAAAACTAAAAACTAAAAACTAAAAACTAAAAACTAAAAACTAAAAACTAAAAACTAAAAACTAAAAACTAAAAACTAAAAACTAAAAACTAAAAACTAAAAACTAAAAACTAAAAACTAAAAACTAAAAACTAAAAACTAAAAACTAAAAACTAAAAACTAAAAACTAAAAACTAAAAACTAAAAACTAAAAACTAAAAACTAAAAACTAAAAACTAAAAACTAAAAACTAAAAACTAAAAACTAAAAACTAAAAACTAAAAACTAAAAACTAAAAACTAAAAACTAAAAACTAAAAACTAAAAACTAAAAACTAAAAACTAAAAACTAAAAACTAAAAACTAAAAACTAAAAACTAAAAACTAAAAACTAAAACTTGAGAACTTGAAAACCTGAAAACTTGAAAACCTGAAAACCTGAAAACCTGAAAACCTGAAAACCTGAAAACCTGAAAACCTGAAAACCTGAAAACCTGAAAACCTGAAAACCTGAAAACCTGAAAACCTGAAAACTTGAAAACCTGAAAACCTGAAAACCTGAAAACCTGAAAACCTGAAAACCTGAAAACCTGAAAACCTGAAAACCTGAAAACCTGAAAACCTGAAAACCTGAAAACCTGAAAACCTGAAAACCTGAAAACCTGAAAACCTGAAAACCTGAAAACCTGAAAACCTGAAAACCTGAAAACCTGAAAACCTGAAAACCTGAAAACCTGAAAACCTGAAAACCTGAAAACCTGAAAACCTGAAAACCTAAAAACCTGAAAACCTGAAAACCTGAAAACCTGAAAACCTGAAAACCTGAAAACCTGAAAACCTGAAAACCTGAAAACCTGAAAACCTGAAAACCTGAAAACCTGAAAACCTGAAAACCTGAAAACCTGAAAACCTGAAAACCTGAAAACCTGAAAACCTGAAAACCTGAAAACCTGAAAACCTGAAAACCTGAAAACCTGAAAACCTGAAAACCTGAAAACCTGAAAACCTGAAAACCTGAAAACCTGAAAACCTGAAAACCTGAAAACCTGAAAACCTGAAAACCTGAAAACCTGAAAACCTGAAAACCTGAAAACCTGAAAACCTGAAAACCTGAAAACCTGAAAACCTGAAAACCTGAAAACCTGAAAACCTGAAAACCTGAAAACCTGAAAACCTGAAAACCTGAAAACCTGAAAACCTGAAAACCTGAAAACCTGAAAACCTGAAAACCTGAAAACCTGAAAACCTGAAAACCTGAAAACTTGAAAACCTGAAAACCTGAAAACCTGAAAACCTGAAAACCTGAAAACCTGAAAACCTGAAAACCTGAAAACCTGAAAACCTGGAAACCTGAAAACCTGAAAACCTGAAAACTTGAAAACCTGAAAACCCGAAAACCTGAAAGCCTAAAAACCAGAAAACCGCAAAACCTGAAAACCTGAAAACCTAAAAACCTGAAAACCTGAAAATCTAAAAATTTGAAAATCTGAAAACCTTAAAACTGGAAACCTGAAACCTGAAAACCTGGAAGCCTGAAAACCTGAAAACCTGAAAATCTGAGAATCTGAAAACCTGAAAACCTGAGAAACTGAGAACCTGAAAACCTGAAAGCATGAAAACCTGAGAACCTGAAAACTTTAAACTGAAAAGTAAAAACAAAAAACAAGAAGCAAAAAACGAAAACAAAAAAAAACAAAAAAAAAGAACAAAAAAGATACAAAAAAGCCAAAAAAACAGAAATGAAACAAAAAAATAAAACAATTAAAAAACAAATATAAAAACAAAAAAAATAAAAAAAAAACAAAACAAAAATAAACAAAAAAAGAACAAAAAGAACAAGAAAAACAAAAAAAACAAAAAAACTGAAAAAAAAACAAAAATAAACTTGAAAAAAACAACAAAACCTGAAACCTGAAACTGAAAACTGAAAGCTTTAAACTTTAAACTGAAAAGTAAGAACAAAAAAACAAAAAATAAAAAGCATAAAACAAAACAAGAAGCAAAAAACAAAAACGAAAAAAAACAAGAAAAGAACAAAAAAAAAAACAAAAAGGATACAAAAAAGCCAAAAAACAGAAATAAAACAATAAAATAAAACAATTAAAAACAAATATAAAAACAAAAAAAAACACAAAAGAACAAAACAAATATAAAAACGCTTTTAATCCACCTAACAGTGTGATGAGACATTTCTTATAACTCTTATCACTCTCTTCGGATATTATATCGTTTGAGAACATTTAGAACTTGATGTTTCGCGATGTTTTTGATAACACATACTACATGGGATAGTGGCAGGACTCAGAGAATCGCTCAAATCAGCATAGGACAACATCAGTGCTAGAAATCTCAAACCAAATCAATGGGAAAGCGAAAAAATGGCCCATGGACAAGAATTATCGTTAATGCTCTGTTAATAAAATATCTAAATTGTGGTGGGAAAACTGAATTTTCCTAAAGGGGTTATTTATTTATCATTCGCATGTATGAAAAAAGCCTTATGTTTACATTTGTGAGTATCGCCCTTTTCACAAAAAAGCGTTGAAATGAAATCGCAGCTCCTGATGTCACGTTATCTCTGAAGTGCATGCGTGCATAGTTCCAAATTTTACTTCGACATCGACTTTTTCTAAAGGTGACTTCCCAGTAGTATCCTTGATTTGAATTATTATCGCTAATCCTAATGCCAAAGAACAAATAAAAATCTCTCGAAAACGAACCGTTTGGGGAAATCATCATCATTACTGGAATTTTCATTTTCACGAAACTTTTCGATAGCCTTCCGTCACTTGCGTTAATGCACTGGGTGCACAGTGCTCCGAAAATCTAGCGAAATCGTCTTAGGGCACCAGCGGGTCTAATTCAGAGCTATCTGCGCGGCGAGTTAAATCTGTAAAGAACACTAAAAATTATTTTCTATTCCATAATTTTCATTTCAGCAATTCGAGAGATCACCGCAAGCCATGAAAAATAGACTACGTTGTGAAGCGACGGTCACTATTTATTAAAAAATCACGGTTAAATAAAAAATTAAACTATTAAAAAATTTCAAATAGTTTATAATTTTCACAAACTTATTAGGAAAAATTGTTTAATAAGCTTTCGTAATATTGTGTAGGAAAAAAGCTGAAAATTTCAGTATTTTCTCTATCTGCAACGAAACGGTATACGAATTGGAATAGGTTCGCCAAATTTTGGAAGAAGTCTATAAAATAACCCCTTGAAAGCTACCTAAAAATTGTTGTAGTTCGATGCAATAAAAAAAAACATATTTGACAATTCATATTTGGCTGATAAAATTGGGGTGTCAATGTATTATAATAGATATTCAGCGTTCGAAGAAGTTTCTGTGAACGAGTGTAGAACGACTTTGTTTCTACTTACTTGAAGTCAGCGGCGTAGCCAGAAATTCGGTTTGGTGGGGGTTTGGTGAAAATCGATCTTACTGTCTAACCGGCATAATTCAGAAACCATAATTTTTGAAGTTTTAAAATTATGCAGAATTATTTTCCAGAAAATAGTAACAAGGTTCGTATCTTTAGCGAATTTGTTGAGACTTTATTGTAGTCATGAATATTAACCTGAGAAAATTCACCATACATACTTCTTGAACGATATACCGTCAAAATTATTTTATCAAATGATGCGCTGTTTAACGTTTGTAAAACTCATCGAAGATACTAAACCTCCGAAATTGGCGGTTTCAAAATGATGTTATCTTGACCTTAAATTACTGTTTTTAAACATTTGACCTATACATATAATTGGTCATACAACAAAAATCAAATGCTCATCAAAATCGATCAGAACCTGCTAGAGTCGAATGGAAATCGTAATTTTTCATAAATTTCTCTCTACATTCGGAAAGTGTTATCCTCGTTATTAATCATATTACGTTTTCGTCTCAACTCGACACATTCCCAAAATAAAAACATGTTTTAATCCATCTAGTGGTGCAATTGTGCTTGTCTTATTTGTCCAGACTACGATTCCATGGCTGGTTATGTTCAATACAATGGTGGAAATGAATATTACATGTTCAGTACGATTTGCACATACATACAATGGATCGACAGCCACGATCTTGAGATACTATGTGATACTGAAACATCGCTTGAAACCAGCGGCGGCTCATGGAGAAAGATCCGGGAGGTCCAGGTCCTGCCGAAAATTTTCAACTTGTTAAGAAATTTTAAATTAGTTTTAATTTTAAAGTAGCAACCCCTCACTGCATACTCTCTCTGGGCCGGTATGATTAACGATTTTTAGAGTGATTGCATAACCTTTCTATATGAGAAAGGCAAAAATGTACCAAAGTCCAAAGAAGTCAATTTTTGTCAAACATCTCAATGTTTCATGCATTTTAAAGTCATTTGGCATCGAAAATACAAATTTGATTTTGAAAATTTTTCATTTCAGTTTATATGGGAATTTGCTGTGTGATTGCACTCTTCAACTCGTAACTCCGGAACCGGAAGTCCAATCAATAAAAAATTCAATAGCAGCCGATGGGAAGGTTGTACCTTTCATTTGAGACTAACTTTGTGCAAATCAGTCCAGCCATCTCTGAGAAACAGAGGTCACATTTTTTTCCACATACACACATACACACACAGACATTTTCCGATCTCGACGAACTCAGTCGATTGGCATATGACACTCGGCTCTCCGGGTCGGGATTAGATTGACGAATTTTAGAGTGAATGAGAAAGGCAAAAACATTTTTAGCAAATGTTGAAAGTTATGCATTTTTTGGTGAGCAGTTCTATGTTTCATAGACATTAAATCAATTTTAACTTCGCTTCCTATTAAATAAAGACCCTTATTATAGTACATCTCTACAAAAGCGAGTTCAATTTGAAAAGAAATCTGAGGATTATGATTGATTACAGAACTCTGGAATTTTCTAATGGAATGTTTTCAGGCAGGAATTTGATATTGATGCAATTAGACAACTGTGAAATCAAGACCAATAGATCAGTTACATATCAGGACCCCATTCCGACAATTTATCAAAAGTCCTAATGATGTTAACAACAACAGGTTATCAATCTACGGATCAGATAATTGTTATTGTAATATTGAATTAAATCAGTCTGCATCAATAAATTTTCAGCCTCAATCCAATATTTTTTGGGTGTTGTGGGGGGGGGGGGGGGGGATGTTGTATGGTGTTAAACCCCAAAACCTCCTCTTGGCTACGCCGTTGCTTGGAGTTATTTTTTTCGCTTTTCATTTTCCGATATGTTTCAGATGGATCCGATGGTTATAAGTTAGAAAAATTGCAGTCAGAAGGTTCGCACAAATGAACATTTTTGTACTGATAAGTTATCAAGTTCCTTCCAGACAACTTGGAAGTGTTCGGTGATTATTTCTAGCGGTTGTAGATAGTAAAATAAAATACAAAATTCGTTTTATCGAAATAATGTTTGGCTTATTTCAAAGGATTATTACTATATTGAACAATAAATTGGCGAGAAAGAGTAATCAACAAACAACAAGCCATAACTTTTAAAGTATTCAAAATAGATATTTAAAGTCTTTAGTAAAGTTATTCGCAAAAGTAAGAGCTACAAATTTGCTGAAGACATCATTTCGATATAATCACTTCCAAGAAAATTTGTGGAAATATCTCACTCATAGGGGGATTAATCAGCAAAAGCGCAATTCCAAAAGAAAGGCCATATTACCTCCATTAAATTCTCTGAAGATACTATTGACCTAAAATAAGCCGTTTTGGCGTTAATAATAGATTATATGTTTTTGGTCATATTTCTGGCAATGGGAAATGATAAAAATCTTTCGTCCGAATTTAATGTTAAATATCTCTTTTGATAATAGTCCGATTTCTACAATCTATAGCTTGTTCGAAAGGTATTCGTTAAATCTGTCTTAAAATATATAAATTGTTAATCTATATTGTCAATTTCGGCAGATAATTTCAAAAAACTGCAAAAAACGCCATTTTTACGCATTCAAACATTCATATCTTGGAAACTAAACATCAGAATCAAAAACAAATTAATAGCGTTCATACTGTTTTTTAGTTCTTTCATTTAAAATTAGTTTGGATAAGATCGGTTCAGCCATTGCTGAGAAACACGAATGAGAATTTGTCCGTTACATACACACACACACACAGACACACACACACACACACAGACATTGTCCCAAATCGTCGAGCTGAGTCGATTGGTATATAAGACTCGGCCCTCCGGGCCTCGGAAAAAATCTTGAAAGTTTGAGCGAATTCTATACATTTCTTTTATAAGAAATGTAAAAAAAACAAAACAAAAATAAACAAAAAAGCAAAAAAAACAAAAAGAACAAGAAAAACAACGAAAGAAAAAATCTGAAAAATCACAAAAACTTGAAAAAACAACAAAACCTGAAACCTGAACCTGAAAACATTAAACTGAAAAGTAAGAACAAAAAACAAAAAATAAAAAAACAAAAAGCAAGGATCGAAAAACAAAAAAACAAGAAGCAAAAAACAAAAACAAAAAAGCAAAAAAAGATACAAAAAAAAACAAAAAAAACAGAAAAAAAATAAATAAAACAAAAAAACAAACATGAAAACAAAAAAAACACGAAACAAAGAATTAGAAAAAAAACAAAAACAAACAAAAAAGAAAAAAAAAGTACAAGAAAAACAAAGAAACAAAAAAACCGAAGAACACAAAAATAAACTGGAAAAACAACAAAACCTGAACCTGAAAACTTGAAAACCTGAGAACCTGAAAATTGAAAACCTGAATTCTGAAAACCTTAAACTTTAAACTGAAAAGTAACAAAAAACAAAAAATAAAAAGCAAGGAACGAAAAACAAGAAGCAAAAAAAACAAAAAAAGAACCGAAATAAAACAAAACAAAATAAATAAATAAAAACAAATATGAAAACAAAAAAAAAACACAAAAAAAATATAAAAAGAAACAAAACAAAGAAGCAAAAAAAGAAGAAGAACAAAGAAGCAAAAAAACCGAAAAAACACAAAAATAAACTGGAAAAATCAACAAAACCTGAAACTTGAAAACCTGAAAACTTGAAAACCTGAAAACTGAAAACTTTAAGCGGAAAAGTAAGAACAAAAAATAAAAAATAAAAGCAAGGAACGAAAAACAAAAAACAAGCAAAGAACGAAAACTTAAAAAAAATAAAACAAAAAAAATCAAATATGAAAACAAAAAAAAATATAAAAAAACAAAACAAATATAAACAAAAAAGCAAAAAAATAAGAAAAACAAAGAAGCAAAAAAGCCGAAAAAACACAAAGATAAACTGGAAAAAAACAACAAAAAGAAAACAAAAAAGAAACAAACTAACAAAAAAAAACTAAACAAAAAAATTTAAAAAAAACAGTAAAAAGCGAAAAAACAAAAAAACAGGCAAAATACAAAAAAATGAAACAAAACACAAGATAGCAACAAAAAAACAAAAAAAATTTACAAAGCAAAGAAATAAAAAAACAACAAAACAAAAAAATTCTAGAACAAATAAAACAAAACAAAAAACGAATCAACTAAAAGCAAACAAGCAAAAAGGCGAAAAAACAAAAAACGCCGAAAAAAAATAAAAAAGACAAAGGAAAACAAAATAACAAAAGCAAAATAAAAAACCAAAAAAAGGCAAAAAAAACTAAAAAATCAAGCAAAAAAACAAAATATAAAAAAAACTAAAGAGCGAAATAACAAAAACAAAAAATAATCAAGACGGAGGAAACTAATCGGTCGAAGCAAGGTACATAAAGAAAAAGCAGAGGAGATGATTGTCATTACTAGTAATAAGACAAAGAAAGTGGAAAAGATACAACGGGAAAAAATGCAAGAGTTTAAAGAGAAAACAACAGAAAAGCAAAAAAGGCTTGAAAAAGCCACGAAATAACGATGCATAATTGAAATATGTGATATGTAAGGAAAAAGCGACAAAAATAAGCTGATCAAAGATGTTTAACAAGTTCAAAAAACGAAAAATAAGAATATAGAAAAAAAAACGACAGCATAGCAAATTGGAACAATGGAAACCTAATAAGAATGAAGATCAAAATTTAAAACCAGTGAAATGTAAAACTGAAAAAATAGTGAGATTGCAACATGTAAGAGAGCTTACAACCTAAAAAACAAAAGCGAGTGTAATAATAGAAGAAAGAAAAAGACAAAAAACGCCTAAAGACTCAGGGAAACTGAAAAAGAAAAACAAAGCGAACAAAAAAAGAAGCAAAATAAGTAATATGGGACCAAAAGAGCAAAGTAAAATATAAAACATAAAAATATAAAGCACCACACAAAAACGTAAAGAGAAGGCAAAATGAGATGAATTATTTGAATAATACGAAAAGGGCTAAATTGCCGAAAAGCACTATAGCAAAATTGAAAAAGAGGAAAATTTCACAATTTATTAAAAAGCGGGAAAAGTGTATAGAAATATGAAAAGGAAAAATGAAAGCATAATGAGCACAAAATGAAAAAGTAAAACTAAATAAAGCAGAGAAGCAAATCAACGAAAAAAGGTAAACAATAATAGAGGAATAAAGTAATATGAAAAAATAAAAAGCTTGAAATATAATTGTAGAAAATGAAAAGAAGAATCTATATAATTTTTGCGTTTTTCATGAAATTTTGAAAACAATTGTATAAATTTTACTTTCATAAAAAACAAGAGTAAAACGAGAGTCGAGAAGCACGTGAAAATCGAGAAAACTGAGAAAAAACGAGTAACGGGAAACGAGAAAAATGTGAAAAGGATAAAAATCTAAAGCGAAAATAAAGAGAAATACGTATACACAAAATGCAAAAAAACAAGAAATATTAAAATTGAGGAGATCGAGAAACGGCAAGCGAGAGATATGAAACATTGTATGTATGTGCCAATCGTACTGAATATGTAATGTACATTTCCACCACCATTATATTGAATAAAACTAGCCATGGAATCGTAGTTAGGACAAATGAGAAAGGCACAATTGCACCACTAGGCGGATTAAAACAGGTTTTTATATTGTTTGATCGCTAGTAGTCGACAAAAATCGCGAGCTTGCGTGAAATTGCTCAAACATGGCCTCTTCTAGTCTGTACATTATGGAAGTACACTGGGACCTTTGCTAACAACCCTGTTTATCGATTCCATAGCATATCTGCATTCACATCGTTTCCAGTTTAAACGATTACAACACGGGTCGAAACAGTACAACACAGTACGATCTAGCTGGGTTAACAAAATTTCAATCGTCGGTTTCCCCATAGAGCTAATCCCGGTTGATTTACAACGAGAACTTTCCAGTATTTTTTCCTCTCCCTCGTTCCTGCAGGAACGAATGATTCCAAATTCCAAATTCCAAATCAACACATTCCGGTTAAGGACCAAAACTTTCGAGACCGTGCCATTTCATTCCCTAATCTGAACACGCGAAACAGCATAAATCCTTTCCGGGATTTTGCTGTTCCGCTTCGCCTAGCCCCGCAAAAAAACAGTTGATTTTGATTTCTTATTTAAGTTTCTGCCACTGTTGTTGTTATTGTGCAATCCCATTTGATCCATTTGATGCGTGAAAATTTCCATTTCTTCCCAAGTTGCTGCTTTAAATTTGCGACTCATTGTCATTGAAGGAAATTCTGGTAGCCTCTCAGTCGAGGTGAAATTGTTTTTATCCTCGGAACGCGGTTGACGTTTACAAAGAGACAAACGCAAATAGTGTCGCGAGCAGTTTGATTGCTGAAATTGAGGCACGGTTTACTGAGCACTTGAGTTTGTGGCGGGGGAAAAGTTTCACCGCTCAGGGGGATAATTTTGCGAAATGAGTTTTGTCAGTTTGGATGAGTTGTGAGCGAGGAAGGATTATTTGGAATTGTGCTGGGGATTACATTTTCTTAAGTGATGTGTCGTTCAAATTGTTGTCTTAAAATTGCTAGGATTACTTTTTTACAAAGTTTCCCAGCAGCACAAATTGGTGTGGGTTAGGTCGTAAATCGCAGGTCAAATTTAGCAGCCCCGAAGTCAGCACCGCAATCGCCACTGCGGTTAACCGTCGTCTATCGAAGCACATTGCGGTTTCGAGCAACAGTTTCTCTCTCCCACTTTCACGAGGGTCACACGAATCCGTTGGTCGCTAGGTGGTTAATATATTTTGATAGGCGCCCCCCGCACCATTTCCATTCATACCGAAATGATGATTCAGCGGTGGAATTACCACTCCATTTCCGTACGAATTTTTGATTTATGAACGCGAGCAGGTGTGTGAGTTTCTCGTGTCAGTTCGACCGTCCCCCCCCCCCACTTAACGAAGATTATGATGTGTTTATTGCGCCTAAAGTGGTGCAGAAGTAAGGGCGAGACGGAGGGAAATCAATAAAATTTTCACATGGGAGTTCTTTTCCACAAGCGCCTTGAATTTAGCGTTTTCGCTCAAATTTCGAAGACAGAGAATGCCGGGAATGTGGAGTGGTGTTGTGATGCGTTACGTGATCGGCATTTTCGGCACGTCTCTGAGGTGAATTTGAGTGTTCAATCCCGGTGACCTATCGCATCACCGCTGAACAGTTAGTGAGGTCCGGGGGAAAAAATGTCCAATTAATTCAGCACTTAGCGGTAAGAGTCTCCTCGGTCAGAGACGGTCGCAATCGTTCAGAGCTAATTGGAAGCGCCCAACAGGTGCCTGTTGGTGTTCGGCTGGCAGAGCCAGTAGCGATGGCGAGATCGATCTAGATCTTGACAGTTTTATTAACAAATTGACTGTTTTATGACACTGATTGACAAATTTGATTTATATACCAACATGTTTTTTCTATTTACTCGGTTTTACGAATCTGGTCTGGTCGAATCGATTTGTCACTGATAGCTGAAACACTGAACAATAAATTTGCGCATTCAAACTGGAGCACGATGTCCCGCAAGAAAAATCACGACACTGCCCGGAACAGCGATAAAACCGTGCAGAAAATTGCGATCATCATCGGTTTTCCCTCTAGTTCATTGCTTTTATTGAGGTTGTTTTCGTGGTTTGTTTCTTTTCTCTTGTGTACGCTAAGGGTCGACTTCCATTTTCTGCCATCCCTGGCTACACAAACCAAATCGCGGGGTCCGGTTCGGTTGAATTTCAAAGGTAAAACGACAAAAAGCTAGTCCCCCTCCCACCGGTGGGGCTAAGGAAAGTCCGCAAAGGCATATTTACGACCGTCGCCACCGGAGCCCCAATCCTCTTTCCACCCAAAAGACCGAGAGTCGGGAAGAATCGGCATTTGGCGAAAAATATGTTAATGAATTTTATTGGATCCCAGCAGAAGTTGGCTGACTGTGGGGCTGGCGTTGGAGTGAGACGGTAACTATTTCAATAATTTGTTTACACGTTCACCAACAAGACCTTCCCGTTCGCTTCGCCACCGGGGTTGGTTCGGCCTGGCTGGCGGGGGGGGGGGGGTGGTGCTGTAGATTGGCTTGTTGTGCTTTTTTATTAGTTTTTTCCGCCTGAAGGTTTACTACACCCGTCGTCATGTAGGTATAGACGACAGTGTGATGTTTTCTTTTTCTGGGTAAACATTGCAACGAAATGACGAAATCATTGGAGGAAAACGGGGAAACTCCGGAGAAGGGTGATTCGAATGGTTTTTGAATTAGGACTGCTTGATTGGTTCAGGATAAGTTCGAGCCTCTTCTTGTGTCTAGGTTGTGTCTAAAATGAGACGGCTTTGAATTCAGACCAAATAGAAATTACAATACTTACACAGGTCATACAAAATAGTAACGAAAATAAGGATAATTTCGTAAAAAATTCGTTTCATTTCGTCTAAAATTAGTCCCTAATGAGTGTAAAATTAGTCATAAATGACTCTGAATTGTGTAAGAAATAATATAGCATAAATCTTAAAACGAAATTAATCAAAAATGTATCTAGAATCAGCCTAAAATATCTATGGAATGAAGCAGAATTTAATTCAAAATTTTTTTTTAAATGAGTCTAAAAAGCGACGTCATTAATCTAAAATAAATTTGAAGTGAATCTGACATGGACACATACAAATAATATGGAATGATCTAGTCGAGATCCAGTCTAAAATGAGTCTAAAATTTTTTAAACGAGTCCAAAACATACCTAACACAAGTCTATAATTAGTCTAAAATGCATCGGCCAAATGGGATTCGATATAATGACTCATTCGACAAGATGGCCTTCGGTCTCAAAAGGTCTTCTGTCAACTGATTCCTTCGGCAAACTGGCATTCGGCCAAATGGTCTGTTCGGTCAATTGACTCTTACGGTCAAATGGCCGAACATCCAAACGAAAGCCTACAATGAATGAAATGAGTCCATAATCAGTCCTATCCTAATTAGTCCTAATTATCAGAATGAGTCTTAAATGGATCTAAAATGACTTTAGTATACACTCAAGTTTTTTTTTACGCGGTTTTTTTTTGCGCGGTATTTTTTTACGCGGTTTTTTTTTACGCGGATTTTGAAATTTACGCGGTTTTCATTTACGCGGATTTTGAAATTTACGCGGTTTTCATTTACGCGGATTTTGAAATTTACGCGGTTTTCATTTACGCGGTTTTTGAAATTTACGCGGTTTTCATTTACGCGGATTTTGGAATTTACGCGGTATCCATCAATGAGGTTCCCTTTATCGCGGATTCTTAAATTTAAGTGGTCTTCATTTACGCGGATTTTGAAATTTACGCGGTTTTCATTTACGCGGATTTTGAAATTTACGCGGTTTTCATTTACGCGGATTTTGAAATTTACGCGGTTTTCATTTACGCGGATTTTGAAATTTACGCGGTTTTCATTTACGCGGATTTTGAAATTTACGCGGTTTTCATTTACGCGGTTTTCATTTACGCGGCTCGTATCCCCCGCGTAAAAAAAAACCTGAGTGTAATTCTAACCTTCTGGAATGAGTTGAAGCGTGGCATGAATTCACATTTCCTGAATTATTTTATATACATTTTCAAAAATTTTCAGTTTGGGACCATTCATAAATTACGTAACGCAAAAATCGCCTCTAATTGACTCCTTCTCCCCTTATGTAACAAATTGTCACAAATTTATCCATCCTCCTCCTCTATTACGTAACAAATTCATTGTAAAAAATTTTTGTCTTCGGTGAAAACATGTTACGTAACGATCGAGACTACTCCCCCTCCCCCCTATGTCACAACATGATACAACTTGTCGTACCTCCTCCCCCCATAAAAGCGTTACGTAATTTATGAATAGCCCTTTCCGAATTTTACATTTTTGCACCAAATTTTAACATTTTACTAAATTTTCCAAATTTCACAAGCTTTACCAAAAATTACCAAATTTTAGCTGACTTAACTTTAACGTGGTACGTGCACCAAATGCATAAATTCCGGGATTGACCCTAAATTAAGTCCCTAGGTGAAGTAAGCAGCATATTGCCATATCGGCGTAATTGTTAAAGATCAGAATCTCGCAATCAGCGGGACACCAGTTTCGACCAGTTGTATCAACCGCACACACGTAAGTTTGGATTATTTTTTGGATATACTGTCTACCTAGCGAACCAGGGAGCTACCGGCGAGGAGAATTCTGAAACAGGAAAAACTGGACTGGTTAGATTGTACTGAATTAAAAACATTTTACAAATTTTGCAAATTTTTGAAAATTTTAACTGAATTGCGCAAACATTTTTAAAGAAATTGAAATTTTTCTACCTTTTATAATTCTTATTCTACAAAATTTTTAAAATTTTATTCCATATTTTCTGGTTTATGATGAGTTCAACGAATCTGAAACGAAATTTTGAAAGGAGTTTAAAAACTCGCTGAAATGAATCTAAATTTTACTTGAATCTACTTTTTCTGTAACATTTTGTGCATAATTTACAATTTTTTTTTTAATTTTAAAGGTTTTCAAATACAATCGAAGTTTTAAAATTTTGCGTGTTTTACTACTTTACTGTAGAAATTTTATTACATTTGAAATTTTCAAATTGAAATCAATTTTTCAAACTTAACAAAACATTCAAAATTTTGGTAAATTTTACCGAATTTTAAAACTTTTTTACATTTCTTATAAAAGAAATGTATAGAATTCGCTCAAACTTTCAAGATTTTTTCCGAGGCCCGGAGGGCCGAGTCTTATATACCAATCGACTCAGCTCGACGATTTGGGACAATGTCTGTGTGTGTGTGTGTGTCTGTGTGTGTGTGTGTATGTAACGGACAAATTCTCATTTGTGTTTCTCAGCAATGGCTGAACCGATCTTATCCAAACCAATTTTAAATGAAAGAACTAAAAAACGCTTTTAATCCACCTAACAGTGTGATGAGACATTTCTTATAACTCTTATCACTCTCTTCGGATATTATATCGTTTGAGAACATTTAGAACTTGATGTTTCGCGATGTTTTTGATAACACATACTACATGGGATAGTGGCAGGACTCAGAGAATCGCTCAAATCAGCATAGGACAACATCAGTGCTAGAAATCTCAAACCAAATCAATGGGAAAGCGAAAAAATGGCCCATGGACAAGAATTATCGTTAATGCTCTGTTAATAAAATATCTAAATTGTGGTGGGAAAACTGAATTTTCCTAAAGGGGTTATTTATTTATCATTCGCATGTATGAAAAAAGCCTTATGTTTACATTTGTGAGTATCGCCCTTTTCACAAAAAAGCGTTGAAATGAAATCGCAGCTCCTGATGTCACGTTATCTCTGAAGTGCATGCGTGCATAGTTCCAAATTTTACTTCGACATCGACTTTTTCTAAAGGTGACTTCCCAGTAGTATCCTTGATTTGAATTATTATCGCTAATCCTAATGCCAAAGAACAAATAAAAATCTCTCGAAAACGAACCGTTTGGGGAAATCATCATCATTACTGGAATTTTCATTTTCACGAAACTTTTCGATAGCCTTCCGTCACTTGCGTTAATGCACTGGGTGCACAGTGCTCCGAAAATCTAGCGAAATCGTCTTAGGGCACCAGCGGGTCTAATTCAGAGCTATCTGCGCGGCGAGTTAAATCTGTAAAGAACACTAAAAATTATTTTCTATTCCATAATTTTCATTTCAGCAATTCGAGAGATCACCGCAAGCCATGAAAAATAGACTACGTTGTGAAGCGACGGTCACTATTTATTAAAAAATCACGGTTAAATAAAAAATTAAACTATTAAAAAATTTCAAATAGTTTATAATTTTCACAAACTTATTAGGAAAAATTGTTTAATAAGCTTTCGTAATATTGTGTAGGAAAAAAGCTGAAAATTTCAGTATTTTCTCTATCTGCAACGAAACGGTATACGAATTGGAATAGGTTCGCCAAATTTTGGAAGAAGTCTATAAAATAACCCCTTGAAAGCTACCTAAAAATTGTTGTAGTTCGATGCAATAAAAAAAAACATATTTGACAATTCATATTTGGCTGATAAAATTGGGGTGTCAATGTATTATAATAGATATTCAGCGTTCGAAGAAGTTTCTGTGAACGAGTGTAGAACGACTTTGTTTCTACTTACTTGAAGTCAGCGGCGTAGCCAGAAATTCGGTTTGGTGGGGGTTTGGTGAAAATCGATCTTACTGTCTAACCGGCATAATTCAGAAACCATAATTTTTGAAGTTTTAAAATTATGCAGAATTATTTTCCAGAAAATAGTAACAAGGTTCGTATCTTTAGCGAATTTGTTGAGACTTTATTGTAGTCATGAATATTAACCTGAGAAAATTCACCATACATACTTCTTGAACGATATACCGTCAAAATTATTTTATCAAATGATGCGCTGTTTAACGTTTGTAAAACTCATCGAAGATACTAAACCTCCGAAATTGGCGGTTTCAAAATGATGTTATCTTGACCTTAAATTACTGTTTTTAAACATTTGACCTATACATATAATTGGTCATACAACAAAAATCAAATGCTCATCAAAATCGATCAGAACCTGCTAGAGTCGAATGGAAATCGTAATTTTTCATAAATTTCTCTCTACATTCGGAAAGTGTTATCCTCGTTATTAATCATATTACGTTTTCGTCTCAACTCGACACATTCCCAAAATAAAAACATGTTTTAATCCATCTAGTGGTGCAATTGTGCTTGTCTTATTTGTCCAGACTACGATTCCATGGCTGGTTATGTTCAATACAATGGTGGAAATGAATATTACATGTTCAGTACGATTTGCACATACATACAATGGATCGACAGCCACGATCTTGAGATACTATGTGATACTGAAACATCGCTTGAAACCAGCGGCGGCTCATGGAGAAAGATCCGGGAGGTCCAGGTCCTGCCGAAAATTTTCAACTTGTTAAGAAATTTTAAATTAGTTTTAATTTTAAAGTAGCAACCCCTCACTGCATACTCTCTCTGGGCCGGTATGATTAACGATTTTTAGAGTGATTGCATAACCTTTCTATATGAGAAAGGCAAAAATGTACCAAAGTCCAAAGAAGTCAATTTTTGTCAAACATCTCAATGTTTCATGCATTTTAAAGTCATTTGGCATCGAAAATACAAATTTGATTTTGAAAATTTTTCATTTCAGTTTATATGGGAATTTGCTGTGTGATTGCACTCTTCAACTCGTAACTCCGGAACCGGAAGTCCAATCAATAAAAAATTCAATAGCAGCCGATGGGAAGGTTGTACCTTTCATTTGAGACTAACTTTGTGCAAATCAGTCCAGCCATCTCTGAGAAACAGAGGTCACATTTTTTTCCACATACACACATACACACACAGACATTTTCCGATCTCGACGAACTCAGTCGATTGGCATATGACACTCGGCTCTCCGGGTCGGGATTAGATTGACGAATTTTAGAGTGAATGAGAAAGGCAAAAACATTTTTAGCAAATGTTGAAAGTTATGCATTTTTTGGTGAGCAGTTCTATGTTTCATAGACATTAAATCAATTTTAACTTCGCTTCCTATTAAATAAAGACCCTTATTATAGTACATCTCTACAAAAGCGAGTTCAATTTGAAAAGAAATCTGAGGATTATGATTGATTACAGAACTCTGGAATTTTCTAATGGAATGTTTTCAGGCAGGAATTTGATATTGATGCAATTAGACAACTGTGAAATCAAGACCAATAGATCAGTTACATATCAGGACCCCATTCCGACAATTTATCAAAAGTCCTAATGATGTTAACAACAACAGGTTATCAATCTACGGATCAGATAATTGTTATTGTAATATTGAATTAAATCAGTCTGCATCAATAAATTTTCAGCCTCAATCCAATATTTTTTGGGTGTTGTGGGGGGGGGGGGGATGTTGTATGGTGTTAAACCCCAAAACCTCCTCTTGGCTACGCCGTTGCTTGGAGTTATTTTTTTCGCTTTTCATTTTCCGATATGTTTCAGATGGATCCGATGGTTATAAGTTAGAAAAATTGCAGTCAGAAGGTTCGCACAAATGAACATTTTTGTACTGATAAGTTATCAAGTTCCTTCCAGACAACTTGGAAGTGTTCGGTGATTATTTCTAGCGGTTGTAGATAGTAAAATAAAATACAAAATTCGTTTTATCGAAATAATGTTTGGCTTATTTCAAAGGATTATTACTATATTGAACAATAAATTGGCGAGAAAGAGTAATCAACAAACAACAAGCCATAACTTTTAAAGTATTCAAAATAGATATTTAAAGTCTTTAGTAAAGTTATTCGCAAAAGTAAGAGCTACAAATTTGCTGAAGACATCATTTCGATATAATCACTTCCAAGAAAATTTGTGGAAATATCTCACTCATAGGGGGATTAATCAGCAAAAGCGCAATTCCAAAAGAAAGGCCATATTACCTCCATTAAATTCTCTGAAGATACTATTGACCTAAAATAAGCCGTTTTGGCGTTAATAATAGATTATATGTTTTTGGTCATATTTCTGGCAATGGGAAATGATAAAAATCTTTCGTCCGAATTTAATGTTAAATATCTCTTTTGATAATAGTCCGATTTCTACAATCTATAGCTTGTTCGAAAGGTATTCGTTAAATCTGTCTTAAAATATATAAATTGTTAATCTATATTGTCAATTTCGGCAGATAATTTCAAAAAACTGCAAAAAACGCCATTTTTACGCATTCAAACATTCATATCTTGGAAACTAAACATCAGAATCAAAAACAAATTAATAGCGTTCATACAGTTTTTTAGTTCTTTCATTTAAAATTAGTTTGGATAAGATCGGTTCAGCCATTGCTGAGAAACACGAATGAGAATTTGTCCGTTACATACACACACACACACAGACACACACACACACACACAGACATTGTCCCAAATCGTCGAGCTGAGTCGATTGGTATATAAGACTCGGCCCTCCGGGCCTCGGAAAAAATCTTGAAAGTTTGAGCGAATTCTATACATTTCTTTTATAAGAAATGTAAAACAGTATGAACGCTATTAATTTGTTTTTGATTCTGATGTTTAGTTTTTAAGATATGAATGTTTGAATGCGTAAAAATGGCGTTTTTTGCAGTTTTTTTAAATTATCTGCCGGAATTGACGATATAGATTAACAATTTATATATTTTTAGACAGTTTGAACGAATACCTTTCGAACAAGCTATAGATTGTTGAAATCGGACTATTATCAAAAGAGATATTTAACATTAAATTCGGACGAAAGATTTCTATCATTTCCCATTGCCAGAAATATGACCAAAAACATGTAATCTATTATTAACGCCAAAACGGCTTATTTTAGGTCAATAGTATCTTCGGAGAATTTAATGGAGGTAATATGCTCTTTCTTTTGGTATTGTGCTTTTGCTGATTAATCCCCCTATGAGTGAGATATTTTCACAAATTTTCTTGAAAGTGATTATATCGAAATGATGCCTTCAGCAAATTTGTAGCTCTTACTTTTGCGAATAACTTTACTAAAGACTTAAAATATCTATTTTGAATACTTTAAAAGTTATGGCTTGTTGTTTGTGGATTACTCTTCGTCGCCTATTTATTGTTCAATATAGTAATAATCCATTGAAATAAGCCAAACATTATTTCGATAAATCGAATTTTGTATTTCATTTTTCTATCTACAACCGCTAGAAATAATCACCGAACACTTCCAAGTTGTCTGGAAGGAACTTGATAACTTATCAGTGCAAAAATGTTCATTTGTGCGAACCTTCTGACTGCAATTTTTCTAACTTATAACCATCGGATCGATCTGAAACATATCGGAAAATGAAAGCGAAGTAAATAACTCCAAGCAACGGCGTAGCCAAGAGCAGGTTTTAACACCATACACCCCCCCTCCCCCCACCACACAAAAAAAATATTGGATTGGAGTTGAAAATTTATTGATGCAAACTGATTTAATTCAATATTACTATAACATTATCTGATCCGTAGATTGATAACCTGTTGTGGTAAACATCATGAGGACTTTTGATAAATTGTCGGAATGGGGTCCTGATATGTAACTAATCTATTGGTCTTGATTTCACAGTTGTCTAATAGCATCAATATCAAATTCATGCCTGAAAACATTCCAATAGAAAATTCCAGAGTTCTGTAATCAATCATAATCCTCAGATCTCTTTTCAAATTTTCAGCTTTTTGTCTACACAATATTACGAAAGCTTATTACACAATTTTTCCTAATAGGTTTGTGAAAATTATAAACTATTTGAAATTTTTTAATAGTTTTATTTTTTATTTAACCGTGATTTTTTAATAAATAGTGATCATCGCTTCACAACGTAGTCTATTTTTCATGGTTTGCGGTGGGCACGAACTCTCGAATTGCTGAACTGAAAATTATGGAATAGAAATTAATTTTTAGTATTCATTACAGACCCGCTGGTGCCCTAAGACGATTTCGCTAGATTTTTAGAGCACTGTGCACTAGACTGCCCAGAAAAATGATGAATTTTTGAGAACTCAATCGGCCCACCCCTGAGTCGATTCCTAGTCCCACCAGGAGTACTTGTACTAAATTTGAAGCAAATCGGACAAGTCTAACTACCGGACCAACGTGCCTGAAGTTTATATTGGATTTTTCAACAATTTACATGGAGAAAACTCACTAGCTCGTATTTTCGCCGCTAGGTGGCACTGTATACAACGTATTATCACTGTATATGAAAATAAGAAAGATATTTTAATTATCTACAACTTTGTCGAAGACTGCTAGTAAATCCAGCTATGTTAAAAGAAGTTATTAAACTTTTAACGAAGTGATGTCTGAGTCAGTTTTGCATGGGGCCTAGCAGTGCATGGTTGTGTATCAGTACTCGACTCCCGCGAACTATATATTTTTGTGAAATAATGGTTAGATTTAGCCGAATAGTATGTTTACAAGAATTATAGTAAATAATACGAGTTATGTTTCGGTTGGAAAATTTTAGTTCCATCTGTGACCGCATAGAGGGCGCCACTACTAACTTTTCATAGCAGAGAGATAGAGTATCAAGATGTTCAGAAGAAATACTGGAAAATGCCTGTTCTATAACTTTGTAGAAGACACCAAACTTCTATCTCTCTCCGTTGAAAAGTTAGTGTTGGCGCCCTCTATGCGGTAACAGGTGGAACTAAAATTTTCTAATCAAAGCATGACTCGTATTATTTACTATAATTCTTCTGAACATATCATTGAGCTAAACCTAACGATTATTTCACAAAAATGTTTAGTTCGTGTGAATCGAGTACTGATACACAACCATGCACTGTTAGGCCCCATGCAAAACTGACTCAGACATCACTTCGTTAAAAGTTTAATAACTTCTTTTAACAAAGTCGGATTTACTTGCAGTCTTCGACAAAGTTGTAGACAATTCAATTATCCTTCTTATTTTCACTTACAGTGATAATACGATGCATACAGTGTCACCTAGCGGCGAAAATGCGTGCTGGTGGGTTTTCTCCATGCAAATTGTTGAAAATTCCCATACAAATTTCAGGCCCGTTGGTCCGGTAGTTAGACTTGTCCGATTTGCTTCAAATTTGGTGCAAGTACTCCTGGTGGGACTAGGAATCGACGCAGAGGTGGGCCGATAGGGGTCATTTTTTTGTCGCCCTACTGTGCATCCAGTGCATTAACGCAAGTGACGGAAGGTTATCGAAAAGTTTTGTGAAAATGAAAGTTTCAGTAATGATGATGATTTTCCCAAACGGTTCGTTTTCGTGAGGTTTTTATTTGTTCTTTGGCATTAGGATTAGCAATAATAATTCAAATCAAGAATACTACTGGGAAGTCACCTTTAGAAAAAGTCGATGTCGAAGTAAAATTTGAAACTATGCACGCATGTACTTCAGAGATAGCGTGATATCAGGAGCTGCGATTTCATTTCAACGCTTTTTTGTGAAAAGGGCGATACTTGTAAACATAGGGCTTTTTTCTTACATGCGAATGAGGGCTTTGAAACGCAACAAATTAACCTAAAAATTTTGATTCTACGATATTGCTTTCTTAAACTACAGCAAAAAATATAACGGGCGAAACTGTATTTTTGTTTGTTTATTTAAAGTTTCGCCCTCCACGCTCCATGCAAACAAACAGGGCGATACTTTTTTTGCTAGCAGTTTAGAGGCGAAACTGTTATTTTCGTATTTTTTAGGATTATCAACCTGATACCAGCTGTAAATAGTAACAATGCTCTATTGAAAAAACCCGGACGAAATCGGTGGTGTAAAACGGTAGTTATTGTAAAAAATGTATGGGCGATACTTCAATGCTGATAGATGGGACCGAAAAAGTAAACAATCGCCAAAGGGGCGATACTATCATTTTGTCAATTTCAATAGCAAAAACAAATTTTAATTTAATAATTTCAAATACTTTATGAAGTTTTGGGTTTCGATCACTGAATCATGTAATCTAGGATGTAAAAACACAATAGTTCCTAAATAGGAAATAAAACCAAGTCTGGAAATATTCACTGTTGATTTTCTTTGAATGGTATCACTGCTAGTATCGCCCTTTTCAAGAAAAAGCGTTGATTTCTCAGTTCTCAGTCGCGTTGGAAATTTGAGTAAAATATAAACTTCAAATCGATTCAAAAAAAAAAAATCGTTTTTTTTTTGTTTCAGTACAATATATAAACCCTTTAGGAAAATTCAGTTTTCCCACCACAATATAGATATTTTATTAACAGAGCATTAACAATAATTCGTTGGTATGTCTATTTTATGGGCCATTTTTTTGCTTTCCCATTGATTTGGTTTGAGATTTCTAGAACTGATGTTGTCCTATGCTGATTTGAGCGATTCTCTGAGCCCTTCCACTATCCCATGTAGTTTGTGTTATCAAAAACATCGCGAAGCATAAAGTTCTAAATGCTCTCAAACGATATAATATCCGAAGAGAGTGATAAGAGTTATAAGAAATGTCTCATCACACTATTAGGTGGATTAAACACGTTTTTAAATTTAACACATCTACATATTTATTTTCATTTTTGTTTTGTATTTAGTTTTTTATTTCAAATTTTACGAATCTGCCAATTTTTTTGTTCTTATTTCAGAGACTTTTTTTAGATAATTTAAAGTTGCTTTTAAAGTCAGTATTTTGTTCCAAATTCTGCACCTCTAATAAAACAAATTTATTTTTTTCTACAGACAATGATTTTGTTTTAAAATTTAACGTTTTTTTTAAATTTCATAATTTTCTCCAAATTATACAAATACTTAAAAAATTTACATATTTTGTTCTTTTTTCAAATTTCACAGCTTTTTTAAATCCTACATTTTTTTCATTTTTCTTCAAATTGTACAAATGTTCACTAATATTATTTCTTTCATAAATTTTCAAATTTTTGGTAAATTTTCAAATTTTTCACATTTTACAATCTATTTTTCCAAAACTTCTTTTTAAATTTTGCAATATATTTTCGAAGTTGTCAAATTATTTTCAGTTCTACAATTTTTAATTTTTTTTTTGCATTTTGCATTTTAAACTTTACAAATCTTCACAAATGTAACATTCTTGAAATAGATTCTTTTGGATTCCGCAATTCATATTTTTTTCATTCTACGGGCGAAAGACCATTTGGTTAAAGCCCCAATAATCAAATCAAGCAATCAAATTTTTAATTTCAAAATAATTTTCAAATTTCGCATATCACTAAAATTTTATAAATTTTTCGTGCTTTTTTTGCGATTTTTACCAAGTTTACAATTTTCGATTGTTTACAAATTTTGAAATATTTTACAAATTTTACTGTGTTTAATTTCTTTTCATATAAATTGTATAATTTTGTATTATTATAAGATTCGCACCTTTGTTGAATTTTACAAGTGTCTAGATATTTTTTATTATTTTTTTTTCAAATGTTGCAGATATTGGACCAATTTCACATTTTTTTAATTTTCGGTCAATTATTACGTTTTTTTAAGATTCATAATTATGTTCGAATTTTAAATTTTTTTCGGATCTCACATTTTTTTTCAAATTTTACGATTTTTGCAAATGATTTTAAATTTTACATATCTTTTTTTCTAACTTTACACATTACAATTGCACATTTTTGTCAAATTTTTCAAATCCTTACGAATTTTTTGAAATTTTCAAGATCCTAACAAAATTTACTATTTTTAATTTATCAATAATTCTAAATTTTACAATGTTTTATGAATTTTACACATTTATATTAATTGCTACATTTTTTTCCAATCTTCAAAATTGTTTTCAAGTTTCATATTTTTCTTTTCAAGTTTTACATTTCAAAAATTTTTAAAATTTTATTGGAAATATTTTTCAATATTTACGATTGAACAATTTTACAATTTTTTATATATTTTGTGAATTCAACATTATTTCTGAAACTTCTCAAATGGTTTTAAATTCTACTTCTTTTTTAATTTTACAAATTACAATTGGTAGTTTGATGGGCTCTAGCAGACGAACCAAATTGAATTCGAGTAAATACTTTCTTGAGCATATTTCTTTCATCTTAGAGATTCGAAATATGCAAAAAAATTTTTTTTTTTCATTTTTTTAATTTTTTTGAACCTTAAGGGAAGTTTTAGCTAAATAATCAGGAGATGTTATGAGGCTATATCTAGGGACTAAGGAAGAATATTTTAAGAGCTTCGGTTTCTTATAAAGAAAGAAAAATATACGTCTCGATTTTACCAATGTCCCGGTTTTATCAGCCTAAAATTCACCAATGAGCTGATAA
The DNA here is from genome assembly GCF_030247195.1 of Topomyia yanbarensis. Classification (NCBI taxonomy): domain Eukaryota; kingdom Metazoa; phylum Arthropoda; class Insecta; order Diptera; family Culicidae; genus Topomyia; species Topomyia yanbarensis. The sequence goes on from NC_080670.1 coordinate 29,429,084, forward strand.
AAACGGGTCTTCACTGTATTTTAAAAGCTTCGGTTTATCCCGATTTTGTCAATGTTCACGTTTTATTAGCCTAAAATTCACCAAGGGGCTGATAAAATGGGTCTTTACAATATTTTATTTTTTTTTTACAAATTTTACAATTTTTTTCGAATTTTACTATTTTATTAAAATTTTATAATTTTTTTGTATTCAACAGTGTTTTCTAAAATCACCAATATTTTTGAAGTTTCACAGGTTGTTTTAAATTTTACAATTTTTTTAAATACAGGTTTTTACAATATTTACACTTCCGAGAAAGGTCTACATTTTTTGTTCTATATCACAATGTTTTCAAAAATCGCAATTATTTTCCAATTCACAATTATTTTTAATAATATTTTTAATTTTAATATTTTTACTTTTTTTAATTTAACTTTTTTTTTAAATTTTGTAGATTGTTCTAAATTTTGCATTTTTTCCAGTTTCATTTTATTTTCTATCTTTCTATATTTTATTTCGTTGATAAACTTTGTAAATTCAACAAATTCGTCAAATTTTTAAATTTTTAACCAATATCACTTTTTTAAATTTTACAAATTTTTACAAACAATTTTTTTCAACTGTTACATTTTTTCCAAATTTTAGAATAGATTGCAAATTTTACAATTTTATTTCATATTTCACATTTTTTTAAATTTTTAATTTTTTTTGCTAATTTAGTGATTTTTATATATTTTGAAATATTTTTCAAATTAGTTTTAATTTTACAGTTTTTTTCTTTCAAATTTTACAATTTTTGTTTAAATTTTATATATGTTTTTAATTCAACGGTGTTGTCTAAAATCAAAGGCATGTTAAAAATTTCACGTGTTGTTTTGCATTTTGCTGTTATTTTTAATTTGACGTTTTATTGCAATTTTAATTGTTTTTTTTTTTTGCAATTCCTAGAAGTTAGCAAGTTTTACACTTTTTTTTTAAATTGTCGCAAGTTTGTTCGAATTATGTTTCTTTTCAAGTCCTACAATTTTTTTCAATATATACAATGTTTTCGAATAGCGTAACTATTTTCAAATTCACAATTTATTTTTAATATTAGTTTTTTTAGTGTCGCTACTTTTCAAATTTTATAAAGTATTGCAAATTTTACAATTTCTTAAATTTATTATATTGTTTAAAATTTGTAATATTTTTTAAGATGTTTTAAAATTTTACAATTTTTCTCAAAATTTTACATTTTATTCAAATTTTAGAAAACTTAAAGATATTACTATTTAAAATTTGCAATTAAAAATTCCAAATTTTAAAATTCACATTTTTTATAAGTCTTACTTATTTTTTTAAATTTTAGAAATGTTTTTCGATTATTAGTTTATGCCAAATTTCACAACTACAAAACATGATCACGATCGCAATACTACACAATTCGATAATTAATTGGAAAATTCGCTAAAAAACTGATGGACTCGCAAGAAATTTGCTCTTGTGGCTATTTTTCATGGCATTTTATACCAATATTGAATGAAAAAGTGCTCAGTCGCTCTGTGATATCCGAAGATTTTGCTACTTGGTGTGATTAGCAATAAAATCAATTAGGCCAGACTTTAGATTTACGAGCATAGTTTTTTGATCGAGACTTCTATTCTCAGAAGACCAGAAACTTTCTTTTATCTTGCCTCGAAAGTGTGGATCCCTATCTATCATATACAGGACTGGTCAGTTTACTAAAAAAACGCGATGGACACTCTTTTTCTAAGCACACTCTCCTTCGGTGTTAATTCTATTACAGAGTTACCGCTTTTCACCGTTCCCCTGTGTACGTATGTATGTGTTTGAATCTGCGTTCATCACGGCACGGTAGAGAGCTGAAATTTCACCCAAGGAAAAACTATTACCTAGTTGAATATTTCCCATCTCACCCCGGGAACCAACCAAGTTGCATCTCATCGGTAGAATCTCAATTTAGGACTGTGCGCCCTGACGGACAACCATCCCGGGGTTCCCGGATTCTGATCCTGGTACGTGAAAGTTTCTCTTCTCACACAGGCTCCAATTACATGGCGAACACGATATGCAACATAGCTCACACACCCACACTCACATTCACATTAAAACTACCGAGTTGGTCATAAATTAAAGCGTAACTTGCTTACAACCCGGTCGAGAGATGTTGGTCTAATTTTCCTGGAGGTTTAAAGTTCTAACTCTGACCATCAACCCGGAGGGGGGAGGGGGAGTTCAGATTTCAATCAGCTGAATTAGTTTCGTACTCAGGGCGGATTTGATTTCCATAAATTTAAACCGAATCTAAGCTTCAGCTTCCGGATGTGGAAGACGGTAGCCGACTCAAGGTCGAATAATTTGAATCTCTGCCAACCGGCACCCCCAGACCCGAATCACGTGGACATGGGCATTCGTTTAAATCGAAAACTGTGCCGTTGTTCGTTATCATTCTGGAAGCATTTCTGCAGCGGACACTTTAAGCTGTAGGCCGGACGAATCGTCTCCTGTCACCCACCCGGACAGTGAATCGACTCGCAGCCTATTTGTCATTACATTTTGCCTCCCCCGCTATTATCACTCGGACGATATTTCCGTAAGTGGTCATTCATTATCTTTTATCCCGTCCGCGTCCAGGGGCGCATTGTGGAAGTCCGTTCGTGACTGTGTGTGAATGGATCTACCGAACTGCACACAATTGCTTGGACAGTTGATGATTTATGGTGGAGGCTTCGGAAAGAGGCGCAGAGGATTTGAGCAAAAAAAAAATGAAATCGTTGGAAATGGTCCGGATGACAGTGACCCCCGTTAGGTTGGTGTGGGGTTGGGACAGGGGGCAATGGATTCAGCTAAGAATGGGCTGGCGTGCAGCTGAAGGGTAAAATGAAACACGGGAGATGACTTACCGCTCAAAGGCTATAAGTGGCTGTTTCGACTGCTGAACGTTCAAACGTTATGTTAAGGTTCAAATTAATAGTTCTAGATATTAACTAAAATGTTACTTTATTTTATTTTGAAGGACTGATTCGATCCTGATTGAAGCTTTAGTTAAGGGTGCGCGACGTTAGGCATAAGTACGATAGGCATAATGGACGTTAGGCATAATGGACGGTTGGCATAATTCACAAAAATATAAAAATAATCGCAAGGCTTTCGTTTTTGTAGAGATTTCGCTTATTTTTTTAGATTAGAAAAAAGGACGCTTTGGTATATCATACCTTCGCATAACTTTAGCGAGAGACTCCAAAATGAAAAATACTATGCGAGATATTTAACCAAGTGTAGTTTTTTCTATTTTTTCTGTAGAGGAGATAAAGAAAATATCCCTTTATTTAAGTGAACAGCTTTGGTACAAGCACATTTCAAGCCTCTTAGATTTATTACTAATACAGTTGCATCCAAATATTTAAAAAAACAAAATAATGAACAAACATTAAGTTTTGGATCTTATGGAAACTGGCAATGTCATGTCGGGATCAATATTAGGCTACGGATTCTACGTTTGTGATGATACCTTTTTCGTTTCGGTAACTCGTCACAGTACAGGATTAAACTTTCTCTCATATCAAAGAGGTTTGTGATGACCTCGAGAACACAATCATTGTGCTTAAGAATATCGGAACCAATCAATATAGAACCAGCAATATTCGACTATTCGTTGAATGAATAATAAAATGCATCATTCTTTCTTTCATAAGCTGTTCTTCAAGGTTATGCATTTTTTCTTGGGCAATTTCATCTTGCATGCATGAAAAACTAATCTAAGTTAACCCTTTCATGCCCAACTTTTTGTAGTGTTCATAGAGTTCAAGAAACACGAAAAACCCGCTTTGAAAGATGCTCCTTTCGCAGTGCTGGAAGCTGCTCAATATTTACCTTCCGGTGCTCAACACAATAATCCTAGAAAATTTTCAATATTCTATATGATAGGAAAAGATTGTCGAAGCCGGTCCAAATTCATGCGTTTTATCAGTTTTCAACAATAATGGAAAATAATGAAGACATCTAAATATTATATATCAACACTAATTGTAAATATCTCTGGTAGTACTGCAGAGTTATATCAGAAATAACTTCAGTTCTAAGTTATAATAGTACCAGTTACTGGTCTTACTTGTTTGTTTGTGTAAATTCTGCCTAAATCAAAAGTTTTTGCAGTTTAAAATGTTGTTCACAAAAATAATGGGCATGAAGGGGTTGATATGCGTTATTCATACGTTAATACATATTAGACCGATTTTAAACAAGAGTATTAGCCTATTTAAGAGATTTGCAATTTTCTTATTCGTTCATTCGATGTGCATTCGTTCTACATCTTTTATATGAGTTAAGCTTTTTTAAGGTATTTACAATAGAATAAAATGTTGACCGAGTTCTATCAGCTTCCAGAGTAATTTTACAACATCAAAAAATTTCAAACATTTGCGCTCTTAAAACCCGATGCTGTCACCACCAAAAAGTTATTTTCATAAAGGATACTTCAACATGATAATTTATACCTAACGTCCATTATGTCAATCGTTGAATATGCCAAACGTCCATTATACCTAACGTATATTATGCCTAACGTCCAATATGCCAAACGTCTTTATGCCTAACGTCTTTATGCCTAACGTCCATTATGCCAATCGTCCATTATGCCAAACGTCCATTATGCCTAACGTATATTATGCCTAACGTCCATTATGCCTAACGTCCATTATGCCTAACGCACGTATGCATAACGTATTTATGCCTAATGGGGTACACCCTAAGTTAAGCAGTCAAGTTTCACCATTAAGTGAATGAAAAATTCTTTTTTAAAACTATTGCAACTCTCATGGAAAAAATTTCTATCAGGCACTGGGAAGCTTCGACGAAGGTTCCCTTAAAATCGTTTTTTTCTTCTGTGTGCTCTTTGGTAAGTTTCCGGCTAGTGTGGAAAATGGAAAATTCAACGTCCCACGAGCAACGGTTGGAACTCAGTCTGGTCAAAAACAAAAAACTGCAAACTGGCGTGTAGGTGTGGAAAAATGCTTTTAATGTAATTACATTTTCTACACCCCTTCGTCGAGCTGGACCGGTCCAGCCTCTAGTAGATGCAAAATATACGCCGAGGTATAGATAGTGAGACACAGAGAGCTCTCGTCGATATTTATTTACAAAGTAGTACGCATCTGTCAGGACTGAGCTAAGTAATGGGGTTGGTATAGAATCTCAGCTGAATAAGTTCGTGAACATGAACCATCTTTTGGGAAAACCCAATTCTCACTTGACAACAAAACTTACAATATTGACAGAGCCAACGTCTTACCGACCGAAATTTCTGGATTTAACCAACTTCATCAAACTGACATTCAAGCACCCAATTAATATCAGACGAGTTGTCTACCGAGTACCCGCTAAATGATGTCTGGGAAGAAAATATCCTAAGCGATTCATATCTGATTAAAATTGCGAGAAGCCGCCCCCAAACTCAAAAGCGAAATTCGTAAACAACAACAAAAACAAACATTCTCGTTTCGTTATTTACTTTTTCGACTCATTCCCCTTCCACTCTTCGTTCCATTCTCTCAGCCGTTACCAGCAGCAGGGGAGGCTGTTCTTCGCTCGGTATGGATGGAAAATGTGTTTGCTTATATTTATATTTATACTTTCCACTGGCTGTCGAGCGTTTTTCAATCCCCCAAATCAAACGGAATCTCCTTCGTTTCCCGCTTGTGCGGCTCCGCTCCGAGAAAAATCGAATGGCATTTCATTATTGTACAAATTTATGTTTATTTACTTTTCGATTTTCGGATGTTGGTGGTGGAGTCTCGTACTCCACCACCGACGCCTTTTAAGTATGTGTGGATTTGTTCTCTTAAATTAAATGCAAAAGGTATAATATAAATATATTTTCGCTTCGAGTGACTACGGCTTTTGCTTTACTATTCCCCCCCCCCCCCTTTCCCACGGAAGCAAGCCAGAAGAACTTTTCTTATGTTAATTTCCCATTAAGCATTCATTAACACTCGGAATACCAAGGGGGTAAAAAGTTACGCGGACTACCAAGGGGGTCTAAAAAAATGGGAACGCTTATTTTGACCGATCATATCTCAGCCGTTACATAATCGATTTTAAATCTGTCTTCACCAATAGAAAGATATGTCTTTTGTGAATACGTCATTTTAAAAAATGGAAGAATAGAGTTGTCTACCGTAAGTTACCGTAAAAAGAGTATAACAAAGTCAGTGAGAAAAAAAATGGGAACGCTTCTTTGACTTGCCATATCTTGGCTGTTTGCTCACCAATTTTAATTCTTTCTTCACCATTGGATAGGTAAATCTTTTGTAAAACAGTGAACAAAGAATGATGGAAATCAAATTTGTATATCTGAAGTAATTGTAAAAACAGTAATTGAGAGTCAGTACAGACGAAATGACTTTTTCTGTTCAAACAATCGTATCACGACCGTTTGTCAACCAATTTCAATTTTCCTTACACCAATGCAATCCTTAGAGCTTCTAGACTTGTAATATATGCAATAAATAGTAGATTTTCAAAAATTACTATACTTTTTCGAGTTTTTAGGAGATAGGATTTTTACAATGTACGTAGCATACGGTTGATTGAAATTCTTTGCGACTTGTTAGATTTACGGTTTGAAAATTACCTGTTTACTCAATAGTTCTACATATTATACATGGATATTATTATATCAAAATGATTGCACGAACGTGGAGAAACACATTATTGTATGTAAGTTACTAAATAATAGAGTGTGTTAGGACGATTCAGTAAATACGAAGAAGTTCAGAATTTTAAAATATTCGTCATATAACTTTAAATTTGAAGCGATGACCTATACATTTTAATACATCAGTCGATTGTAATTGATAGCGGCTACAATTTCTGAAAAAATATATTTTCTCAAAAAAATAGCCAAAAGTACGTAGAAGTACAGAAATTCCATTTAGTTGGCAAATAACGTCGAGTTCAAAGTGATGGCCTATACCTTTTTATATACCAATCGATTATAATTGATTTTGGTTACAATTTCTGGAAGAACGATTTTTATATTTTCTCAAAAATAGACAAAAGTACGTAGAACTACAGTAATTTCATTTAGTTGACAAATAACTTCAAGTATTCAAAGCTATTACCTATGCAATTTATACACCAATCGATTGTAATTGATTTTGGCTACAATTTCGGAAAAAACATATTTTTATATTTTCTAAAAAAATAGCCAAAACTACGTATAAGCACAGAAATTTCATTTAGTGGGTAAATAACGTCGAATTTTAAGGGATGATTTATACTTTTTTATTCACCAATCGATTGTAATTAATGGTGGCTACAATTTCTGAAAGAACACATTTTTATATTTTCTCAAAAAATAGACAAAATACGTAGAAGCACGGAAATTTGATTTAGTTGGCAAGTAAGGTCAAATTCAAAGTGATGACTACACTTTTATATATACCAATCGATTGTAATTGATTTCGGCTACAATTGTTACAAGATAAACTTTTTATATTTTCTTAAAAAAAACGACAAAAATACGTAGAAGTACAGAAATTTCGTTTGATTGACAAATAACTGCAAATTAAAAGGGATGACCTACACTATTTATACACCAATCTATTGTAATTGATGGCGGCTACAATTTCTGATAGAACAATTGTTTATATTTTCTCAAAAAATAGCCAAAAATACGTAGAAGTACGGAAATTTGTAGTTATGTGCCAATCAGACGAAATTTCTGTACTTCTACGTATTTTTGTCGTTTTTTTGGGAAAATATGAAAAGTTTCTCTTGCAGCAATTGTAGCCGAAAGCAATTACAATCGATTGGTATATACATAAAAGTGTAGGCCATCACTTTGAATTTGACCTTATTTGCCAACTACATCAAATTTCCGTACTTCTACGGATTTTGTCTATTTTTTGAGAAAATATAAAAATGTGTTCTTTCAAAAATTGTAGCCGCCATCAATTACAATCGATTGGTGTATAAAAAAGTATAAATCATCCCTTAGAATTCGTCGTTATTTGCCCACTAAATGAAATTTCTGTACTTGTACGTATTTTTGGCTATTTTTTGAGATAATATAAAAATTTGTTCTTTAAGAAATTGTAGCCAAAATCAATTACAATCGATTGGTGTATAAATGGAATAGGTGATAGCTTTGAATACTTGAAGCTATTTGTCAACTAAATGAAATTACTGTAGTTCTACGTACTTTTGTCTATTTTTTGAGAAAATATAAAAATTGTTCTTCCAGAAATTGTAACCAAAATCAATTATAATCGATTGGTATATAAAAAGGTATAGGCCATCGCTTTGAATTCAACATTTTTTACCAACTAAATGAAATTTCTGTACTTCTACGTACTTTTGGCTATTTTTTGAGAAAATATAAAAATGTGTTTTTTCAGAAATTGTAGCCGCCATCAATTACAATCGACTGGTGTATTAAAATGTATAGGTCATCGCTTCAAATTTAAAGTTATATGACGAATATTTTAAAATTCTTAACTTCTTCGTATTTACTGAATCGTCCTAACACACTCTATTATTTAGTAACTTACATACAATAATGTGTTTCTCCACGTCCGTGCAAACATTTTAATATAATAATATCCATGTATAATATGTAGAACTATTGAGTAAACAGGTAATTTTCAAACCGTAAAACTAACAAGTCGCAAAGAATTTCAATCAACCGTATGCTACGTACATTGTAAAAATCCTATCTCCTAAAAACTCGAAAAAGTATAGTAATTTTTGAAAATCTACTATTTATTGCATATATTACAAGTCTAGAAGCTCTAAGGATTGCATTGGTGTAAGGAAAATTGAAATTGGTTGACAAACGGTCGTGATACGATTGTTTGAACAGAAAAAGTCATTTCGTCTGTACTGACTCTCAATTACTGTTTTTACAATTACTTCAGATATACAAATTTGATTTCCATCATTCTTTGTTCACTGTTTTATAAAAGATTTACCTATCCAATGGTGAAGAAAGAATTAAAATTGGTGAGCAAACAGCTAAGATATGGCAAGTCAAAGAAGCGTTCCCATTTTTTTCTCACTGACTTTGTTATACTCTTTTTACGGTAACTTACGGTAGACAACTCTATTCTTCTATTTTTTTAATTCGACGTGTTCACAAAAGACATACCTTTATAGTGGTGAAGACAGATTTAAAATCGATTATGTAACAGCTGAGATATGACCGGTCAAAGTAAGCGTTCCCATTTTTTTTACCCCCTTGGTATTCCGAGTGTTAAGAATCAATCAGTGTGATTGAAGAGGACGAAGCGAAGAAGGATGATGGAGATTAACTTTTTATGGGCGTGCTTCATGTTTCGCACCCTCTAGTCTCACTTCTCCCTCTCCGGTTTGGGTCCGTAATGTGGATACAAAGTGTGAGTATGAGTTCGCACGAGTCGAGTCAGGAAAATTGCGACAAAACTATAAATAGGCCAAGAGTAATTTGAATTGTCTACCCGCAGATTTATGTTGTAATGTGCGATGAATTTTAATTGGGTGGGAAAAGGGTCTGTCAGTGGGATCCAATATTGGTTTTGTGATGTGATGACGCTCCTGCACAGCCGGGGACTAAGAGTGGTCGACGAAAAAGCTGTACACCTAATACAGAGTCAGAAATATTAGTAAGGCATCCAATTCTTAATTCTGAAATAAAGTACGTACCCGTATGTTCATGATGACCTCACATCATCACAATACCGATTTGCTTTTCATCGGTATTACAGTGATTATATCACAGAAGCTTCGGATACGATTATTTTCTTTTTAGTTAAGCTACATTTTGATCAATTTTAGTACCTTACTTGGCGACCTTTATTATCCACTGCCATGGTCAAATAATATACAATGGGGGTTTAGGGCCCAATTCTCTCTGGAGGCACCCTTTTATTGCTATATTTTAAATTAGATCCATGCTAACACTCACTAACACAAATTGCTTATTCTCTCACATACACTCACAATCTCTCATTCTAAACGTACAAACGTGGCCTTCGCGATAACACAAACCTGGTCACAAATGTGAACGTCCGCGATCTCACCAACATTCAAACACCCCGGTAACTAAGTGAACGTTTGCACCTAAATATTTACTAACGCGATCTCAAGCATCAAACCCACCGCTCGCGCAATCATGAATCGATAACATCCGGAAGTATCTACCCTTGATCCTAGTAAACCAAACCCATGGCTTCGGTTGGACCAATAGAAATAAACTTACCGTTTTTCGGCGAAAAAGTTTCCAGTCGCTTGACGAACATTCTGTTTTGTTTCGTGTACTGCACACCAGTGAAATCCTTGTGCTAAAGTGCTTTATTTCACCGTGTGAAAACTTTGTGAGTCTACGGTGAAATTGTGAGACTGGCCCTGTGTGTAATTCCCCACAAAAAATTTATGCGCTCACTTCGCCATCTGCGCGCGAGTAGTGGAAAGTGTTCCCCACACTTCAACTTTGCGCACAGCGAGACGAAATCTCGGGTGGGTTTTCAAAAGGTCGTAAGCGACAAAAGGCGGGTTGAAATCAGTCATGAGTTATAGTTGCAAGACATGCGACTCTCCCGTTAATGGGATTGAGAAAATTGCATGTCGCGGCCATTGCGGATCGATTTTCCACCGCACCTGTATTCCCGGTATGCAACGATCCGCACTAGACCTGTTGTCTAGTTTCAACAACAACCTGTACTGGCTCTGTGACGATTGTGCTCGCTGTTTCAACGAGTGGGTGCAGCAATCCGTTTCCGCTGCTCCCATGATGGACACAAAAAAATTATGCGAGGCTGTAGATAATTTTAACACGGTCGTCTCAAATCTCTCGAGCCGTATTGAAAATCATTTTCCGGCCAATTATGGTTCTGTAACTCAAAGAGGGCTGTTTGTCAAGCGGCTTCCGGAGGATCCGCCCACTCCGAAACGACATCGCGAGAATGATGCTAAAATTCGCGCCACTGCAGCCGCTGTCTGCGGTACTAGAGCCATTCAGCGAGAAATCAGAACAGTTGCGGATGAGCGGATATCACTCAGTTCTGGGTTTATTTGAGCCGTCTTGACCCGAGCCATACAGTGGAGGAAATCGTTGCCATGACCCAAGAATGCCTTGGAATAAGCGATGCACCCAAAGCTATTTTGTTGGTCAAGAAGGATACCGATCTCACGAAACTCAACTTCGTTTCTTTCCGAGCGAACTAAAGGACACTGCACTCAAAGCGTCTACTTGGCCGACTGCAGTACTCGTTCGGGAATTTAATTTCAAAGCAGGATAGATTTTGCTGATGGGATACCGGGATGCACCGCAGCTTGTATTATGGAAGCCCTCGACCCTGCTCGAACCAACGGTTTCAAATTGGTAGGGTGATAATAGAAACATGGCGAAAATGTTATTATACTGGTTCTTAACAACGAAGCCAAGCTGTTGATGTCATTGTTACGCATTCCATTGATTGTAGGGCGAGAAATTAACGAATTAGTGAGGCACCTTGCTTAGTATGGTGAAAATAGGCACTTTACCCTACTTATAAAAAAATGTGTCAACGCGAAGTTACATACACACTAGCACATGTGACAAAAACATCAACATACAATCGATCGAGTCCTTCGCGACTGTGTCTCTTTTTTAAGCAGCGTCAATCTTTTGGAGCTAGCTTAGTCCAGGCACTAAGTGTCGATTTCGGATGAGACGAATACGACACGCAAATTCCGTTACTAATTTTCTTTTCTCTTATTTATTGTTTTCTACTTTTAATAATCAAGCATTAATCAGTTTTACTTTGCCTTTTTGTCGATTCAAAAGGCTACATTCTCACACCCGCTTCATATGACCAACAGAATCCCCTTCCGTATCGAATCATTAATCACTGTGCTTTTCCTAATCGAAACAAACATATTCGCAATAATTGGAGATATTGTGGTAATGGCTGCTTTTGATTTATCTCCGCCTAGGGAGAATTCGATACCGGAAAAACAACAACAACCATCCTTCTTATTACAGCTACAGTTCGTCCTCGGCAGCCCGGGCGGAAAATTGTCAATCAATTGCCTTTCTGTTCCCCCTCACCCCTTCGCCTCCTTGCAGCTATGCTATAGTGCAACCCCCCAAACAGCCGCAGCGTGAAAAGCTGTTGTGATCCGTAGTTGCGTAATACACAGAAACGGAGAGAGAGAGCCAAAAAAACGGTCCATAAACGTACAAACACATAGCCCCCAGACCCAGGATGTTGGCGTAGTTGGCGTCCGTGTGAGTGTAAGAAGAAGGTCGTTAAATCAAGTTTACGGAAGCAGCTCGTAAAGTATGAGATCGCGCTTCCGGTTTGGGGAGAGTTGTGCGGCAGGGTGGCGCCACCCGATTCGCTACTGGGATGGAGGAGGAAAAGATTGTTTTTCTGTTTTGTTATTGGGTGTGTGTGTGTGTGGGCAGAGCAGGATGGCAGGAACGTGAAATTAGGATCTGATGGGTTAGATGTTGTCGGCTGTTGTTTATGGTTTTTTTTCTCATGGAATATGAGTGCAAAAGTAACGAGTGAAGAAACGGATATATGCTGAAGGTATTAGCCAAGGCTAATTCAAATAATTTCGAATATCCGGAATTTGGATTTAACAGAAGTAATTTCATTCCATACGGTCTGGAACGTCAAATTCCTAGTAACAACTGGAGTTTTATAGTAGTTTTATAGTCACTCATAAAACTTAGATTGCACTTGTAGCGTGGTATAAAACTTCAATTGTTACTTGGGATGCATCCAATGTTGCTTCAGAAGTTTGTCTTCTCTCGCGTTATAATTCACGTCCATGGCTTGGTCGATACAACTTTCGCGATAGTCGTAGTCGGAAGTTCTTATTTCTTTCTTGCTCTTACAGGTCGCTATTGTAAACATTTCTTTATCGGCATTTATTGTGCTGGCTGTTGGTTTGGAGACACTAGATCAATCGATATTCTTTCGTTGTTGGGACAGGAACTTCTCCGTATTTTGGCATAATTCCTTCATGGAGGGCGTCTGGTGTAGTGAACAAAAAAATCGACTTCTTTTTTATCCGCTTGATTGTTAGCATTTAACCTCTAGAATAGTCTCCCGACATCTCGGTGGTCAAGGTGAACTTTTTTTGCAATATATACGCGAACGGAGGTCTTAGTGGAATGTACGTAATGTTTCAAAGATTTTCTTCCATTTAATTCCACTATGTTTTTATAGTTAGATGCACTTGCACTTCACTATTTAACAGATACCGGTATTTCGATTACTACTTGTAATCTTCTTCAGTGTTTGTATCAGTCTATAGACTGATACAAACACTGAAGAAGATTACAAGTAGTAATCGAAATACCGGTATCTGTTAAATAGTGAAGTGCAAGTGCATCTAACTATAAAAACATAGTGGAATTAAATGGAAGAAAATCTTTGAAACATAACTTTTTTTGTTTTAAACAGTTTCGCGTGTATTTACTATAACACACGCAGATTTCATTCTATCGGCAACAATTTTCAAAAAACTGATATCCATAAAAATACAGTATAAACAATACATTTTAAACTACTTCTACCCCAATTTTCAAGAGAAAATACCCAATGAGTCATTTTCTACAGCGTGTTTTTCGTGATGCACGTTGATGTGGGACACCCTTAAGGCGGCAGTAGGATTTTATCTTGTTAAAAATCCGGAGTGACTTCAAATCCCTACTACACTTTTTTCTCAGTATTGAATTTTTGGAGCATATGCAAGTTCACTGTAGTAGTATCATACCTATCAACGATACAAAGTTTTTCCGTCCAAAGTTCAGCTAATTCTACAAGGTAGTATTTTTTCATAAAATCGCTTAGATTTTTCAATTTTTCAAACTTTGTAGCTCATTTTTATGTGTGTTTGTTCGATTTGCTCAGTGATCTGACAAGAAACGATTGAGCAACAGAAATTGATCAAAGCAAACACAGTTGGAAAAGTGCAGTTTGTTTACAATCCGAATTTTGAAAATTTCAATAAAAAATAAAATCTAAAAAAATCAATTGCGAATGTGGTGTAACGCCGTCCAACTACTCGACTATTGCAGTTTAATTTGAGATACGTGTCCTAACTGGCATGTTCAATTCGATGCCTTGCAGTGCTAATCAAAAATTCTAAAAAATCATTTGAAATTCTGAAGGTAACATCGGTTGCTTTTATTTATTCCATACCGTACCATGGATACATTGGCTAGTGATGATTGAAAACTGAATTCATATATGATAAAGGATTTGTAACAAACGTAAAAAATAAATTTATTTTTATTTATTGCGATATATTTTTCAGCTGCACTTCTAATTGCCCCGAATAATGATGACTGACGGTCAGTTCTGCCAACAACAATAATTAAACGCGATCAATTATGTACTGGACAAAATACACTGATTATAGAAGAATGATACTTTCGATGAGATAATTTTTCACATTCTTCCCTAACGCATAGCCATCAATGCACTTCAATCCTTGCATTAGACGATTCTGTCATTGATACCCCATGCTGATATAAACATCAACGATATATCCATAAGTGTAAGAATTTTAACTGAAGTCTGCAACGTTTTATTGATTAGCATGAGCCGTGCTCACCACATTACCCGTGAATTATATACCCTGTGTATGCTGCATGACATCGAATTGTTTTTAAAAACGAATGTGTCTAGTTTGGAAATCAACAAAATAATGCAATAATGACAGCGAAACTACACAAGAGTAACATGTGTTCCAAAAATCATTCCGTCATAATACAGAAAATAATAGTTAAACTACACTAAGCGATATCAACAGGTTCAGAAGCTCTGGACACCATCAATGATATCAATGAAGAGAAAGATACCCAGCTTCGATATTTTCCATACATTCCATTGGGTGTCTCCAATCGTCCTTTAGTACGAACTGTTCAAGTAAAATCATAGTAGTGGCCTATTTCTTTATAAGTTTAGCAATGATTTGATTCTTTGGTCATTTTCATGTCAAGTCACCCGATCGAGAGTTTCGGTTATACCCCGCGATTAGTAACAATCCAAGTAGTGAAGGCTCGAAACTATGTCTTCAATTTTTCGTAGAAGTTTGGTATCTTGGACACCATTGAATCACACCTTAGTGAGCATCAGTGTTATTTTAAATTTCACCAATTAATTCATACAAGTACATAGTCAAATCGGTCGACTTCCAGATCTGGATTTTTAGATAAACAGTATTTTTGTATTCGATTCTCTAGTTTTAATCATTTATACTTGCACAACTTATAATATTTATAATTGCGTCACGATAAGTAATTAGCATATATGTATTTTGTCAATTCATATGGCGAATCATGCACTCTGACGTTCTCGAATTTGCAGTAAGTGTACATAATTGAATTGATGTTATTGGGGGAATTACTTATCTACTCTTCCGTCCATCATAACATGTAATAGATATACTCCATATGTATAATTATGAGTGATATGTGCCACTTGATTGTCTGACAGCCTGCTTTTCAAAGGTTTGTGCAATTTAGATGTCATTAAGTAATATTTGGGTTCGGATATCACATCGCATTGGCGATGTAGTATATTAATTTTTCTTTGTTCAGTTTGATAAGCTAAGAAATATTACCAGGGACTTTAACATGCAGGGGAAATACGTATTGTTTCGTCTTAGTAGGATAACGGCGGATTTTTGTTGTTATCAACCAATAAGTGATCTCTGATTAAATGGAGCTTTCAAAGAGTTAGGATCAGACACAAGTATTTTTTTACTGAGATGAAATGGGCTGTTGGTGGACCTGTGGCCTTCGTCTGGCACGGTCTATTCTCTCGTTGGTACATAAGTCTTCATGACTGGATGGTGGGAATTCTTCCTTACAAGTGAATTCAAATTTCTCTCGGGTGGGGATACATGTGGGTCCTGCTAGTTGTCGACTCTTTTGATCTTGGGTATGTTGGCTGGCTCAGGGAAAGAGTGCAGGAATGGCACCTGGGAGAAAGCTGATTGTTTCGCTCGATCAATCACTTTGGCTCTTGGAAATGGCGAATCGCTTCTTCAAATCGGTGTGATATGTTCGAATTGAATGCTTAGTGGTTCAAATGTGCACTCGATTTAGGTCTTGAGTTAGGTCGTCTTCAAGTGAGGATTGTCACTACTCTAGCATATTTTCCTAGTATACATCATAACAACTACCAATATCGACTAGAACAGCGATTATCAAATGTTATAAGATCGAGAAGAAATATAGCACAGTTGTAGCGAGTAATGGCCAATATTGTTAGCATCTTTTATCATATTTATTAATTGTCGATTCATCCCTTTCAGACCTAAGAGACGAAAGAAGATAATTGGAACAAAACAGAAGCGGTTTCAATTCGAAATTCGTTTATTATAGATAATGACGATTCAAACGCGCTGGCAGGAGAACATTTTATAGGAGTAGACAAATTGAAGTACGCGACTCCACACTTTTGGAAACAAACATGTGCAAAAAATTGTCCTCCTGCCGATGGCCAGTGTATATTTGGCAAACAGTTTTCACTTCGTCTGATTTTGCAAAATTTGTCTCACGGGACGGATCGAGATCAACTAAGCCATAGGTTGCAGCTCTAACAGCCCGCGATGTGCCACATTGTCGTTGTTTGTTTAAATAACTAGAACCGGTGTAATTTAGCCACACCTTTGCTAAACATTTGTTGAACATTTTATTGTCCGTTATTATCCGAATTTGAAAGATTTATCGAGATAAAATGATAGATTTTGATCGATTACCGTTTCCATTGGATTGACTGGCAGATATTTTCGAAACGAACCACACTACCTTGAAGCTTCTACGATTTATAGAACAAGAATGTTAATATTATAAATGTAGTATAAAGTAAAGCCGAAAGATTAACTCAGTGGATTAACCGGCCAAAGTGAAAATTATGCATTGAGCAAGTGTATTGGGTGATACGCTTCTGCACTGCTACTGCAAAAGCGAGAACAGACTAACATTATGTTGATCCTAACAGAAACAGACAGTTCTCTTATGAAGCCAACCGAACAAACATAGCCCCGGTTCCGTGTGATTCCAAAACCTAATCCGCGCCGTATTCGCGAGTACGCTACCTGTTGTCAAATGATTAAAAGTCCACCAACTCCTGTTGTTGATAGTGTCCATCGTCACTTCATATTCCAGATGATATATCTCGACATCTACTGCTTATTTCGTTTTTGGCTCAGCGTTAGTGTAAGGTGACAATTTCAAACGAACTTGCCCTGACCCGCATTCAAAAACGAAATCAACAATAGTATTACCACATTCTATCAGCTAGGTACATATGAAGTAGGTAATAAACAGGCCACATTACACTCAATACTGCAGTATACCTATACAGGGAATAAAAGTTAAATTTTCAAAGAACTACATTTTGACGATTATCTTATCCCCCCCAGCGAATTTTGGAAAAGACTGATCATTGCGCTACTCATGACAGAATTTGATACTATTGAAGCACGAATCTTTGGTGGAATCCCCACCAAGAAAATGAACGTTTTTCAGGATCACTATCTGGTAGTTCGTCAAATTGATGTCGACATCAAATACCCGTTCGTTGATTCTTCCAATTGATTCCCAAGCCTAAAAGAAAAACAAAATTTTGAAAAAATGTTTAATTTGCCACTATACTCACAAATCGAAAGTTTGGTTAGATATTTCGCCATCATTTGCGGTATCCAAGGAAATATAACAAACAAACTTTCGTTTTTAATCGACGGTGGGTACTTCAACGGAAATAGATCAGTTTAAAAATTAAGCAACATTCAAAATATCTCGAGGGGCCAAATCCCTCCTGCCGCCTTAAATAGCGTTTTTCAAATTGATAGTTGGTAGTTTGATGAGCTCTAGTAGACGAGCTAAGTTGAATTCGGGTAAATCCTTTCTTAAGCATATTTTTCTTATCTTAGCCAAAATATGCAAAAATAAACATTTGAAATTTAGACCCTCTTAAGGAAAATTTAAACTAAATAATCAGAAAAGGTTATGAGGTTATATTTAGGGACTGAAAAAGAATATTTAAGAGCTTCGCTTTATTGTAAAGAAAGGAAAATATATTTCCCGATTGCGTCAATGTCCCCGTTTTATCAATCTAAAATTCACCAAGGGGATGATAAAAACGGGTTTTAACTGTAATTTTTTTTTCCTCACTATTATTTTCAAGAAAAGTGAGCGAATTTTACAGCAAACTATGGGATTTTTCGGTTTTCTTGAAGCCATTTTCCGAAACTCGAACTTTTTCTATTTTCCTTTGCTTCATCGAGTAACTACAAGTCTAAGCTTTATAAAACTTATTGAATTTCCTGTGTCGGTCAATTTTATCAAGAGTTATCGTGTTCGCCGCGGCGCTCCTCGACGTGGAACTGGTTGGACGTCGACTCTTGGAACGTTCGTATGTGTGGCTCTGCGCGACTGAAAATATTTTTTATTCGTGCACAATGAATGTACAAATGGATATTAATATTACACAATAGATCCATGGTTGCCTTGCCTTAAAAATCGTAAAACAAAGTTTCTTTCGGTTCGAGCACGTTACATCAGACGACCCCCCCCCCCCCCCCTAAATATGCTGTGGTCTAATATCCGGCCCTAAGTCGCGTAGGCGCACTTCAATTTTATCGTCATCCATATATTCAGGTTCTTGGTTTTAACGTTGCATGTTGTTTTCCACGATGAAGTTTTCTACCCGGGGCTAATCTTTAAACGCTATCTATACACAGTTTCTCACGTGGTGTAACTGTATGTCACTTGCTTGGGATTACACGGTGTATTTATTAGAACAATTTTATGCAAAAAAAATCAGCATCTCTGAAACTTCGGAATATGAAAGAATGGGCTTTCCCCTTTCATTTGAAACTAAGATCAAAATAATCCGTCGGGGGGTCTAGAGCAACTTTTTTTTTTGAAGTTTTTTTTCGTAACGATATAGGTTTTACTACTGGAGCTAGCTCATATTCCTGTCCCTAGATGGTGCTTTATACATTCGAGCAACACTAAAAGTGAGAATTTGATAGAAAACTTAATTGTCTACAAGTTTGTTGACCACTAAAAATTAATCTGAAGTTATCCGGAAAAGTTTCTTAAGATTTTAACAAAGTTATATCTAAGATAGTTTCACACGAGGCCTAGTGGTTTGGAAATATGTTTTCTCGCGCTTATTACATTACCAAAAAAGAATTAATATAATAGGCTTAGTGGCATGAAAATATAAGACGGGATTCATTACGTTGACAATTCTAATTGACCTTCTGAAAATTAGGATGTTTGACAGAGTCAGAAAACTATTTATGCTTTTGGTTTGTAATCTTTCCCGATAGTTTCGAAGGAACTACCATTCATCGGAAGGTATTGCTTGGTTACAAGGGTTTGCTTACATTTATGTTTTAGAAAGGACCATACGTCGTATAATTTAGGTTATGATCGCTTAAGTCAGCTATTATAATTCCGATCAAGACGAAATGTTGGGACACACCGTTTCTAATTTAACGCAAACCACAGCAGTAACTGTCCAAATTATTGTTTAGCGTGAAACGATTTATTCAAATTTTCTCCGTATAGCATATTGTGGCAGTTGGATTCTACGGCCATTTCCTATCAATTATGCGAGATATCGTTACTAAATTGATCTTAGATTATGCGAAATGTATTACTTTTGAAAACAAAATATGATATGAGTACAACAAAAACCTTATATACATAGAAGTCCTCGAATATATCCCAAAAAAAATTATCTTGATCCAAAGACTCAAAGTTTTTTGTTAACTGTTTGTCACATTGAGTTAATTTTGCAAACGGATAATCAGCGTTTTTAACCATGCGTTGCAATGAAATCCGCGAAATAGTGCACTGGTGCGGTAAAAGTTTCATTGAGTTTGTTCGAATATAAAGGTTGAAGTTCAGGACAAGTGAATTTTATACGATGATGCCAACAGAGTAGGAGATTCATGTAAGAATAGTTATCAGTCATCCCTGAGATCAATCGAAAAAATGAAAAAGAAGGCATACATCATAGCAAAAGCTGTTTTTGCGGGAGGAATCACTTACCATCATGAACAAGAATATTAATATCATACTAGTTTTGTCAACACTTATCTAAGATTTTTCATCTCAAACATATTAATGGTGCCCTGTATCAGGGAATTATAATTTTCAGCTGAAAGATGAGACTTTCCAAGCTCTCAAATTCCGCTGAATTCACTGTTGAACTAAACACAACTATTTGGCAAATAAAAAAAGATCTTGTGAATTGACAAACCTGTCCTGTAGGTCTTCTGTGAAGCTAACTTAGACTTAGAATTCGTTAAAATATTAAACAACTTATCCGAAAAATTTCAAATCGGTTTTTAGTTGATAACAAAGTTGTAGACAATTATATAATCTATCAGATTCTCACTTTTAGTGTTGCTCGAATGTCTACAGCACCATCTAGGGGCAGAAATATGAACTAGTTCCATTGTAAAATCTATGTTTTCACGAAAAAAAACTTCAAAAAAAAAAGTTGCTCTAGACCCCCCGACGGATCATTTTGATTTTGGTTTCAAATGAAAGGGGAAAGCCCATTCTTTCATATCCTGAAGTTTCAGAGATGCTGATTTTTTTGCATAAAGTTGTTAAAAAAAGACACCGTGGATTATGTTTATTTTTTCAATTTTAATAACAGTTGAACGTCGTGTACTGTAGGCCAAAGAAGATTTTATTTTAAGTCAATTGAAATAATATTTTTCCGCTTTGCATGTACACTCAGGTTTTTTTACGCGGGGATACAGGCCGCGTAAATGAAAACCGGGCAAATTTTAAAATCCGCCTAAATGAAAACCGCGTAAATTTCAAAATCCGCGTAAATGAAAACCGTGTAAATTTCAAAACCCGCGTAGAATTCAAATTCCGAGTAAATGAAAACCGCGTAAATTTCAAAATCCGCGTAAATGAAAACCGCGTAAATTTCAAAATCCGCGTAATAGATCAAAATCCGTGTAAATTTAAGAATCCGCGTTAATGGGAACCTCGTTAATCGATACCGTGTAAATTAAAAAATCCGCGTTAATGAAAACCGCGTAAATTTCAAAAACCGCGTAAATGAAAACCGCGTAAATTTCAAAATCCGCGTGAAAAAATACCGCGCAAAAAAAGCCGCGTAAAAAAAAACCTGTGTGTACTTTTATTTTCCGGTGCTGGTTCATTTTTGGTGGCGATAACACTGTTTGTGAAGATCAATTTTGTTTGCTATCGATATACTATTTTCTGTTTACGGCGAAAAATTGTTTAATTTCTAAATCTTCTGAATCTTCTGAATCTACTGAATCTTTTGAACCTTCCAAAGCTTCTGAATCTTCTAAATCTTCTGAATCTTTTGAATTTCTGAATCTCCTAAATTTTTTGAACCCTCTGAATCTTCTAAATCTTCTGAATCCTCTGAATCTCCTGAATCTTCTGAATCTTGTGAATCTTCTGAAGCTTCTGAATCTATAAAATTTTCTAAATCTTCTGAATCTTTTGAATCCTCTGAATCTTCTGAATCTGTTGAATCGCCTGAATCTTATGAATCTTCTGAACTTTCTGAAGCTACTGAATCTTCTAAATCTTCTGAATCTCCTGAATCTTCTGAATCTTGTGAATCTTCTGCATCTGTAAAATCTTCTAAATCTTCTGAATCCTTTGAATATTCTGAATCTGTTGAAGCCTCTGAATCTTCTGAATCTCTTGAATCTTGCAATTCTTCTGAATCTTCTGAATCTTCTAAATCGTCTAAATCACCTGAATCTTCTGAAGTTTCTAAAGCTTCTGAATCTTCTAAACTTTCTGAAGCTACTGAATCTTGTAATTCTTCTGAATCTCCATGAATACCCTGAATCTTGTGAATCTTCTGAAGCTTCTGAATCTGTAAAATCTTCTAATTCTTCTGAATCTTCTGAATCTTGCAAATCTTCTGAATCTTCTGAAGTTTCTAAAGCTTCTGAATCTTCGAAATATTCTGAATCTCCTGAATCTTCTGAATCTTGTCAATCTTCTGAATCATCTGAACTTTCTAAATCATATGAATCTTCTAAATATCCTCAAACTTCTAAATCTTCTGAACCTTCTGAAGCTTCTAAATCTTCTAAATCTTCTGAATCTTCTTAATCTTCTGAATCTACTGAATCTTTCGAGCCTTCTGAATCTTCTAAATCTTTTGAATCTTCTAAATCTTCTGAACCTTCTGAATCTTCCGAATCTTTTGAATCTTCTGAATCTTTTGGATCCTTTGAATCTTCTGAATCTCCTAAATCTTTAGAATCTTCAGAATTTTCTGAATTGTCTGAATCTTCTGAAGCTTCTAAATCTTCTAAATCTTCTGAAGCTTCTAAATCTTATGAATCTTCTGCATCTTCTGAATGTACCGAATCTTCTATATCATACGAATCTTCTGAATTTTCTGAATATTCTAAATCTTCTGAATCTTCTGAATCTTCTGAATCTTCTGAATCTTCTGAATATTCTGAATCTTCTGAATCTTCAGAATCTTCTGAATCTTCTGAATCTTCTGAATCATCTGAATCTTCTGAATCTTCTGAATCATCTGAATCATCTGAATCATCTGAATCTTCTGAATCTTCTGAATCTTCTGAATCTTCTGAATCTTCCGAATCTTCTGAATCTTCTGAATCTTCTGAATCTTCTGAATCTTCTGAATCTTCTGAATCTTCTGAATCTTCTGAATCTTCTGAATCCTCTGAATCTTCTGAATCTTCTGAATCTTCTGAATCTTCTGAATCTTCTGAATCTTCTGAATCTTCTGAATCTTCTGAATCTTCTGAATCCTCTGAATCTTCTGAATCTTCTGAATCTTCTGAATCTTCTGAATCTTCTGAATCTTCTGATTCTTCTGAATCTTCTGAATCTCCTGAATCTCCTGAATCTTCTGAATCTTCTGAATCTTCTGAATCTTCTGAATCTTCTGAATCTTCTGAATCTTCTGAATCTTCTGAATCTTCTGAATCCTCTGAATCTTCTGAATCTTCTGAATCTTCTGAATCTTCTGAATCTTCTGAATCTTCTGAATCTTCTGAATCTTCTGATTCTTCTGAATCTTCTGAATCTCCTGAATCTCCTGAATCTTCTGAATCTTCTGAATCTTCTGAATCTTCTGAATCTTCTGAATCTTCTGAATCTTCTGAATCTTCTGAATCTTCTGAATCTTCTGATTCTTCTGAATCTTCTGAATCTCCTGAATCTTCTGAATCTTCTGAATCTTCTGAATCTTCTGAATCTTCTGAATCTTCTGAATCTTCTGAATCTTCTGAATCTTCTGAACCTTCTGAATCTTCTGAATCTTCTGAATCTTCTGAATCTTCTGAATCTTCTGAATCTCTTGAATCTCCTGAATCTTCTGAATCTTCTGAATCTTCTGAATCTTCTGAATCTTCTGAATCTTCTGATTCTTCTGAATCTTCTGAATCTCCTGAATCTTCTGAATCTTCTGAATCTTCTGAATCTTCTGAATCTTCTGAATCTTCTGAATCTTCTGAATCTTCTGAATCTTCTGAATCTTCTGAATCTTCTGAATCTTCTGAATCTTCTGAATCTTCTGAATCTGTTGAAGCCTCTGAATCTTCTGAATCTCTTGAATCTTGCAATTCTTTTGAATCTTCTGAATCTTCTAAATCGTCTAAATCACCTGAATCTTCTGAAGTTTCTAAAGCTTCTGAATCTTCTGAATCTTCTAAACTTTCTGAAGCTACTGAATCTTGTAATTCTTCTGAATCTCCATGAATACCCTGAATCTTGTGAATCTTCTGAAGCTTCTGAATCTGTAAAATCTTCTAATTCTTCTGAATCTTCTGAATCTTGCAAATCTTCTGAATCTTCTGAAGTTTCTAAAGCTTCTGAATCTTCGAAATATTCTGAATCTCCTGAATCTTCTGAATCTTGTCAATCTTCTGAATCATCTGAACTTTCTAAATCATATGAATCTTCTAAATATCCTCAAACTTCTAAATCTTCTGAACCTTCTGAAGCTTCTAAATCTTCTAAATCTTCTGAATCTTCTTAATCTTCTGAATCTACTGAATCTTTCGAGCCTTCTGAATCTTCTAAATCTTTTGAATCTTCTAAATCTTCTGAACCTTCTGAATCTTCCGAATCTTTTGAATCTTCTGAATCTTTTGGATCCTTTGAATCTTCTGAATCTCCTAAATCTTTAGAATCTTCAGAATTTTCTGAATTGTCTGAATCTTCTGAAGCTTCTAAATCTTCTAAATCTTCTGAAGCTTCTAAATCTTATGAATCTTCTGCATCTTCTGAATGTACCGAATCTTCTATATCATACGAATCTTCTGAATTTTCTGAATATTCTAAATCTTCTGAATCTTCTGAATCTTCTGAATCTTCTGAATCTTCTGAATCTTCTGAATATTCTGAATCTTCTGAATCTTCAGAATCTTCTGAATCTTCTGAATCTTCTGAATCTTCTGAATCTTCTGAATCTTCTGAATCATCTGAATCTTCTGAATCTTCTGAATCATCTGAATCATCTGAATCATCTGAATCTTCTGAATCTTCTGAATCTTCTGAATCTTCTGAATCTTCTGAATCTTCCGAATCTTCTGAATCTTCTGAATCTTCTGAATCTTCTGAATCTTCTGAATCTTCTGAATCTTCTGAATCTTCTGAATCTTCTGAATCTTCTGAATCTTCTGAATCTTCTGAATCCTCTGAATCTTCTGAATCTTCTGAATCTTCTGAATCTTCTGAATCTTCTGAATCTTCTGAATCTTCTGAATCTTCTGAATCTTCTGAATCCTCTGAATCTTCTGAATCTTCTGAATCTTCTGAATCTTCTGAATCTTCTGAATCTTCTGAATCTTCTGAATCTTCTGAATCTTCTGAATCTTCTGATTCTTCTGAATCTTCTGAATCTCCTGAATCTCCTGAATCTTCTGAATCTTCTGAATCTTCTGAATCTTCTGAATCTTCTGAATCTTCTGAATCTTCTGAATCTTCTGAATCTTCTGAATCTTCTGAATCTTCTGATTCTTCTGAATCTTCTGAATCTCCTTAATCTTCTGAATCTTCTGAATCTTCTGAATCTTCTGAATCTTCTGAATCTTCTGAATCTTCTGAATCTTCTGAATCTTCTGAATCTTCTGAATCTTCTGAATCTTCTGAACCTTCTGAATCTTCTGAATCTTCTGAATCTTCTGAATCTTCTGAATCTCTTGAATCTCCTGAATCTTCTGAATCTTCTGAATCTTCTGAATCTTCTGATTCTTCTGAATCTTCTGAATCTCCTGAATCTTCTGAATCTTCTGAATCTTCTGAATCTTCTGAATCTTCTGAATCTTCTGAATCTTCTGAATCTTCTGAATCTTCTGAATCTTCTGAATCTTCTGAATCTTCTGAATCTTCTGAATCTTGTGAATCTTCTGAATCTTCTGAATCTTCTGAATCTTCTGAATCTTCTGAATCTTCTGAATCTTCTGGATCTTCTGAATCTTCTGAATCTTCTGAATCTTCTGAATCTTCTGAATCTTCTGAATCTTCTGAATCTTCTGAATCTTCTGAATCTTCTGAATCTTCTGAATCTTCTGAATCTTCTGAATCTTCTGAATCTTCTGAATCTTCTGAATCTTCTGAATCTTCTGAATCTTCTGAATCTTCTGAATCTTCTGAATCTTCTGAATCTTCCGAATCTTCTGAATCTTCTGAATCTTCTGAATCTTCTGAATCTTCTGATTCTTCTGAATCTTCTGAATCTCCTGAATCTCCTGAATCTTCTGAATCTTCAGAATCTTCGGAATCGTCTGAATCTTTTAAATTTCATGAGTCTTACAAATCTGCAGATCTTCTGATTTTTTCGAAATCTTATGAATCTTCTAAATTTTCGGAGTTTTCTGAATCTTCTGAATCTTGTGAATCTCCTGAATCTTCTGAATCTTCTTAATCTTCTGAATATTCAGAATCTTCTAAATCTTCTAAACTTTCTGAAGCTACTAAATCTTCTAAATCTTCTGGATCTCCTGAATCTCCTGAATCTTGTGAATCTTCTGAAACTTCTGAACTTTCTGAGTCATCTTAATCTTCTAAATCTTCTCAAACTTCTGAATCTTCTGAAGCTTCTAAATCTTCTGAATCTTTTGAATCTTCTGAAACTTCTGAATCTACTGAATCTTTTGAGCCTTCTGAATCTTCTGAATCTCCTGAATCTACTGAATCTTCTAAATCTTCTAAATCTTTTGAATCTTCTAAATCTTATGAACCTTCTGAATCTTCCGAATCTTTTAAACCTTCTGAATCTTCTGAATCTTTTGGATCTTTTTAATCTTCTGAATCTCCTAAATCTTCAGAATCTTCAGAATTTTCTGAATTGTCTGAATCTTCTGAACTTTCTGAAGTTTCTAAATCTTATGATTCTTCTGCATCTTCTGAATGTACCGAATTTTCCGAATCTTCTACATCATACGAATCTTCTGAATCTTCGAAATTTCGCAAATCTTACAAATCTGCAGATCTTCTGATTTTTCGGAATCTTCTGAATTTTATGAATCTTCTGAATCTTCTAAATCTTCGGAGTCTTCTGAATCTTCTGAATGTTTTGAATCTTCTGAATCTTTTGAATCTTCTGATCTTCCGATTTTTCTGAATCTTCTGTATTTTCTGAATCTTCTGAATCTTCTGAACCTTCTAAATCATCTGAATCTTCGGAAATTTTTTAATCTTCTGAATCTTTTGAATCATCTAAATCTTCTGAATCAACAGAATCTTCTGAATAATCTGAATCTTTGGAATCTTCTGAATCTTCAAAATCTTCTGAATCTTCTGAATCTCCTCAATTATTAATCTATTGAACTTGTTTCTCATTAAATCCCTAATTTTTTAGTTGCTCCAATCCGTCCAAAATCCCCGAATGTCTAGCGACGTAATACGAATCGACCTACATCCGGAAAGTAATAGCCCGTCAATGCCCGAAAAAATAAACCCGACCCGGAAGATTCGATACAACACCTTTTCTCTTTCGATTACATCTTTCTCCCTCGAAATTAACCCAACTCCTTACAGCATTATCCACACAACAATGGCTCCGCTGGGACGCCCACAGTCTATCAAAATCGATCCCCTTCACACACCCCCGCTGGAGTGACTCAGTGTGGAAACCAAATGCCCCAAAAAAAAAAACAGAAACAAATTCCCGTCAGCCACATTCGGCCACCTGTTGTTTTCGCAACCATCAGTAAGTACTTACAAGGACGAGGAAATTCAAAACCCAACCGACCAGTCCCCCCGGATTCGAACGGATGCTTTTTCATCTGCTTGACGAAGGTTCGATCCCTAGTGCACCGGATTTTATTCGCGCCTGCAGTAAACAGGTATGAAAAAAGGAGAGAGAAAAAAAACCGATGTTTGTTGTAGCAAAATTAAAACGAAAGGAAACAGCGTCCAAAGGTTTGAAAAGGGGTCGAACCGGCTCGCTCGCCACCGGAAGTTCGTTTTTGTTGCCGGAATAATTGTAGCTGTTTCGGTACACATGTGAACGTGTTTTTTGTCGGATCCGGTTTAGATTTTCCCTAGTGTAACGGGATAAAAGAGGGGATGACGCGGTATGAAAACGCCCGTGGGTTTTAGAAAATTTGGCATCGATTTTGTGTGAATGAGTGAGAATCAGTAGCAGTAAAAGCGATTAATTATATTTGAAATATTAATGGAGAGAAAAAGGATTTCTCTGCCCAAATTTGAAATCTTTGCTCGAAAAAGTTTTTTCTATCATCCCATCTTCAAGTTTATCAAAGCAAAATTTCAAGCAAAAAACAAACAACTCATTCGATGCTCTACTTTACGTTCGTTTTCGGTCCTCGAAGTAGCCTCGAAATTGATCATCACTTAATTGAAAATTCGCATCAAAGCACTCAACAAACCACTTCCGAAACCGTGCCCATGTGAGGATGGTAAGTGTATATGTGAGCACACTCGAGGGGTACCATTGAATATTTTGCTGCCATTGCATCGTTTGCTGCGATACAGGTTGTTGGAAGCGCCCTTCAACCCGATAGGCATCAGGAGAATCTTCGCTTTCATCCATGCACCATGGTTGCATTCCACACTCGCACATATACGCACACGCACACGCCTCCAACATAATCGAACCCGAGACGGTGACAAACGCCTGGATCGATATTCATCCGTTGACGGAGTTAATTTTTCACCTGCCTTCCTGTTCCGATTGACCGGTCGAATATGGAACTAGTTGGAATGTGTGTGTGTGTTTATGTATTGGAAATCATGTGAAACCTTGGCTCGGTCGTTCCGGTATCGGTTAGTTGAGATGGGGAATAGACTTTAACAGGGGCGGTACAACTTAATTTGTGCCGTCACGCATAACATCACAACTACTAGGCCAACAGAGGGTACGGATATGCATCGCCGAATGCAATCGTTACTTATTAGGTTGTTTCCTAAGCTGATTTAAATTACCTTCCCCGAATTACAAAAAAAATAAAATTATTAAACTCACAGGTACACAAGGACGAGTCTTACACTGACTAAAATCGATAGCCACAGTATGGGAAAAAGTTGGTTCTGTTCAAGCGGGCGTCTGCTGCGACTGTAATTACTATTCTAAATCTTGTTTTTCATTGTCTGTGTCTATTAATAATGAGTTAAATTTTGAAATTATTGGGTACAGAACCAACGAGTTCGATATATCAAAAAAATAGCATTTACCATATTTGATATTTGCTATAAACTAGTGTTTTCATTGTTCTAAAATACAGTGCTAAATAGAGTTAATGAATAATGGATTTTTTTTGCAGTCCGTCATAAATTAGTTCATAGAACAGGTAGAAGAGCAACGAATTTAAAAAAAATAAAATTTCAATCCGCAGCGACTTGTTTATAACAGAACAACTGCTGGAATTTATCACGCCGTAGAATAACCTTCAGTCGCTTTTGTGGCGGAAATTTTACCAACAATACACTCTCGGGCGCTTTATTCCACCAACCCCCCGCCATCAAAAAAGGTCCCAGAAAACTAACCGAGATATTTCCGCCGACAAACGGGCACTGTTTTGGAATTTTTTTTTTAATTGCCTTCATTTTTCCGCCTGTCACATAAAACACACTCTCTTTTCCAAAATACTGTCTGACCTCTAAAAAAATGCCACGGGCTACGATACATTTTCCCGGTTCACCGTCCAGCGGTTGAACCCCCCTGTCGGGACGTTATTCGAGAACTACTCTGCAGTCACAGCAGAGAATGCCAAACAAACAAAAAATTCCATGTTCATAAATTAGTCTAAACAAAATAGACATTAATTTCCAGCCATATATCGTTTCATCGCCCCCCGATTATCCCCCTCCCCACTGCAGATGAGAGACGAAAAAAAAAAACGAAACCCGCAGGGGTTGTGGTGATTATGGGGTGTGGGCGTTCGCCGAGTGGATTTGTCCGATCTTCTCGCGTCGTGCGCCAACACCTTGGCCGTAGGTGCCTCTCGGAAACAAACGACGGTGGTGGTGATGGTGGCGGCGCTACATGGCGCACGATTGAGCATTATTATTTTAGTTTATGACTCAGTTGGAAAGTCGTTCGACGTCGTAGGAAAAAGGTAATCTTGTTCATTTGGGAGAAGAGTGATGGTTCCAACTATGCTTTAACCTGATGCTGCTACCTGAGGACAGATTTTGTCCCTTTTCGCTTGCTTCAAATCATAGGAGGTTGTAGATTTTGTACAGTTGCGGAATTGATGGTTGAATCACGAATAGTTCGAGTTTAAACTCAAGTCGCAGACTTCTACGATGATTCCGGAGACGTCAGAAAAATCAACGAAACCAATTTTTAACCTCAAAATAAGTTATTATTGTTATTATTATTATCATTCTGATAGATTAGACCAATCTAATTGTCTACCAGTTGATTCGTAATTCCACCCTCCAAGTTCGAGGTTGACATCCGCCCTTCCAGCACCATTCCGCTGGCTGCCGACATCAATCCATTAGCACAATTATTTCACCCGTCACAGCATCACCGTGTCACTGGTAGGGGGAGAGGGGGTGGGGCGAGAAAACTTTGCAAACTTTTATCCTTTCGTCCCGATGACTTGACAGAAGAATCATCATTCCGAATACGTACCCGACCCATCGACGACCGTCCGTCTGTCCTTGTGTTCTTATGGGGGGTTTGTGCGTCTTCGTCGTCGCCAAAGGAACAACGTCATCAACTTGCGAGGCTAACTTTTATCCATGGGAAAAACTTTTCCCTGTATCCAGAAGCAAACAAACTTTCTGTTTTCTCCCACATTCCCATGTTTTCTTATCATCAACATTGTTAGCGAAAGCCCCAGCAGTTTCACTGGGTTGGGGGTGCCCGGGAATGTGTTCCTACTCCTCCCACTTCGCTCGTATTTGATCGGGAAACCAGGCAAATTTTGAGTGAACCGAACGGTGGATGTGAAGTTAACAGCGCCAGCATCAGAAACGTGCTTTTTCTGTTCACCCTCCCCCTTCCTCACCTAGCTAACCCGCTCTTGGTAACCAGAAAGAGGACCCATGCCCAGAAGGAAAAACCAGCGCACGTCCTTGCCTGCTGCTGGAGCCGGAAAAGTTATCTGAATAAACGATCATTAGGAACATTGCAGGCTGGCACATTGTCCTAAGCACGTGTGCGGAACCAACGATGCATCGACCTGTCTCGGGGGAGGGGAGTTGTCGTATAGTGGTCTAATCGGAGCAGCTCGTTGACCAAAAATTATTTGATGATCTAAACAACTGGCTTATACCGAGTGATGTCTCGATAGTAAGCACAGAAGTTCTGTTTGCCGACGAAGAATATGAACCGAAACTGTCTTATGGTTTGAAGACCCAAACGCCTGAAATTATGCAAATTCCCAAATGGGAAAATTTTGGACGATGCCAAATTTTTTTGTGCATAAGGACACATACCTTACATAACGTACGGTTTTTGTTTTAGTGTTTCGGATTCTCCTCGTCAGTAACTAGCACCAACTGGGTGTCTAGTTAGACGATGTATCTAAGCTAGTACCCAAATTAGCACTAGTTAGACACTAAAATCCAAAAAGTCACACGTCTTGCGTGAACACTAAACAACTGGCTTATACCGAGTGATGTCTCGATAGTAAGCACAGAAGTTCTGTTTGCCGACGAAGAATATGAACCGAAACTGTCTTATGGTTTGAAGACCCAAACGCCTGAAATTATGCAAATTCCCAAATGGGAAAATTTTGAACGATGCCAAATTTTTTTTGTGCATAAGGACACATACCTTACATAACGTACGGTTTTTGTTTTAGTGTCTCGGATTCTCCTCGTCAGTAACTAGCACCAACTGGGTGTCTAGTTAGACGATGTATCTAAGCTAGTACCCAAATTAGCACTAGTTAGACACTAAAATCCAAAAAGTCACACGTCTTGCGTGAACACTAAACAACTGGCTTATATTTGATGATGTCTAAGGCTTATTATGTATGTTGTATGGAGGTGCCAAAATATTTAAATTAACAAATGTTGATCTGACTTTCATAGTTCCATGGCGTTGTTTGAGGGTAGAGAGTGTCTTGTTCAAGAAGATGGAACGATGGAGTAGGGCGGTTCGAACGTATTTTTTCATTCGAAATTCGCCTTTAAGACCAGAATGTATATATATATATATATATATATATATATATATATATATATATATATATATATATATATATATATATATATATATATATATATATATATATATATATATATATATATATATATATATATATATATATATATATATATATATATATATATATATATATATATATATATATATATATATATATATATATATATATATATATATATATATATATATATATATATATATATATATATATATATATATATATATATATATATATATATATATATATATATATATATATATATATATATATATATTAGGGTGGGGCATTGTTATATAGAAAAACGTAATCATAGCCACATCAACCGAGCACAGCACTTTTTTGGTACCTTTTGGGGTCCCAAACAACTGTGCAAAATTTGGGGTCGATTGGTGTTGACCCAGCGTGGCGCATATCGTTTGAAATTTTTATGGAGATTAGTATGGGAAAACCTACATTTTTGCATTTTTAAGTCTACAGACTACAATTCTTCCTGTAGTATGCCAACAAATAGATATAAGTATAGTCCAGGATATGCTGAACAACTTTGACGAAGGATGTATGGTGTTAGAATGTCTCTAAGCCAAGTTATAGCTGTTCAAAGTTCGATACATCGAATTAAATGCCAAAAATCATTTTTATTGCCAACACTGCGGGTGTACCAATGGAAATTCATTTAGAATTCCAAAATAACATTATATATTTTAGATTTACCACATTGGTATGTTTGAGAGAATTATTCAAAAGCCTTAGCTCAATTTAATGAGCGTAGGTAGTTGAGCAAAGGGGCGTAATGAGGGGTGAGGGGGGGGGGGGGGAGGGGACTTTAATATGTAGAAATTCGAACTGAAATGTTGTCGAGTTGGAATGTTCAGACGAATTATTTCAAAACATTTACACAATGTCCTACGCATAATAGTAACGATGAAATAAAACATACTGTATCCTTTTGCCTTGACTTTTATCAATAGAAGTTACAATAGAAGTTCTGTAACGGTTGAGATTTTATATATATATATATATATATATATATATATATATATATATATATATATATATATATATATATATATATATATATATATATATATATATATATATATATATATATATATATATATATATATATATATATATATATATATATATATATATATATATATATATATATATATATATATATATATATATATATATATATATATATATATATATATATATATATATTTCTACCGTGAAGCGCTAGGCAGCGTTATTTCTACAAGGGCAGGTTAAATGAAAATAGAAATAATAATTGTAAACATAGGTAAAATAGTCAAAATATTAAAAATAGAAAAATTTACAAATAAAAAAAAATATTTCATTCTTTCAAATAAACCGATGCTGTTAAAATATTCTTCTTGAGTCCTAAGACAGGTCTTGGAATTGTTTAGAATATACATTTATTTTAAGGGGATCTGTCACTGTAAAATGTGCAACAGATTTATATCACAAATATGACTAAAAGGAATTACAAGATTTTCAACTGATACTTCTGTTAGAGCCTATTGAAAATTTACATATGTGGCTGACAAAATTGGAAGTAGACAAAATCGGGTATTTACTGTACTAAAAATAGCAGAAAATATAAAAATTGATAAAATGGTCACACTAGTAAAATGAGTAACAACAGTGCAACGCATAAAAGGAGTACGGATGCTGAAAGAGTCAAAGGAGTTAAAAAAGTAAAGACAGTAAAAAGTAAGAAGAATAACAGTAAAATGGCAGAGTAGAAAGAACGAAAAGAGCAAAAAGATTAACATTGAGACTACAAATAGGAAAATAAATCAAATCCCCAAAAATTGTGAAAATTGTAAAACAAGAAAAAATAGTGGAATTAGTCGAACGAAGAGTACCGAAAGTGAAAAATATTAAAAGAGTTAAAATAGCAAATGAACTAAAAAGAACAGAAAGAGTAAAAAATATTAAGTAAAAGAAAAAAGATTAAAAAATAGTAAATATGGTAACAAAAATAGTCAACATAGTAAAAACATCAGAAAGGGCAAAAATATTAAAATTAGTTAAAAGAATTAAGAATTAATTAGAATAGTAAAAAGAGCATTGGGTATAATTAGGGAAAAAAATAAATGAATTAGAAACAGTAAAAAGGGTAAAGGAAGAAAAAATAGGAATAGTAAAAAGAGTAAATACGGTCAAAAATGAAATAAGTAATAGAAGTAATAAACCTAAAAAAGTAAAAAGAGTAAAACGTGTGGAAAGAGCAAAACGTATAAAAATAGTAAAAAACGTAAAAAATACTAACTATATATAAATAGTAAAAAAACAAAAAGAGTAAAAATTGGAAAAAAGCAACAAAAAGTAAAGAAAGTAACAGAAGTTAGAAGAACAAAAACCGTAAAAAAGACTACGAAAAGTTGAAAAAACGAAAAGTGTGAAAATAATTAAAAAATAGAAGGAGACACGTGAGTAAAACCAATTAAAAAGAGTAAAAGAAGTGAAAGATTGAAAAAAAATAAAAGAAGGGAAGGGTACATAGAGTGTAAAAAGCAAAAAAGGTAAAAGCAAAGAAAAGAGGATTAATGGTAAAAGAGGTCAACATAAAAATAAATATAGAAAAAATAAAAAAGTGTAAAAAAAATAATTGAAAACGAGTGAAACGAATGAAAATAGGAAAGCAAATAAAACATTTTAAAATGGCAAAAAATAAAACTAGAAATCGCGGAAATAGTAAAAATAGCAAAAATCGTGAAATTATCATAAAAGGTGAAGCAGTTAAAATAGTAAGTAAAAAACTTGCGAAAGATGTAAAACAGCATGAAAAGGGTAAAAATAGTGAAAAAATAAAAGGATTTGCTGAGTCAAATTATGGAACGTAGCAAAGAAAGAGTTAAAAAAAGTAAAAATAAAAAAGTAGTAAACGCTGCGAAAAAAAAGATAGAATAATTAATCTAGAATAAACAGCAAAAAAATGTTAAAACCGAATTTGTATAAAATGGTAAAAAACTATTTTTTTTTAAAATTGTCAGGATTAAAAAATAATTAAAAGGATAAAAACATAAATGTTTTTAAATATAAGTGAAAAAGGAAATACCACGAAGACCCGATTTTAGCAGCCTCAGATTTTGTCTGAACCACTTTTGTCAGCTTTTTACCTGCAATTTAAAAAATTAAGAGCCTTAAATAAAAAAACAGAGCAACACGCGAAGCGAGTGAAACATATAAAAATAGTGAGAAAATGCAAAACGGGTAAGAATAGTTAATAGTAAAAAAACATAAAAGCAGTGAAAAGATAAAGAAATTAATTGGTAATGATAGTAAAAAGAGTAATGAAAGTAACAGAAACAAGAAGGATAACAAGAATAATTAAAAGACTGAGAAAAGTAAAAAAAGAATTTCAATAGTGTAAAAATTGTGCAAATTGTGAAGAAGGAAAAAATAGTCAAAATGGAGAAAGGAGTAAAAATAGTGACTAAAGTAGGAATAGAAAAACAGGTGCAAAGAGAAAAAAAGTTAAAAAAGTAAAAAGCCAAAAAAACAAAAAGAGTAAAACGAATATAAGAATGCGAATTGGTAATAATATTGAAAATAGTAAAAACAGTAAGAATAGTGAAAGTACTGGAAATGGAAAAAAACTAATCAAACTAGTGGGAAAAGTACAAATACTAAAAATAGTAAAAAGCGTGAAGAGGGTAAAAATAGTAAAAAGAATAAAGCAACTAAAAAAAGTAAAGTGAGCTCCAAGTAAAACAAATAGAAAAGAGTAACAAGAGTGAAAGATGTAAATATAATAAAAAGAGTGAAAAGTTGCATAGAGTGAAAGATGTAAAAAGAGTAGGTACAGAGAAATGAGTAAAATAAAAGAAACCAATAAAAAAAACAATTGCAAAGATAGCAAAAAGAGTCTAAAAAAGGGAAACTACAAATAGCGTTAAAATAGTGAATTGAGTAAAACAGTAAAATAAGTAAAAATGATAAAAGAAATAAAAAATTAATAGTGAAAAGTTGCAAAATTGTGAAATTCATTTAAAAAAACTTAAGGGATAAAATAGTAAATAAATAAAAGAGCAAAAATTGTAAAAAAGAGTGAAAGGAGTAGAAAGAGTAACAAAATAAAAGTGGAAGAAGAGAAAGAATGCTAAAAGAAGTATGAAGAGTCAACAGAGTTGAAATGGTCAAAGTGTAAGTAATAAAAAAGTGAGATTAAATAAAAACAATAAAATAGTGATTAAATTAAAGAAAACAGTAAAAAGTGTGATATTTGTAAAAACACTAAAAATAGCCAGAATTGTGTAAAATAGTAAAAATTGTGAAAACAGGAAATTTATTAAAGAGAGTAAACATACGAATGTCTTCAAATATTTTTTTTTGTTGGAGACGAACCACTGCGACCAGTATTTAGATCTATTGTGGTATGCCCCTTAATCTGAGTGCTATCTACTATGACATAACACTATTGATGAGTGATTGTCGTTATTGAGATACACACAAATATAATTAAAATAGGAAATCCATTCAAGACCCCTTCTTTTTTAAATTTTCATTAAAACGGGAAGATTTATACTACATAATCAGAAAAGGACTATGTTTAGGGATATAAAAGGACATTTTAACAGCACTGGTTCATTAAATAAAAAGAAAAATCTAATTATTGATAATCTCCATTTTGTCTGCCTAAAATAGAGAAAGAGGCTAATAAAAACTGGTTTTCCCTGTAGTAGAAATTCGGAAATTCGTATAAATTGTGATAATTGGTCTAATATAAATATTTTAACTATAAATTTATAGTAAAGATACCATAAAAAGTAAAAATTGCAAAAATAATCAAATTAATAAAAATAGTAAAAATAACCAAAAGTAGAAAATATACTAAAAATAACAAGAATATAAATGTTAAAAATAATAACTTTTGCTTGCCCTTAGTATCTTCAATGCAACAAGCACGACGTTACTGATATGATGAAACTGGACACTGTCGACTTTCAACCATGCCAAACTTCGACAACAGATGGACGAGTCTTTCTATCATTGAAATCAACCGCTACCGTATTGAGTATACTTGGGCTAATCATCATTCAGAGAAGGACACTTTCTGCACCAAATTCGGTTTCCTTCGATCCACATAGTGCTTACTGTAGGACTAGAACTAACGACTCGTTATATTTTTTTGCATCAATTATGGTTGCAGTTGGTTCTTTATTATACAGTGAAGACCCGCTGTTATCAGCCTTTTGGTGAATTTTAAGCTGATGATGCAGAGACATTGACAAAATCGGGACATATATTTTTCTTTCTTTTTAAGTAACCGAAGCTATAAAAATATTCTTCGTTAGTCTCTAGATGTAGCCTCACAACCTTTTCTGATTATTTAATTTAGGGGTCCGACAATGCAAAATTAAAAAAATATATATTTTTTTGCATATTTCGGGTCTCTAAAATAAGAAAAGTGTGCTCAAGAAAGGATATTCCCGAATTCAACTTGGTTCGTCTGCTAGAGGGCATCAATCTGCCAATTATCAATTTTCATATGAGGTTGACAAAATCGGTTCAAAAAAAATCGGGGGTCAGCAAAATCGGGGGCTGATATAATCGGGAGCTGATAAAATCGGGTCTTCACTGTATGTACTTTTCGACAGATTTTTCACCTACTCGTTTATTGTGGCGAGTTAGAAAACTGTGCTTTGAACATCATTTACTTTCTCCCTGCTCAGCTAATTGACATTTTTCCTCAATCGAAAGAAGATATTGGATTTAGCGTCTAACTGGTCCTAAGTGCTAGTACTGGTTACTGACGAGATATATTGGAAATACTAAATCCAACATTTCTTTGGAAGAGAAGTGTTCGACGACGCTGTTTTGTACTGAGTTCAAAATTACTTTCAAAGCAAATCGCCAAAACTCATCGAATCTATAAATACGAATTGTATAATTTATTTAAGCAGCAGTAGAGTTTGTCAAACTGAAAGGAAAATACATCCAGTTTAACATTTTCAGTTTATGGGAGCCACATAAAGTGATCTCATACATATTATTTTTCATGCATGAGATTTTTAAGTAGTACACGTGTGCACTTCAAAGCTATAAAATGTTTTAATAAATACGATTTTTAAACACTTCTATTCAATAGTCACCATATGGCAACATTTCTTTATCGAAAATATGAAAATGTTCATTGAAGTTATTAAAAAAAATAAAACATACCCAAATATTAAAAAAACTATGTTTATTCTATTGACCCACATCATTTGGTACATGAATGGCACACTGCCTGTAGCTTTAGTAAGTCAAGGATTTGCATTTCGACTTCGTCCCATCAGTAACTGACAGACCGACTTGAACACACGATAGACTCAACATCCAAATTTCACTTTTCCGTATTACTCCCTAGGGAGAAAATCGGACAAATAATAATTTGTGTCTATCTCAGTGACCAAGTCCGTCTTCCGGTTATTGATGAACGGAAATCGAAACGTCAATCCATGATTTATCGTATTTTTTTTCCATTTTGACCACAATTTTGACCCATTGTGCGCCCGGCGGTGGGAAGGGACAACGAATGCTAAAACCGAAAGGTAGGTGATTTTCTTTGAGAAATGACATCGTTTATGCCCCCAACAGAGAAACGGGTTGATGCTCGGGAAAAGTTTACGCTACGTGCCGTGGGTGTTAAATACTTGCATGACTTCGACGGAGGGCTTACATCAGCTAGACAACCTGGGAAGGTGTTGTAACGACCACACTCCTAGGTAAACTGCAATCAAAGCCATCATCGTTTGCAAACGAACAAAAGAGAGGGAAAATCGATCACTTCCGAGGTAACCTATCATTATCGAACGCCGCTTGTGCTGCTGTGCTTTTAACTATTCAATAGCAATTATCGAGAACCCAGCAATATCTCAAAACCATCCGGAAAATATTAGCCATGACCCCCCCCCCCCCCCCCCCCCGCGCCCTCGTTCCAGATCATCGTCATCGAACGTCTCGCTCGAAAAGTTCGACAATCACATTTGCCCGTGAGGGCCAACAGTTCCACGTTTGATCACCAACTCGACTCAAGAAACGAGTTCCCTTCTTCATCAGGAAACATGTCAAGAAAACAGTTTCGCTCGTTATCCTCATCCTCGGTTTTCCGCAAACCTGTGTGCTTCTTTCACCTGCTGCCAGCAAGCATCCCGGACTGGGCGTACCAGGTTTTCACTGCATGCCAACTGCATTAACTTTCAATTTAAAAAGTCATTACTTTTGATGAAGTTTATTCGCATGCGCTGGATGGGATGCCGGAAGATGTAAGATGTAACATGGTGGGAGTGGTTGGGGGTTGCGGTAGGAGGACAGCCGAAACTATCAGAAATCTATCAGAACCAGTTTTCAATTTTCAATCATATCATCGGGGGTACACAAGGAGTTTGTCCTTGATCGGTGTATGTCGGTGTGTGTGTGTTGGTGTTTTCCGGTGCGCTAAAAATACTTTATCTTAGAGGGTAACAAAATAAAAAAAATACCAGGAAACTTGGTTCTAGATTTCGTGAATAGATTTGATTGATACTATTCGTTCTGTTCTGTTCGCATTTTCTTGCTTTTGTCCAAAATTGTTGTCTATTAGTATTTTTGAAGTGATTTCGTCATTGCTTGTCTGCCAAAGCGATTCACGTGCAAGATATGATTGGCATAACTGTTCTTTGTTATTTTCACTGTTTGCGTTTATGATGACCGGTGCTTGGCATTGGTTCCATCTTATCGCGACAAACGTTTAAATATTTGGATAAACATTTCTGATCCAAGTCCACAAAGCTCCAAGTATCCTCCTCAATTTTGTTAATTTCGTTAAATTTTATGTGAATTTTTCAATATTTCATTGCACGTCCCATTTTCCAATCCAAATTTTGATTCTTTCGAATTTATTTTTCCTGCATTATTTAGCGAAAAATTATCGGATATAATATTTTTTTCTCAACATGATGTGATTTTTGGCCAGGTTCCTCCAAAAAACGTGTTTTTTTAAATTCCGTTTATGACAATTATTACACTTTTTACAGATGAATGTACTCTTATTTAACTACTTAAAAACCAAGCCATAACAGCTGCTCAAACTCATCCGATTTGTTGGTAAGAGTCATCATTTCTTGGAAACGGATCATCTGAAAGCAAAAAGTGAAACAGTTTCGTATTCTGTATCGAATTGTGTCTCGGTAGTACACTGAAACATTTCCACCGCAAAAAACTTTTCAATTTTCGATCTTTTTTAAATTTTTTTCCATACATCGAATGGTTTCCGACCTATCAGTGATTGAAAAATGTCCAATTTATAAAACTGTAAGAGTTCTGAAAATCTTTACTTGAAGAAAATAAATATTCAGCCGAAAAAAAAAATCATGTCAAATGCCAAAGAAGGCAAAAGAAAATTTCGAAGAAATTCAAATTTGGGTTGTGAATCTGACGCGAAATGACAAAAACTTCTCAATATTCCACAAATTTTCAAATTTTTTAAAAATTTGCCAATTTTTGTGAAATTTTCCAAATTTCGAAGCTTACAATTTTTTTTTTCAAAATTTAACAAAGTACTGAAAAATTTACGATATTTTACAAATATTTCAAATTTTGGAAGTTCGGTACAATTTTAAAGTTAATTAAAGTTTTCCAAAAATTTACAATGTTTTCAATTATACAGATTTTTTGAAATTTTACAAATTTTTCCAAATTTTACAAATATTTCAAAATTTTACAAATATTTCAAAATTTTGCAATTTTTTTGAAATATTTGCCATATTTCACAATAAATAATTGCCATATTTCACAATTTTGAAAAATTTTTGCAAATTTTTCAATGTTCAAAATTTTGTGAATTTTTGAAAGTTTGTATAATTTTGACGATAGTTAAAATTTACAAATGTTTTAAACTACATTTTTTTAAATTTTAAAATTTTAGTTTTTGAAAAAATTTTACGTATTTTACAATATTTTACTCATTAAATCTGAAAACCAGAAGTGACAGGGTCATTAGAAACAGGCCCAAAAATCTTGCGGACTAAACTTTTATCTTCTTCTGACAGAAGTCAAGCTTGGGCAGATTTAACGAAAGGTAAAAAAATTGGAATCATTCAAAATTTTACATTTTCAATATGCACAAGTTGTTTTATATTCCACAAATTTTATTGCATAACATAAATTTTTAAATTTTTTCTTTTTTTCAACACCTTTCAAATTTTTAAAAGTTTACAAATTTTGGAAATTTTTCGAAACCTTGAAAATGTTTCGAAATTTTTCTAAATTTTACAAATCTTCCTCAATTTTTTCAAATTTTCGCAATTTTTAAATTTTGACAAATGTTTAATATTTTTCAAATCGTAAAGGTTTTACAAATTTTTCAAAATTTTAGTTCCTTTAAAGCTTTATAAATTTTTCGAAATTTTACATTATTTTAAGTTTTTTAAAAATTCGTAAATTTTCTAAAGTTTTCACATTTAACATTTTTAATTTACAAATTGGTAACTGTAACTGTAAATTTGTAAAATTTGTGAAATTTTGTAAATTTGTCAAATATGAAAAATCTAAAGAAATCAAGATTATGCAAATTTTCAGAACTGTTACAATATTTATTCAGAAATGTTACATTATTTTTAATATTTTACAAATTTTTCAAAATTTTAAAAATATTTCAAAATTTTACAAAAAGTTTTCCATATTTTACATTTTTTTTTCCAAAATTTTAGAAATTGCATAACATTTCAATATTCAAATTTGTGATATTTCGCAAATATTATTATAGAGTGAAGACCCAATTTTATCAGCCTCATATGAAAATTGATAGTTGGCAGTTTGATGGGCTCTAGCAAACGAACCAAGTTGAATTCGAGTAAATCCTTGCTTGAGCATATTTTTCTTATCTTTAAGATCCAAAATACCCAAAAAAATCAATTTTTTTTAAATTTTGCGCTGTCAGATCCCCCTAAGAGCTTCGGTTCTTTAAAAAGAAAGAAAAATATATGTCCCGATTTTGTCAATGTCCCCGTTTTGTCAGCCTAAAATTCACCACGGGACTGATAAAAACAAGTCTTAACTGTATTACAATTTTTGTTTTTATGTTAAATATTTTGAATATTTTCAATATGACAAATTTTTGAAATTTTCCAAATTTTTGGAAATTTTGTTTACATTTTTTTGCATATTTTTCGAAATATTGCAAATTTTCATAAATTAAGAAATTTGCAAAATTTTGAAAAAAATGTAGGATTTTGAAAACTTGTAGAATATTGTAAGATATATATATATATATATATATATATATATATATATATATATATATATATATATATATATATATATATATATATATATATATATATATATATATATATATATATATATATATATATATATATATATATATATATATATATATATATATATATATATATATATATATATATATATATATATATATATATATAAAATTAAAAAAGCTGAAAAAATAGCGAAATTTTTAAAAAATTTAAAGTTATACAAATTTTACAAAATTTTACATTTTTTTTCCAAATTTTACATTATTTTAAAATTTAGCAAAAAGTTTTCCATATTTTGCATATTTTTCAAAATTTTAGAAACTTTGAAATTTTATAATTTTTATAATTACGTTTGCCTTTTTTCAAATTTCACAAATTTTTACAAGTTTATAAATTTTTTAAAAAATTTTGCAAAATTTTAAATTTTACTCATTATCAAAAATTTGTAATTTTTTTAAAAATTTTCACTATTTCACAAATTTGTAATATTTTACAAATTTTAGCTCTTTCCAAATTTTAATTTCTTTTGGAAATTTTATTGTTTTTATTAAGTTTTTCAAATTTTGTATATTTTCAAATTATTAACTTGACCATTTGTAAAATTTTAAAATAATTGCAAAATTTTATAAAATATCTAGAAATTTAAAAACTGAAAAATTTGCGGAAATTTCAAATTTAATTTCAATTTTTATAAACTACAATATATAACAAATTTTTCCAAATTTTACAAATAGTTTTCCATA
This sequence comes from Topomyia yanbarensis, assembly GCF_030247195.1. Lineage (NCBI taxonomy): Eukaryota > Metazoa > Arthropoda > Insecta > Diptera > Culicidae > Topomyia > Topomyia yanbarensis. The sequence goes on from NC_080670.1 coordinate 29,471,739, forward strand.
TTTTACATTCCTTTCAAAATTTCAGAAGATAATTTTTATAATTTTTTAATATTCACAAATTTTTGACATTCCTCAAATTTTATTATATTAGACAAAATTTTAAATTTAAAATAATTTCAACAAATTTTTTAAATTAACAATTTTTTAAATTTTTTCTGAGAATGTTCTAAATTTTTTGAAATTCCACCAAAACACACTGAAGATCTGTTAAAACTTTTCATATTAAATAAATTTGTAAAATTTTACAATTTTTTATTTTTTCATAATGAAATCTTTTGCAGCATTTTACAAAAATTTTAACATTTTTAAACTCAAAATTCTAAAATTTTGAAAAAATTGAAAAGTTATTTAAATTTTCATAAATTTTACAACATTTCATAAATTCTTCAAATTTTTACAAATAGTTCAAAATTTTATTAGGTTTTGCGTAATTTACATATTTTTAAAAATTTTAGAAACTTCAAAATTTTATTTTATTTTAATATTCTTCAATATTTTTGTTCCACAATTTCACTAAATTGTGTATTAATAAAACTAATTTTTATTAATACACAATTTATTGAAATTAAGCCAATTTTTCAAATCGTTTCGGAATTTAACAGTATTCTAAAATATGGGTAAAATTCCGAAAAAATGGGAAATTTTTTAAAAATTTCGCCGACTTTTGAAATTCTATGACTTTTTTTTCGAAATATTTGTAAAATTTTGATAAATTTGTGAAAATATACGATAGAAGAATAAATTTTAAAAAATGACTTTTTTTTAAATTTTACAAATAGTTCAAAACACTACATATTTTTAAAACTTTATGAATTTCACCATGTTCTACAATTTTACAATTTTAATATTCTCAATTTTTAAACAATTTCATACATTTTTCAAATTTTTTCAAAATGTTCAATTCAGTGTAGGCCCGATTTGATTAACCCGCGATTTTACCTAGCCCCGTTTTTATTTACGTTCGATTTTGTCAGCATTTTGACTCAACCTAGTTGAATTCTAGTAAATTTATTATGTGCATATTTTTGTCTCAATTTAAAGATGCAAAAAAGCCAAACCTTTTATTTCATTTTTTATTGGCAGATCTCTTTAAAATTGAATCAACAATAAATCATCAGAAAGGGTTATCAGGCTATATCTAGGGACTAGCGATGACATTTTTAAATTTTACCAGCTTGGGTTTATTAAAAACAAAGAAAAGAATGTATCCCGATTATGCCAATATTCTCTTCTGTAAGCCTAAAATAAACCCAAGGGGCTGATAAAAATGGGTCTTCACCGTGTATACATTTTTAATATTTCACAGCTTTCCAACATTTTGCCAAATTTTAAAATTTTATAAATATTTATAATACACTTTTTTGACATTTAGAAATATTTAAAATTTTATTAATTTTAAATGTGTATTTTAATTTTTTCAAAAGTTCACAATATTTCACAATTTAATAAAGTTTTACGAATTTTTGCATATTTTTGAAAGTTTGTGAAATTTTTAAAGGGGGTTCAAATCTTTCATATATTCCAAAATTTCGCATTTTTTATAGTTTTACATATGTATTATTTCAAAATTCACAAATTTTAAAAATTCACATTTTTTTTTAAATTATCAAAATTCAAACTATCACAAATAATTTTTTGAACATTTTCAATATTTACATCTCTTTAATTACCACAAATTTTCAAAGTTTTACAATTGTTTAAAAGTTTACAGATTTTTTTTCTTGGCTGTTTTCGTTTTAGAATATTTTTGTAAGCATAAAAATGGTCATTTTTGGTACATTTGGACCAATGTGCTCATTATTACGAACTACGAATTTTAATGAAAAAACTCAATGCGAAAGACAACAAATACGACTTATTGATATATTTTATCAAAATGAAATGTTGTTAATTCACTGAACCTGTAAAAATTGCGCTATTTTCATGTAAATTGTGCAGGGCTCTGGTTGGAATTTTAGTGAAGGAAAAACAGCTTAAATTTCTTGTTTTTGCTTATATTTTCAAAATTTGATTGTGGTATTATCATACTAGAACCTCTACTGTATACTGATGGGGTTAAAGAAAATGATCAGAGGACGTACTCTTGTATTTTAAAATAAATCAACATCTACTCGTCAAGTCCGTTCCAAACACATCCGTCTGCTGAGTTATAGTGAAAGTAGCTAAACTGGAAGTTGCCCTTTTTCTATTTCAAAATGCCGCCAACACCGGACTGCGCCATCTGCCTCATGAGCCCATTTCGCAAATGTCCTTACTGTTTGAGCTATAGAGAATACCACAAGAACTGGAAATTGTTAATTTGGTGCTCAAAGAGGCGTCAATCATCGAATAATACCATCGACTCGTCAATCCCGTTCCAAAAATACTCATTGGGTTTCAAAAAACTCCACCAAACCGGAGGTCGTCATCTTGGTTTTCAAATTGGCGTCAAAACATGATATTTTGCATTCACTTGTCAAGCCTGTTCAGAGAATAGCCATTTTATTGAAGGGCTAGCCGTAAAGAATCTTCAAGATCGATCTTTTTCAAATTTTCGAAAAATCTTCTAAGTATTATGTAAAATGAATAAGAATAATTGCAGAAGCTGTGTTAATTGTAAAATTAGTACAAGAAACTACAAAATCCATTGAAATAAGCAACTGTACATGTATTTTTACTTGATAGTGAACATCTTATACTTGACCTTACGTAACACCATGTATTTTTTGACGGTAACTAGTTGCAGGAATACGAGGCTTATTATTCATGATTTCAGGAGCTTGGTTACATTTTACGAAATTGTGATTTCTTTCATGAATTTTAGTTGGACAGTTTTTTTTTGTAGAGAGAACAAACTCAACTTCAATACGTTACAGACCGATGAATTTGTTTGCTACCACTACTGGATTGGTGGGGAGCAGTTAACAACCGAGAAGCGTTGACAGCCTAACAGTGCTGCTCACGTGGATCACTGATGTTTAATGATCAACCGATTTCGAAATATGTCGCTTTGATCGATCTCTGTCGGATTAAAAGAATGTGTTATCTTATGGCATTTGTTTGGGTTCATATTCTTTACAACTAAATATGTACAGGTTTTAAAAGAGCATTAATAATTTTGTTTTGAATGAAAAAAGCAAATCTCCAAGCATTGTTTTCTGATAAACGAATTACAAATGATCGCCATCTATTCTTTTCCACTTACGAAAAAAAAAACATTGTTCAACTAATTCCCATCTAAGCAAGCTCGCCTACCACCACTCGTCCGGCACTAGCGCTCTGACAGCGCAAAACTTTCCAAGAGCCGTCTGTCATCGAACTAATCCCTCCCGAATGCTGTTCTGACAAATCGAGAATTATTCACTCCCTCGTATTGCCTCTCAAAGCGGTTAAACACGGACGCAACGCAAGCCATCACTTTTCCTCGAGAGCACGGAAAACGGTTCCCGTCGTATCCGCCGCAGCAGCCGTGTGTGGCAGCAAGATTGTTTATTATTTCGTCGTCTCAGGGATTTCGCCGTTCCACACGTAGACCCACACACACACACGCGCGTGCTGGTACAATCCAAACAAATATGTCAAAAGTGGCAAACACTTCCGTACTTCCGACGCTCTTCAAACCCTCTGATACAGGACATGTGTTCTTTTCATCACGCCCAAATAACAAATAACAACAACAACGACGACGACGACGACGGTGGCAGAGTACATTATTAATATCGAACGCGAAAAGAATGATGTTTATTATTATGATATCCACTTAACCTGAAGATGGGCGTGGGTTTTCGAACAGTGCAAGCCTGCTTGAGATGTCACGCATTCGGAGCTGAAGTGAAATGTTTGGTTCGCTTCGTTGTTTCCCGTATTTAATAGCGGGGAGTTAATATCGTGTTGATGTCCCTGGTGGAAAATTATAAATTCAGAAAGATACTAGCGAACAGAAAACTGAAACATAAATCGGATGGACTTCGTCTCATCAGTATCTGGCAGACCTACTTGGCCAAACTGAAAAACGCCAAATCCAAAAAAGTTCGAACACCTACAACGCTTCAAAGCGTCCCTTTAAACACCTATTCAGCTAATCCAGTTTCTCAAAAATCATAACCGAACACAAAGCAAGCAGCGAGTCGCGTTACCGCACTAAACCACACAATTCCCATATCACCTAACTGCTGTAGCAAGTCCCACAAACCGCAGATCCTTTTTTCACGTTGTTTCGCTTTTTTTTTCTGTTTTCGAAAGCCCCATTTCCGTTCGTCACGTAACAAATTGACCTTTCTCGGTAGAGTGTGGTGAAAAATTTCGCCTGCAGCTGGCAGCTTTGAAGTGGGCTGAAGTAGTTTGAACAATTACAGCATTGTGTTACATGCGCGCAGAATCTTGCCCCGCCAAAACCCCCTCCTAGCGACGATGTAGAGGTGTTGTAAGCCCAAAACCGCACCGGATACTTCTGGTGAAATGTTGTTCTTCGTCTCGCTCGTTTTTGGCGTGAAGAGATGAAATTAAGGTGACCCTCGATGGAACAAAACCGTTACCGACCAGTCAGATATTGAACGCCTCAAACTCCAGCATATTTTGGATTGTCGCTTTTACAACGGTACAACTCATTCCTTTCGTTGTGTTTTTGAGAACGAATCAGAGTCCACACCGTGGGACACCCTACCGAGTATTTCGCTTCGGGAAGGATAACTGCTGGACCGAGAAAACCGCACGACATTTGATTAATTTTATAGCTCTCAATGATGGCGGTCATGATGAGGATGATTATGATGATAGGCTTGGGTCCCCGAAAACCCTAACCGTGGCTATCTATATTTTCACCCGTATAATGTACAGAACCGAATTCTTTGATCCTGACTCGAGTAACTTTCTTTTATGACTCTCCATCCATATGTTTCCGTTTAACCCAAAAAGCGAAACCGACAGACAGACAGACAATGAAAAAGATAGAGCTCCTTTTATTTTTATTGCAATAGTTTCAAATTACACCCGTTCGATTTTACACCTCCCCTCTGTCTGAGTTTGTAACAATGTAATGGCCGAACCACTTGTCCCGAACTGTGCTCCGTCGATAGTGTGTGTGTTCCGACTGTTGTCGTGTTCCTTGCCCCCCATGGTATCCTCTTCAGACCACTAGTTTCAATTTTATTGCCAATATTGAACTAAAGTGACTTTAAACTACTCTCTACTGTACCGCGTCAAAGGTTGGTAGGGAAAAGTACCATAAAAACACACACACACACACCGGGAGCTCCGCCAACCGTTGAGGTCGTTAAAGTTAACGCTGCCATGGAGGAACGAACGAGCGCGGTTCCTAGGAACGCCGTAGTGGTTTCTGATCTGACTGGCTGGCGGCAAAGTGCAGTAGCAGCGCGGTTAAAGTTACAATCGTGTGACGTGACACGAAAGTTGGTTTGATGGATTTTTTGAATCTGGATACTGGACGGGATTGGACAGCTGTTTGTCGTCTGACAATTGGGATTCACTTTTACGGGCGCGTAGGTTGACAGCGCGGTACACGTACAGCTTCGGCGGGATGCTGGTTGACTGCTGAAGAAATGTGCTGTTGGAAAAATTATTTGCATACACACTGGAAGTTTAAAATTTAACGCAGGAAAGTTTTGCTGATGAAATGATAGAACTTTTCAATCTAGGTTAGGTTCAATATGGCGACCAAATTGAATAACTAAAATATGCATCTTTCTTATGCAGAAATTGTCAAACGCTTTTTATTTTTTTTTTGTATTTCGAGAGTTGTCCTACTGGAGCTGTAGAGCTAGGTTCTCGGAAGGGCTCTCCGTCAGAATCACACGCTACAATTTCAGACGAGACAGGCAATGGCGCCCACTAAAACACTGCTTTAGGTCAATTGCAACGGGCCGTGATTCTGAATGTGATATTCATTGTTCAGATATTGTCGGGGGTAGAGACTTCGCAATCGCGTGTATCATCGCGAAGGGCTCGAGCGCTTGTACGTTAACGTGTTCGATCGCGTGTGCGTTTGTATGTTGCGTGTGCTAACGTGTATGTAACTTCGTGTGTATAAACTCTATTTTATAACCGTGTGCCTTTCGCATATTCGCGTGTGTTTTTGGATGATTGCGCGCGGACCGTGAATCTAATATCCATTTTTTTGGTGTACGGCTTAGATGCTAGAAGAAAGTGAGATCTTCCATATCACTACAGTTCCCGGTCATGTCACCATGGAAGGTATTGTCTAGTGGATATGAGCTTTATTTTTTGATTGGTCCTACGGAATGTATGGACCTAAGTTTCTAGGACGGAGAGTAATGGTTTCCGGACGTGACCGATTCATGAGCGCGCGAACACGGACGTTTGTAGTTTCGCGTTTGAGACAGCGTTTGAAATTTTCGTAAGTAATCAATAGTTCACCTTATTACCGGGGTGTTATCAAGTTTTTCCGATCGCGGGCGTAGGTGTGCGTTATTGATCGCGAAGGGCTTAAGCGTTTGTATATTAACGTGTTTGTCACGTGTGCTCGCGTGCATGTCACTTCGCGTGTACAAAACTGGATTTTGTAACCGCGTGGCGCGCTCGCGCAATCATGAATCGGCCACTTCCGGAAGTTTCTATCGTTGGTATCAGCAGACTAGGTCCAAGCCTTCAATTAGATCAATCAAAAATTAAAGAAAGCTCTTATATCAACTGGACAACAAGTTCCATGGCGACATGACCGAGAACTCGAGTGATATGGGGTAATTCACTTCATGTCAGAATGTGAATTGTACACTGAAAACTAAATATCAGAATGAATGGTCGCGTGACCATCCAAAAACGCACGCGAATATATGAATGGCCTAACGATTACAAAATCCAGTTTTGTACACGCGAAGCCACATGCACGCGAGCACACGTGACAAACACGTTAACATACGAACGCTCAAGTCCTTCGCGATTAACAACACACACCTACGCCCGCGATCGCGCGTACTTGATAACAGCCCGGTAATAAGGTGAACGCTTTAGCACATGCGAAGTTTCCCATTCCCGTACCATTTCATTAAGACCAACTAGGTCAGATGATATATACATAAATAAGCGCTATCACACGCAACCTACAAACGCCTACGCGATCGGACACGTTAACATGCAAACGCTCGGGCCTTCACGATAATCCTCGCACACATACGTCCGCAATTTTACAAACATGAAAATAATCCTGTGATTAAGTCAACGTTTTGGCACGTATAAATTGACAAACGCGGCCTCAAGTACAAGTCTCCAATCAGATTGTTGATCGGAGATTTGTGCCTTGCCATTATTTGTCTGATTTCCCTGATGAGCAGCATTCCCGAGCAAACGTAAAGTCCATAATACCCCCATACTCATGGAGTTGGGCATGGGTGTTTGAAATGGGTTCAGCCCACGAGAACACCATCGTCATGGTCCGGTATATCCCATAGAAAAACCATACGTTGGTAAATTTATGGGTTATTGAGACCATTTTATGGTGTTTTAATGGTTGTGAAAGTGGGCACGTACCATGTTTATGGTATTTTCAAGGGGCTGTGTGGTGTTTGAACCCATGAGTATTTGCTCGGGTTGTGGAAGTGGTAAGGTTAGGGATAAGGAAAATAACGACACAGAGAACATAGATAATACGGAAGTATTCTACACTCCCAGGGGAATAAAGACACTTCTCGATGAGCGGATATATCAACACCCCCGAGAGGGTACTGAGATAATAGAACGACAATGCCTCCGAAGAGATATTGCCATTCAAATTCGGCTTAAACCATTAAACTATCGTCGTGACATTTGAAAGCCATAGTTCAGATTATAACCCTTTTTCGCTAGAAATTCCAGAGAACGGTCGTCAATACTGCAAAAATACTGCTGTAAGCGAGTTGGTTCTTAGAATTTCCCAGTAAACCTGCCCATGAACCAAGATTATGGAGCTCTAGCCTCAACATAACATCAGTACTCTTCAAACATTCTTTGGGATTCCTTGTCCTAGTGAAGGCTATATAGTTCGACGATAAAACGGATGTCCCCTAGCAATTCCCCAGAACAGTCGTCGCTACTGCAAAAATACTGCTGTATTTTCTCTGTAAGCGACTTGGTTCTCAGAACTTCCCAGTAAACTGCCCACGAACCAGGATTTCGGAACTCTAGCCTTATCGAAACATTAGTACTCTTCAAACATTCCTTAGGACTCCTCGGAATGTAAAGGAACACCTTATTCTTCTGATGGCTGCTATATGGTTCGACAATAAAAAGTAAGTCTCCTGCCTTCTCACTTATCTACTCCAATTTCTATTTCAACCAGATACAGCTTTGTTCGTTATCCGGAGAGAACCAAACAATACCATACCTAGCCAAACTCACTGAAACTGGAGATGGAGTTAGGAGAGATTGAAAGGAGACACCCGTGAAGATCTTTTAACAGATCATCCTTCGCCGCAATCGAACAGTGACCTTTCTCCAACCTTGCTTGCACTCGATAAGTATTGACACTCGAAAACTCTACACAATGAGCCGAAGCATTGTTGAAGAGAGAATATCTGCGGTTGTGCTTCTTTTGATTGATTTTGATCAATTTGTTTCCCATGTTCAAGTATTTAGAAGGAGCACGTTTCTCGCAACTACCAGTATTCACACTTGATGTTTTGACTTAATTTTCGATTCCCCGAAAATCCAAAAAACGATCTACACGCATCAACGGTTTCATAAAAACGAGTGGGAAATTACAATCTAGCAAAGTCCACACAATTAAATCCAATTTTTCTACCACTTATTCAAAATTTAATTATCACACAATAGAACCGCAAGAACTTGCTACATCTAGGCGTGATCAAAGACGTTGTACTTATGATCAGATAACGACGGTTCGAGCTCTCGTTGGGTACGATCCAGTTTGCCAACTCATGCGTAATACAGTCAGAGCAGAGTGTTACATCTAACACCTCTTCTCTGCCAGATCGTGCAAATGTTGGGTGATTGGCTCCAGTCCATCAATTCGGTGCCTCCCAATTTGATATCTGAGCTGCCTCAAATTATGTGGCGGGTATTTGCATCACTGCCGAATATGAGTGGAAACCCATTTCTGCCACAGTATGATACAACGCTTTTGAAATTACCAGAAGGGTATGATTCATTATGCGGCGAATATGCCGAACAATAAACGTATTTCCTGTTTATGTCATCAAGAGTCACATTCACTGTGACAGCACAAATGTCAAATGTCACGAGTTTGATGTCGGATAAAAGGAATGCGTAGATAGCACTATTCACAAGTTTACATGCACGAGACATTCAGCGTGGATTTGTCATGCCACTTTGTTGTAAGCTACGAAGATAAGGTTAAGAAGGTTTCCAATATAGTAGTTTCCATCGTAAAAAAAGGGTTCTACGAAAGCTTTTGCTACCTGCAAAAGGCGGAATAGATTCATAGTTGCTGTACGGCTATGCTGAAGAATAATCGCCTATAGCGAATCCCGAAGTGGCCAATAATGGCATGACTATCATTTGAATTTCACGTTTTGCGAAGAAACAAACGTCCACTGTGTAAGAGATTCGCGTAACACAACAAGGACAATACCGCGGGGGTGGCGTAGCGTAGTTGGTATATCGATTGCCTTGTACGCAGCGCACCTGGGTTCGAATCCCGACCCCGCACATAGGGTTAGAAATTTTTCATAAGAGATTTTTCTAACCCGAAGAGGCGAATGACCTTAAGGTTAAAACCTCTATAATTGAAATAAAAAAAGGACAATACCCACGACACTCCGTGCGCGACTGGCATCTTTTTAATTATGTCAGCCATTCAGTCCTCGGCATGGAGAAACACTTCTACTCGAGGACTCCTGTTTTCAGTCGCCTCTTACGACATGGGATCTGGAACCCAGTGGACTGCTGTCAACCTCCTGGTGGACCACAGCTAAATCTGTTGTTAGGCTCCTCTTACGACATGGGAACAGAAACCAGTGGGTCAATTCTCAGCTGAAATACTTCGAGAGATTTCAGCCCGAAAATGCACGCGAATGGGCGAAAGGCCTCACGGTTATAAAATCGAATTCATACTTGCGAAGTTACATACACGCCAGTACCAGCGACATGCAGACGCGTACGCGAGCGAACACTTTAACATACAAACGTTCCAATCCTTCGCGATGATACACGTGATCGTGAAGTCCCTGCACCTAAACCGTACACTCAATATTACATTCAGAATCACGGACCGCAGTGCAGTTGGCCTTAAGCAGTGTTTTAGTGGATGACATTTCTGCAATCGTTGTCAGTGATTCTGACAGGGAGCCCTTCCGAGAGCCCAGCTCTACAGCTCCAGTAGGACAATTCTGTCGCAGGAGATACATTTGATCCGTCGTTGATTGTGCTTCTCAAGTAAATATGATCAAATAGGTCACAATAGACTAAATTTTCAACCCTCCTAAATACTCAACCAATTCTAATCTGATCTGTAGCTGTATAACTGATAGCGGTTTAGCAAATCTGCTGACCAGCAGCGAAGAAAACCATTGGTACTATAATCCCGATGCGATTTTGACTTTCGGATTCGACCGACTTTCTATCCAACTTTTCATGTATAGGACAATGGTAGTAGACCTATACGGTCCTGTTGACACTAAATATCCATCGACATCGAGGTAGGGACTACATTACGCATCAGTTTACCACAGTCCACCCTCTGGGTTAAACCGTCCAGAATGGCGACTATCAGTTTGACGACCTTCACCGCAGGGAACTGATAACCAAAAGGGAAAAGCGGAAGTGGTGTTGAAGGAAGGATGATACCATCCTCTCTCTCTCCCTCTGCTGACATCACAAGCATCAGTCATGATGGGATAGATGAATAGAAGTACATATTATTGCTCGTGTTATCTGCTCCGTACCCCATCAGCAGTTTGCAGCTAGTCTCGCATCGCAACAAAGATCATCAGACATTGTTCTTACTTGCGCGGTCATATACGTACATATATAGGTACATTTCAGCCTGCACACGGGTTCGAGTGCAGCGCTTTCCGCCTCGATGGCTGTGTTTGCTTGTTGAAATTATGTAGTTGACCTGGTCGCACAAAACATGGCGGTATGTATGTTGTTTCAGTGCGTACATATATATATGTGTTCATTTATGCATTGTAAACATTTTCCTCTGTGATGTGCATCTCTCTCTCTCTCTCTGTCTCGGCTGGTGGGCTATGACCGGTGCCAGATTATAATTAAATGCACGTCGCCGCGGCGCCACATCCTAGTCCATCGCGCACCGATCTCTCTGTCCGAAGTGCACTAGTTTATAATTAAAATATTGTTGACGCAAGCACAACATTCATGAATGCGCGCACCGGTCGGTGGTTTGAAAATTCCCCGTTGGGTGGTATTTAATTTTTCGCCTGGCAACCGACAATAAGAATAATGCTTCATCAGTTTGTGTGCCTACCTGTGGGTTGGTTGAAATTACCTCCCCCCCCCCCCCCGGGTATACCAACAAACCGGCCTGCCGGCCAAAAGTTCACAGACAAAAACCTGTCAGTTGCCTACGAGGAAGGGATAATGTTGAAACCGCACAACAAAAAGCATCGAAAAGTGGAGGCCGTTCAATCTTTTCTGGTAAACAGCGACTAGCGACGGCCAAGACAAACCGCGCCAAAGGTGGCGCCAATCCTTAGAATTTTGAAGGAGCAAATGTTTTTGCTCGGCACATCGGCCGGCACCCCTTCGTTCGTAAAGCAACCATCCTCGGAGCAACTGTCAGCAGCAGCAGGCTTTGGACCTTTGTAAACTTATTATTAATTAGGACTTGGGCGAATGATGGTGAAAAACGCGACGTAATCTTCTGGCATACTGTAATATTCTCTAGCTTGATGGGGTGAAGAAAGTTTTGAAAAACATCACCTTTTTCCGATCACTAATGAAGCTATCAGCCGAAGGGTGGTGATTACGGGTAATTAAAAGCTAATTTAAAGTGCGTTTTTATTAGCAATTTATATCTTGACGTGGTTTGATGGCAAGTTTATTGAACATTTCTAGGGTATTGAAAGGTAAAGATCGTGCATTCAGAAACAATTTAAAATCATTTTGTTTCATTCGTGGAAATGTCGGAAAATGTATTCCCATAAAATTAATTCAAGAAAGTTAATCAGCTCGTTCATCCCAACAACTTGTAACAACTATTCACACTAAGATTTTCAAACTAATTAAAAAGTACTTCGGATACCACATCGTCGAAGATTTTTTTTCATTCCAAAATATTTCTAATATTGTCCTGGTTGCATCTGGAACATTCCACGCTGCTGGCACGAAAAGCGAACTCAAACCTAAACAAAATTTTCGCGTCTGGTAAACCAGCTCCAGCGGATTCAACTTCAGCCCGACCAAATTTTCACATCGCTCTAAATTATAGTTTCAACTTCCTTCCGATTCACTCGGGGGCGCAACTTGCTACGGTTGCAGCCTTTCCAGCCAGTTGAAACTTCATCCTCCCAGGTTGATGGAATATTTAGCATCTAGTTGCAAACCATTGCACTGCCCGCGCCCACTCCGACGTGATTCCGTTCACCTGCCGGCTTGTTGGACTGGTTCTGAGCTCCCCCCCCCACACACACACACAACAGAACGGTAAGAATATGAAGGATTTATGTTCATTCATATCTGATTTTAATATTCTCTCTCTTGTTTCTACAGCTCTACTTCCGGGAATGGGTTTCCCAGAGCGCTACACCACCCACTCCACCGCCTAACGTTCCTTGGAATCCCTCCGCTGAGGATAACCGAGCGTCACGTATAGTAGCAGTCTTATTATTATTATTGTTATCGTTCGTGTAGTTTTGAATTATGCCATCGCCGGTCGCTCCTATTCCACATGCATTCTACCGGCTAGCAATCTTCGAAGGTTATGTCTCATCTTTACTAGGAAACTTTAGTTAGTCCCTTCCAAACGTCCCCCCGTAACATAAACCCAACCAACCGGACCGAACCGAGTTCTCGTCGAGGGTTGTGACAACGGTTTTGAATTGTAAATATCGAAACCGAACACAGACACAGGCCGTTTCCAGGTTTGCGGCTATTCTTTCGTCCCGTCAACTCCCCCTCGTCGGGAGGATCTTCTTGCTCTGAGGGACAGCCCGGAATAATGGACACAAACTAATTTGTATGCTGATTTCGTATTCAAAAATATTCTCTTCCAGAGTTGCCAGTGACCGAGCCCTCCGGGATTCGTTTCGGTTCGTTGAAGAGAGTTGGACTTCACGGGCTGTGGGTTAAGATCTTTTATTATTGCACATTAAAAAAAATTCCTTTCCCTTCGGAGAATGCGATAGGAAAGGTCGGACTGAAGTGCGTACCGGGTCCTTGCCTTGAGCTGAGTTGAGTAGAGTTTTAAAGCTGGTATTGCGAGACGAACTGTGTTGGTGGAAGGTAGAAATAATTAAAATGGCATCATTAGCAACTATTGGACTACCATCAGGAGTTCAGTTTTGGAGTGGTTGACATCTCGTAATGATGAGATGTGCCAGGAGGTAGTCAGGTGAAAAGGAAAGTTGTAGGGATCAGAGATGTCAGATGCACAGAGTAATCTGTGTTTCACAGATTTTCAATGTGCTGCACAAATTTCTGAAACTGCACAGATTTCCACAGTTTTCTGTTATAAAGTAGCACAGATGTGAAAAGTCTCGACTTGTTTCGAGGCAAAATTTACGTTTTCCTTAACCCTTTCCGACGCAGCGGGACGTATATGTTTCACGTACTTCTCATAAGTTTTTATTGGATTTCTAGTTAGCGTTGACGTATAAAAACGATTTTTTACTTTTAATCAACTCTTCGGGATGTAAGGAGTACAACTAGCGCAAAAAATATGTGAATTTGTTAATTACTTATTAGTTTTAATCAATTAAAATTCGAAAATCTCGTTTTTTACAATAAATTTGACTGTGACTGAACTAAAAGATCTGGAGATCTAAAAAAAATTTTGCATGTATCTCAAACATTGAATTAAATAATGTATTTTTTTGCAGAATTTTTCGTAGATCAGTTTTTTTCGAAAACAAAATATTAAAATATGCAAAACTGGAATTTATTATTATGTTGGTCTATAATATATTCTGAGAGACAGGGATAACTTCTCAACTAGCATAAAAATAGATTATGTGGTTTTTGAGGTCGTTGATTACGATTCTGATGTCAGAATTCGAAAATTCAAAATTGCACCTACAAAATTGCAAAATTTTTTTACGAAATTGGCAAATTTTGAAATTTTGCCTGGTAAAGTCTCCATACTGGATCGACTATCACGAAATTTGCAGTTATAACATCACCATCGTGATCAGCGACGCAAAAAAAACCCTGGAAGGTTATATGCCAATATTTAAAAAAACATGAAATTTAGCCAAGCACGATCGCCATTTTGAATTTTACTTTTTCGACCTCAGAATCAGTGACCCCGTAAACCCCCTTGTAAGATGTTTTGGGCCAATATTTTGAAAAACATGAAATATAGCTGAGCACAGTCGCCATATTGAATCCGCTATTTTGAATTTCACATTTTCGACGTCAGAATCACAATCAGTTACCCCGAAAACCCCCTTATAAGACAGTTTAGGCCAATATAAAAAAACATGAAATTTAGCCAAGCACGGTCGCCATATTGGATCCGCCATTTTGAATTTTACATTTTCGACGTCAGCATCAGAATCAGTGACTCCGAAAACCCCCTTGTAAGACGTTTTAGGCCAATATTTGAAAAAAAAATGGAATATAGCCAAGCATGGTCGCCATATTGGATCCGCCATTTTGAATTTCACATTTTCGACGTCAGAATCACAATCAGTTACCCCGAAAACCCCCTCATAAGACAGTTTAGGCCAATATAAAAAAACATGAAATTTAGCCAAGCACGGTCGCCATGTTGGATCCGCCATTTTGAATTTAACATTTTCGACGTCAGCATCAGAATCAGTGACTCCGAAAACCCCTTTGTAAGACATTTTAGGCCGATATTTGAAAAAAGAAATGGAATATAGCCAAGCATGGTCGCCATATTGGATCCCTCATTTTGAATTTTACATTTTCGACGTCAGAATCACAATCAGTTATCCCGAAAACCCCCTTATAAGACGGTTTAGGCCAATATAAAAAACATGAAATTTTGCCAGCACGGTCGACATATTGGATCTGTCATTTTGAATTTCACCTTTTTAACGTCAGAATCAGAATCAGTGACCCCGAAAACCCCCTTGTAAGACGTTTTAAGCCAACATAGAGAAAAACATGAGATTTAGCCAAGCACAGTCGCCATATTGGATCCGCCGTTTACATTTTCGACATCAGCTAAAAATAACTGTATTAACAATGAAAAAAATGCGCAAAAGGTTAAGCAGATTTTTTCATATGCTGCGCACCGATTTCAAAAAATATAACCAGGGATGCCGGTAGGGATAGAAAACGAAAAGGGGAAGAATCTAATGAAATTGTACGATCGAAAGGCGAACAATCTTTAAAAAACTGAAAGAACAGTGTAAAAGTTTGAAGAGCGAGAATGCCAAAAAAATGTGAATGATGCAGTTGTGCAAATGTACATTAAATCGTATGAAATCACTAAGCAGGGAAAAAATGGTATAAAACTAGGAAAATAAAAAATAAGAAAATTTGAAAGTAAAATTTAATCCAAAAAGGAAAAGGTGGAAGAAATTAAATTGTGTGATTTGCTTTGCACAGCATATAAAACTTCTAAAAAAGGATTTAGTGATAATGAGAAATATAAGGAAAAATATACAAATTCTAGAATCGAAAAATTCAACTTGACAAAAAAGAACAAAATGAAATGAATACAGAAAAAAAATCAAGTAAATAATTCAGAAACAAAATATAGAAAAATTCAACTAACAAAATAGAAAAAAATCAAAAATTCCTTAAAAAGGGCCAATACAAAGGAATAGAAACACAAAAAATGAGAAATCGTGATAATACAAATGATGCAGTATCAAATAGAATGGAGAGAAAAAGAACAATCAGAAAGTTAATCATAGCAAAACAATTGAAAATTTAACATGAATCAAAATAGGAAAATAAAAGAATATGGACAAATTTATTAAATTAAATAAGGTGCAAAACGGAACCAACAGGAAATGAAAAAAATTAAAATGTGAATAAAATGAAACAAACTAAATTGTGTGAAAAATACTAAATTTATGGAAACAGATTAAATTGAATGTATAGAAAAAATAGAAAACATCAAAAACTATACATAGTTAGAAGTTGGCTGAAGTGAAATAAACAGAAACAAATGAAGTCAATAAACAAAATTGGAAAATATCACGTAAATGTTAAAAATAACAATCACAAAAAAATGAAAAGGGGCAATAAAAACCGAACAATACAAATAATTAAAAAAATAATCAGGAAAAAAGAAAAATAAATCTTCGGTAGAGTGAAAACGCAAAAAAGAACACAAGGAAAATGCACATAAGAAATTATTTAAAAAAAAATGAACAAATTGAAGTAGACGAAGAAAACGTGAATAATCAAAAAATACAAAATTGTCAAGAAATGCTGAAATTGAAATAAAATAGTAAAGACAATAGCACTATTAGCTAAATTACAGAAACGATACCAAAAACCTAAAACATTGTAAAAATGCCTTATGATCGTAAGAAATCAGACTTGTAGCAATAATCAAAAGCTCAACTAAATTAGCAAATGTTGCATAGATTTAAGCAGTCTGCTCACGAGGCAACAAGCAACAGGCAACATTTAGCTGAGACACAATGTTGCCGCTGGTTATTCACATGGGGCAACAATTGTATCGAGCAACATTTTTGGTTTTCTTCATTAGATGTCGCTTCTTTCGATGTCATGATAGTCAGCGCAATTCATGCGTATCTATAAAAGAACATTCCAGCAAACTTTAACCTTACTTATTTGACAGTTCGTAGAGGTTGTTTACATGAACGAGAATTGGTAGGGGGACTGAGGACACTTGATCCCCGGGGAGACTTGATCCCATCATTGTAACTCAAAGGCGGATCAGAATATATTAATCGAATATACTAGAAAGTTGCGTAGTTTTAACTAAACATAAATTTCTTTAACACAAAAAAATAAATTGGACCCTCGCTTAACCTTTATACCAGGCACACCAGTACGTTTAAACCTGGCTTAAGCGCTAATCGAGGGTGAAGAAAACGGCCCTTAGAGTAACTAGATTGCGCTTAAATAGGTATCATCATCTTTGCTTCGTTCCTAAGAAGCAACACAGTTAAAATTTTTGCCAGGAAAATGTAAAATGCTCGCGTTTATGCGAAGCGAAAAGTCGATTAAAACATAAACTTATTCATCCCACCACTTGAGACAATGCGTTGAATAGAGATAGCAGATACTGCTCTTACTAATGTGTTCAAATGGGTGGGATGAATAGAGGAGCTAAGATGAATTAGGGAGCAGTAACTTTATGTTACAAAAAAGCCTTCAATTTCTTCACCGACCAGGATTCTGAATCGGTTTTAGATTTTGAGCCAGAATTCTGCCAGAAATCGGTCAGACAACCGAAAAAATTTATCTTCAAAATTAAAAACCCGTCTTCACAGCCTTTCAAATGTCTTCAAAATGAAGACATGTCTTCATATCTGACATCGCTGGGTGGAACCGATTTTCACACAGTTCGTCTCAAATGAAAGGTACAACATTCCCATCGGCTGCTACTGATGTTTTTTATGGATCCGACTTTTGGTTCCCGATTTAAAGAGGAGAAATTTATATTTAAAATGTGAGCCTAATTCTAGGGGCAGTTCATTCTAAGAATGTATAACAAATTTGCATCAAATTAGAAAAAATGCATTTAATTTCCATTTTTGCATCAGCTTTGCACTCCCTCGCAGAAAAGTTTGTTTAACAAACGTCCTACGCTGATCCACTTTGTTCCACGTTTTGTTAAATGTAGGGCTAGTTTCTCTGTAGGGTTTTGACGTCTTACACGCAACGCAAACAACATTGCACGCAACGCAAAATACATTATGAATTTCTATTTTGATGTAAATAAATGCATTTAATTTCGCTGATTTTCAAAAATGCATCACAAGTGATCTGCCCCTAGGCCTAATTGCTTTGATTTGTAGCTCAAGGTGCTAAGTGGCATTGAAAGTCTCTTTCGTCTCATTGGCCACCAGCGACGATTCCGGAAGCCCCGGTGAATGTATCCACATCCAGAATAGCAGTCACATCGGTTTTTCGGAGATCTAAACAGATTTGACCAAACTTAGTCTCAAATGAAAGCTGTTGCATCCCCGTAAATCGCTATCCCGATCCGACTTCCGGTCCGGATCTACGGCTTGTTGAGTGGGTTCGCATGATATATTTCGATTGTATAGATTGGCTGCAAATACGAATAGTCGAAACAAAAGGCGAAGTTCAGTAATGCTTGCTGTTTTATAAATCGGAACCACACTGGTCTGGTGGTTCAGAGGACACTTGCCTCAAAAGCCCCTCGTCGTATCTTTGAGTCCCATCCAGGACACAATAACAATAACAAAGCCATAATTTTTGCTGTAACAGTAGGGGAGCTCGGGATAGTTGGCGGCTGGGGTAAGTTGGCGAAGCCCCCTTTTCTCCGCTTCCATTCGCCATATAGCGCTGTCTCTCGTTGTGTACCTCAAGTAATGTGAAAAACATTTTCCAATGTGTTTATGTTTCATAAAATTTTGATTTGTATAAGTTGTGGGCGATATTGTGTATTCGCGCATATTAAGTAAATTTTCTTATTTTTTTATCATTTTGTGTTATCAAGGTGATTTTAATCTATTGCACAAATGATTAAATTTTTCAATAGTGCGGCTTTCAGTATCCGTACGGATATTACACTTATCCACAAACGCATCGAAGTCAAAATGCCGGTGTATTCAAACTGAAATATAATGGTAAAATTCGGTTAATATACAGTTTTATTGAAAAGGCATTCAGCATGTTCCATAAGGACCCGACGTAATTGAATTTCCTGGCGTATCGCAAAAGCCCCATAGATACCGCCAACTTAACCCGGGGTCGGGGTAAGTTGGTGGGGTTTCCGCGTCATATATTTGTTTATATAAAAACAAAAACAATGCCACAAGCATTCCAATTAAGTTCAGAGATGTTGCCAACAGTCTGCTCTTTTATGCAGCGTATTCTATTTTATGCACGGTTTACCTAAATTAACCCTTTATAAGGCGGTGACAACTATATTGCCACCTTTTCGTTTCGTTCATAACACAGGAATATGAAGTGATAAGTGATCTAATCATAGGAAATTTGTTATGAGCCAGGTAACTCTTCTTATTGCTTTTCACTAAGATAGAATGATAACTTTGAAATTGGTGAAAAGTTTTTTTGAAAAACGATAATAAAATTTGCACAATTTTGAAAAAAAATGTTCTAAACCCTATAAGTAAGCTATTTTTGTCCAAAAGCTTAGTTTATAGGTGGCAAAAATAAGAAAGAATAAAATAAATTGAATTTAAAAAGGCGGCACTATAGTTGCCAATGTTTAATATATTTCAAAAGAATTGAATAATGAGACCTCAGATTGCAGACGTATAGTCTAGAACGAAAGTTATTTAAAAACTTGTGTAAAGTTTCAAATAAATATGCGTTGACAATTGGTGTAGATACTTTATTACATAAAGGAGGAGGTATAAATATTTAAACTAGCAATTATAAAAATGATTACAAAAAACTGGCATGATGGCAGCTAGCATAAGCTATGCTTTGCTTCAGAAATAGAGAATCGTGAAACGTTTTTGCCGGGTGGTGGCAACTATATTACCATCTTTTTCAAAACAATTTTTATTACGAAATAAATGTAAATATATTCTAAACAAAGTGGAAGAACCGTGTTTTCATAAATATAACATTCATTAATAGTCCTGAACTCTGGACCTTATAAAGGGTTAAAGCGGTAAAAAATGACAACTGAAAACACTGCCAACTAGCCCCGGTCTCTGCTACTGAAACAATACAATATTTCACAGTAAAGTCTAATGTTATGCTACAATACAAAAATCAACAAATTTTAACGTTTCTACAGCTAATTTCAATGTAAATTCAACTTAAACTTACAGTGCAATAGGAATGTATGTGTTTTCACATTAAAAAATAATCTATTTTTCATATTGTTTCTCGGAATCAGCGAAATATAATTTTAATTTATTGTTTCATATTTGTAGCTTTGTAAAATTACCTATCGCCAGAAATTCTACTGTAAAGCTACTGGAAGAGCTATGCGTCAAACAGTAGGGGAGAGTGAGGACACTTGATCCTTGGAGATATTTGATTCCCTGGCCATATAAAAAGAAAATGAAGTATTTGGTCGTTTAAAATGTTTAAAAAACAAATCTGAGATACTACATTTGGTTTGGAAAAATTGTATAATATTTTAGAAAATATGTGTTTCAATCCATCTCGAAGATCTTTTCACAAATTTTTTGAATGGTTGTATGAGATTGTCGAACTAATTATTTATGAATATTTTCAAGTATGATTACTTTCGAAGGGCAGTTCCGTAGAAAAACACGTTTTTCGAATAAAGAGTTTCACTACACATGCAAAAAAAATAAATTTTGTTCACCTCATACAACAGGTACCTTTGATCCTTGTAACAATGGGTATGCTTGATCCCTATCATTAGTTCTCTCAAACACTTCCGAAATATATATAATTAGAAAAACATCATTTTCATATAATACCTGGTACTATTAATTGAACTAAAATGTTTTTTCCGTGAACAAATGATTGTATAAGTTATTTAAGGTTGAAAAAGCCAGTTAAACAGCATTGATTTACCGCAAATACTTGTCTTGACTTTCTACTGTGGTTAAAGCTTGTCGTACATCTAAAAAGGTAGGCTTATTATTTAATTTGTCAGGATAGGTGGGTAGCTGAACTTTCGTATCCATAGGTCTTAGTGGGCTTTGTTTCTTTAGCCCTAATAGGCGGGGGATCAAGTTACCACACGTTTTTACGAAAACCTCGTTATGGCATGATTTTCAAAACTGTTTATATTACTGGCAGGACAGTTAGTTTTCCGATTTACACAATATTCACAGCTCTTACAATTCCAATTGCCTACAAGTTGGCAAATTTTGCAATTGAAATTTTTATTTCATTAAAAAGTTATGAGTAAAAAACAAAAGTGGGATCAAGCGTACCCACTCTCCCCTAATAACCATAATATTTATTGTTTAATGATCGTTTGTAGGGTAAACACTATTGTTAAATTATATTCGAGCAGGCTTTACTTAACTTGTCTTAAAATTGTTTTCAAATGGTTACTAACTTATTTGAAATTATTTTTTTTATGTAACCGATGCACATTCTTATTATTGGGAGACCCGGGGCTGTTAAGACTATGGGGGTAATTCGGACCCCTCGATTTCTCAGAAAATTGTAAGACTCCTCAAAACAAAAATCATTATGATGGTAATACCGTGATTAACAAATTAACAAACAAATAAAAGTGAAAACCAAAATAACAGGAAAGTGGTTTGGAAAGCTTTAAGCTCCTATTTTATGGAATGATTTTCGTTTGGGTGAAAACACAGATATTTTCAAAACGCTCACCACTTTCTTTGCGAAATGAGCGTACGGGACTATTCGGACCCCCTATTCCATCAACCACCGTTCTGCGGCTTGCGGCTACGCATACGATTGCATACGCCACAGCAAAGAAAATACATGATGCGCCAATCGACAGCTGTGGCTAACCTGATTAAGTTTTTGTTGCACTTCTTTTTGTTTCTTTAGGAGTTTCTCTAAAAAATATTTCATAGGTAAACATAATTCCATTGAAATTAAAATTATAAAAAAGGCAAGCTAAATTTTCCCGTAAGAAGATTCGAATTACCCCTACATTGTAAAAGGATGGAAAACGTAGTTTTGCAAGTCGTCGCCTAGCGCTGCCATGGAGTAGTGCAAACTGTTATGGCACCAAAATGTAACTGAGTTTTCAAACTAACAATTAGGACCTTTAACCGACTAATGCTTTCACATCTATCCACCTAAAAGCGTGATTTGCTTAGGTAGGTCCGAATAGCCCCGGGTTCCCCTATTAATCATCTCTGGTAGTTCCGGAAGCCTGAGAGGCTGTAGCCAAATTCCAGAAATAATTGTATGTACTTTGGTTTCTAAGAAATGTCTGATCCGGTTTCCATTAGAGGTGTGTGCCGCGCCGCCGATTTCAGGTAAAAATCGGCGGCGCGCCAACTTCACGCCAATGTGCTTACTATTTTCACATGCAATCGTCGGAGCGGCGCTGCGGCGGCGTGTCGCGCACCTCTAGTTTCCATAAACTTTGTCTCAAATTAAAAGTACATGTGTAGCCTACCGCGTACTAGCATTTATTATAATTAATATAACATTTACCTGCATTTTTAATGTCTGAATTCTTTAATTCTAGAATCTTTGAATTTTTGAGTTATTGTATTTTTGTATTATTGAATTATTGAATTATTGAATTATTGAATTATTGAATTATTGAATTATTGAATTATTGAATTATTGAATTATTGAATTATTGAATTATTGAATTATTGAATTATTGAATTATTGAATTATTGAATTATTGAATTATTGAATTATTGAATTATTGAATTATTGAATTATTGAATTATTGAATTATTGAATTATTGAATTATTGAATTATTGAATTATTGAATTATTGAATTATTGAATTATTGAATTATTGAATTATTGAATTATTGAATTATTGAATTATTGAATTATTGAATTATTGAATTATTGAATTATTGAATTATTGAATTATTGAATTATTGAATTATTGAATTATTGAATTATTGAATTATTGAATTATTGAATTATTGAATTATTGAATTATTGAATTATTGAATTATTGAATTATTGAATTATTGAATTATTGAATTATTGAATTATTGAATTATTGAATTATTGAATTATTGAATTATTGAATTATTGAATTATTGAATTATTGAATTATTGAATTATTGAATTATTGAATTATTGAATTATTGAATTATTGAATTATTGAATTATTGAATTATTGAATTATTGAATTATTGAATTATTGAATTATTGAATTATTGAATTATTGAATTATTGAATTATTGAATTATTGAATTATTGAATTATTGAATTATTGAATTATTGAATTATTGAATTATTGAATTATTGAATTATTGAATTATTGAATTATTGAATTATTGAATTATTGAATTATTGAATTATTGAATTATTGAATTATTGAATTATTGAATTATTGAATTATTGAATTATTGAATTATTGAATTATTGAATTATTGAATTATTGAATTATTGAATTATTGAATTATTGAATTATTGAATTATTGAATTATTGAATTATTGAATTATTGAATTATTGAATTATTGAATTATTGAATTATTGAATTATTGAATTATTGAATTATTGAATTATTGAATTATTGAATTATTGAATTATTGAATTATTGAATTATTGAATTATTGAATTATTGAATTATTGAATTATTGAATTATTGAATTATTGAATTATTGAATTTTTGAATTATTGAATTATTGAATTATTGAATTATTGAATTATTGAATTATTGAATTATTGAATTATTGAATTATTGAATTATTGAATTATTGAATTATTGAATTACAAAAAAAACTAAACTAAATATATTATTACCCATTCCGCTCTCTTCAAACTCACGGGAAAACATATGCATCAAACAAAATGACGTCATGAACAACGTTTGTTTACCGTTTGATGTCTCTACCTTGTTTCGATAATTCGCATGCTGCGACATCTTGCGGATAAAATGCATCCGCCCTCCCAAAGACAGCAACCGTGCACAGAAAAAGTGGCCTAGCAAATATTCAGGCTGAATATTTTCAGGCAACATTGCAAACGACAAACTTTTGTCAAAGCGTGGCGTGTCTTGTTATGTTGCCGCATGTGAATAGGTGGAACAAAATGTATAGTGAATATTCGAGGCAACATGTGGCGGACACATGTTGCCTGTTGCTTGTGGCCTCGTGAGCAAACTGCTTTAAAAAAACAAATATTAAAATTTTGATTTTTTAATATTTGTTTTTTTAAAGCAGTTTAAAGAGGGAAAAAGGGAATACGACAGGATAGAAACTTAAAAATTAAAATAAGAGAAAACATAGAATTTGTTTTTTTTCTAGTTTAAATGTAGGTAAGAAATAAAATAGAATCGCTGAAAACGATCCAAGAAAAATATAAAACTTCAAAAAAGGGAATAATGTGAAAAATGGAGAAATATATAGAAAAACTAAAAAAGAGAACATTAACTAGAGAAAAAGAATTAAACGAAGAATGCAGAAAAAATAAAAAAAAAAACCTGAAACAAAACAGGGAAAAAAATCAAAAACTTGCGAAACAATCAAAATGAAGAAATATAAAAAATAATAGAATAATAAAGCTTATTTAGAGTATAAAGATAGATTGAAAATAGCAAATGCAAAAAATCGGAAGACGGAAAATAAGAAAATTGTACCACTACGAAGAATGCAGAAATGAATTGAACAATCAGAAAAGTAACGAGAGTGGAAAAAGAATAAACGTAGCAAAACAATTGTTAAAAAGTGAAATGAAATTTCAAAATCAAAAATTAAGTAAGGTGCAAAAAAAAACAATTTGAAATGAAATTGAAATTGTAAAAGTAAACGAAATAAAACAAACGAATTTTGAGGAAAATACTAAAAAACGGTTGAACAGACATTAAATATATTGTGATGAAAGAAACAAAAAAAAAACAGAGAAAGTATTGAAAAAAGAACGACAGATAAAATAAAATAAATCAATAATATAAAAATGCTAGATAGTTAAAAATATATCAAAAATATAAATTTGGATTAAATTTAAAATAAAATGAAGTAAAAGATTTCTGAAGATAAAAAAATTAAAGAGAATAAAAAGGTATCAAAATAAGTGACAGCAGAGAAGTCAAAGTAGAAACAGTCATCGTGGTCCGACTCTCCAGGTGTTCCAAGTCACGATCATCCTTTTACGCCTGATTTTTCCGAAAAAAAGCCACGATTTTTACCTGAAAAAAATTATTCAAAAATTCATAACATAGAGATGAAAATTTGAACGAAAAAAATGGAACCGTTCTAGGATGCGGCAGTTAAATTACGAACAATTTAGAGAAAAGATTTTAGAAATTTTTCGTAAACTTTCCACAATGGTAGTCACCTCAAAGACGCTTTTGGAAAAATATGATTTCGAGGTAATCTCGTTTAAAGTTCCAAACATAAACCACATCCCTAAAAGGAATAACATTCTTTGCCACCTATACTGAAAGATAAAAGTATAGATGGATATATAGCAGTCTATAATCATAAGTCAATAGTTACAATAAATTTATACAATTATAGAATAATAGATGTTAGGGAGTTCCGCAGGGAAGCCACCCAGGACCGGTTATAGTTTTCATATTCGCCAGCGACATCCGGCTTCGAAATCTTTTCTGTTAGGCTGCTCTCTCTCTCTCTCTCTGCATCTCCCTAGCAACGGTGACAATGTGTTTGGTACAATTAAGTATTTTACAGATGATGTTCATCAAAGTGCTTAACCTTGTCCGAAAACATAAGGAAAAACTTCTGCATCGTAATAGTTTGACCTCAGAAAAAGTTCCCATCAGTCTGCTATCCGACGAAAAACTTTCAGCTTAACTGGACCGTTCTAATTGTGGGAAAAATGTAGCTTCCCTGTTAACGAAAATATGACCCAGCAATGGGGCATAAATAAGCTAAAACCTAATTTTTCCAGAGTTTAATTTTTTTTAATAATCATAGATATGATGATAATGCCTGCTCGAATTTGTTTACTTGTGGGTCAGTAGAAAATTTCAATGTCCATTTCACCCCCTAATCCTCCCGGTGGGATTACTTCCCTTCACCTTAAGTGGGTCTTCCATAGATAATGTTGAGGAGAGGCACAAACCGTAGAAAATTACTCTCCGACCATCCTCCAATTCCCAAAGCAAACTGGAGAACCTTCAAAAAACAAAAAAAAAGATAACCAAAACAACGATCGATGGAAAAAGTTTCGTAATGTTTTCCCAGCAGCTTTTCCTTCGGTGCCGAAATAGCCTTTACCCAGCAACCAGCATATGAAAAGAGAAAAGTTTTTTTTTCTGCCAAAATGGTACAAACTAGCGGAACGAAATCGAGTTTCGGAGCGACCCGTTGCCGGAAACGAAATCAATTAGCCGGAAAAATTTTGCCCTTTACTCCCTACAGCCTCCCCTGCCCGGGATGGGAACCAATCAGTTCAAGCCGTTTTCCCCCCGGTGGGAATCGCCGTTCTTTCGAGCGTATGATCGAGTGTATAGCTGCTGTACAGAAAGTGCCTCGCTGAATAATTAACCATCTCGGTGTGGTGTAGAAAACAGGAAAAAAAAACGAACTTGTGCACGGCAGGTAAGACAGACTAACTAAACATGGAATGTCGAATCGAACGCCGCCAGAAGGAAATTTTTATCTGACTCTCACAGAACAAATTTGATTCTTGCAACGTTTCTGCGATTTTCGGAACCTTCCTTAGGAATTATTGTTAATCATACAAATCATTTTGGGTTGCGATCAATTCTGCTGCCCCATACTCATGAGACGATGTCGAACCTATCATTCCAGCTTACTAAAACTAAATAAAAACAGTCCTACAGCAATTTAGGGATATTTATAAACAAACAAAAAAGTCCTGTTATTAAAGAAAACTTCCGAAAAATTTCCCATATCTTCTGATTTGGGTGACGTTGGCAACCGTTGCCACGTGATGTTCATACATGATGAGGGTGAAATTTAATTTATGAAAACGCATAACATGCGAAATAAAATAAATTCATAAAGGTTTGCGCGTGTCTGTACGTTTTTTTTCGCCTTCCCCGTTCCTGCTTTCAGCACAAAGGGTATTGAATATTTTTGTCGGTAGCGTGAGCAACATCCATAAAATTGCATATTTTATTTCGCATTTTTTTTGTGAATTGGAGCAGTACGACGTCCTCGTCCTCCAGAGTCAGCGAAAGGTGAAGGAGTGGGGATACGCATTTTCAGGTGAACATGGATTGGAAAATGCTCTCTGTTACAATTTACTGGGAAAAAATGGACCTGAATAATGGAAATTTAAACAAATGCGATATCAGTCAAGAGACTCACAAAGTAAAATAAATTGCTATTAAAATTATCAGGTGCAGGCAAAATATAAAGCTTCTGTCCTCTGTTCATGTTTTTTGGGGGTGAAGCTTACATTAATTTCCCCGCCATCCATGATCGATGGAATATGATAGATTGTAACGACATATTTTTCGCCGTTTTATGACACTCTGTGGAGCAATCGAGTTCAAACGAAGTGACTTCCTGTTCAGCTGCGTTTGTTTAAACTGACCCTTATTTACTGGAAGCGAAATTTCCGCGAGAATGCCCTTAATGAGGCAATTTATTGCAATTTATTTCGGCGAATCCTTCGACAGGTCACGGCACACCATGCAGCTAGGGTGTTGCGTTAATGTGGTTTTGGTCAATTTTGTTAATTTATTTTTTACAATTTTAGTACATTTAAAGCAATTTTAGAAAATTCTAGATTCTTTTGCTAACTTTTAGGCAATTTTGGAATTTTTTTTGTAAAATTGAAATCAATGGTCAGAAGAGAACGTTTTGTGCCTACTGGAGAAGAAGCTCAAATAGCGGATACCAAGCGGATAAACAAATAAACAAATAAATTAATAAACTAATAAACTAATATACTAATAAACTAATAAACTGATAAACTAATAAACTAATGAACTAATGAACTAATAAACTAATAAACTAATAAACTAATAAACTAATAAACTAATAAACTAATAAACTAATAAACTAATAAACTAATAAACTAATAAACTAATAAACTAATAAACTAATAAACTAATAAACTAATAAACTAATAAACTAATAAACTAATAAACTAATAAACCAATAAACTAATAAACTAATAAACTAATAAACTAATAAACTAATAAACTAATAAACTAATAAACTAATACACTAATAAACTAATAAACTAATAAACTAATAAACTAATAAACTGATAAACTAATAAACTAATAAACTAATAAACTAATAAACTAATAAACTAATAAACTAATTAACTAATAAACTAATAAACTAATAAACTAATAAACTAATAAACTAATAAACTAATAAACTAATAAACTAATAAACTAATAAACTAATAAACTAATAAACTAATAAACTAATAAACTAATAAACTAACAAACTAACAAACTAATAAACTAATAAACTAATAAACTAATAAACTAATAAACTAATAAACTAATAAACCAATAAACTAATAAACTAATAAACTAATAAACTAATAAACTAATAAACTAATAAACTAATAAACTAATACACTAATAAACTAATAAACTAATAAACTAATAAACTAATAAACTGATAAACTAATAAACTAATAAACTAATAAACTAATAAACTAATAAACTAATAAACTAATAAACTAATAAACTAATTAACTAATAAACTAATAAACTAATAAACTTATAAACTAATAAACTAATAAACTAATAAACTAATAAACTAATAAA
The DNA here is from genome assembly GCF_030247195.1 of Topomyia yanbarensis. Taxonomy (NCBI): domain Eukaryota; kingdom Metazoa; phylum Arthropoda; class Insecta; order Diptera; family Culicidae; genus Topomyia; species Topomyia yanbarensis. The sequence goes on from NC_080670.1 coordinate 29,500,289, forward strand.
CTAATAAACTAATAAACTAATAAACTAATAAACTAATAAACTAACAAACTAATAAACTAATAAACTAATAAACTAATAAACTAATAAACTAATAAACTAATAAACTAATAAACTAATAAACTAATAAACTAATAAACTAATAAACTAATAAACTAATAAACTAATAAACTAATAAACTAATAAACTAATAAACTAATAAACTAATAAACTAATAAACTAATAAACTAATAAACTAATAAACTAATAAACTAATAGACTAATAAACTAATAAACTAATAGACTAATAAACTAATAAAATAATAAACAAAAATAGCAAATTAACAAATAAGCAAATTACCAAAGACAATCGAACATCGAGAATCAACGATCGAAAATTTAAACTTGAAACTTGAAATTTGAAAATTGGAAATTGAAACTTAAAAATTCGAATATTCGAAAATATCGAAAATATCGAAACTATCGAAAATATCAAAAATGTCGAAAATATCGAAAATATCAGAAATCTAGAAATATCGAAAACATCGAAAATATTGAAAGTACCGACAATATCGAATATGTCATCAAAATATCAAAAACATCGAAAATATCAAAAATGTCGACAATATCAAAATCGAAAATATCAAATATCAGAAATATAGAAAATATCAAAAATATCCAAAACATCAAAAAGATCGAAAGTGTCGAATATACTGAAAACATCGAAAATATAAAAAATGTCGAAAACATCAAAAATATCGAAAATATTGAAGATATCGAAAATATCAAAAATGTCGAAAATATTGAAAGTATCAAGAATCCCAAATGTCAAAAAATTGAACAAAAAAAATCAAAGAATTCGCACGAATTAAAAAAATCAAAAAAGAAAAACACGGAAAAATTAAAAAACGAAAAAATTGAAGAAAAGAAACAATTAAAAAAATCAAAGAAGAAAAAAATCGATTATATCGAAAAAAACAAAACAAAAATATCGATGAAAAGAAATTTTAAATTAAAAAAAATCGAAACGATCAATAGAACCGTATAAATTAAAATTATTGAAAATATCGAATAAACGAACAAAAAAGTCCTTAAAATTGAAAATATTGAAAAATTTCAAAGAAATTGAAAAAAAAATCAAAAAGATCGAAAGAACCGAAAAAAAATAAAAAAAGCAAAGATCAAAAATTTAAAAAATAGAATTTTTTTTGAAAACATCCAAAAAAAATCGTGGAAATAAAAAAAAAAGAAAATTGAAGCAATCGAACAAATGAAAAAATACAATAAACTAGCTAATACCCATCGCGCGTTGCTGCGACATTCAACGAAATAGGAGGAAAACACAATTTGTTCCGAAGCGCCATCTGGCGAACAGATAATCTCCAACCAATAGCGCACAAACACGCTCCATAACAAATGCCTACTACGTATAAATTTTTACGGCAATCGGCTAAGCCGTTTGGGAGTCCATAAATCATATACATACAAACATTGACTTTTATATATATAGATTGGAGAAATTGACTAAATTCAAAAAAATTGAAATATAACCAAAAAAGAGAAAAACTTGAAAAAATAAGAAAAATTTAAAAATAAAATAAGCAAAAAATTGCAGAAAAACAGAATTTATTTTATAATTAATATCAACAGACACAGTGTGGTCCTAATGATAATTTCTTAATCTATTTAAAAAGTCAAATTGTAATCTGCTACGTGGAATGTGAAGATCGAACTCGGATGAAACTCTGTTGAAAGTCCGCTGCAAACCAATGATGGCACCGTTCACTCCATAGTTAGTCCGGCGAAGAGGTAATCGGAGGAATAAATTATTGCGAAGGGCGCGAGGGCGAACGTTCATGTTTATCGCACTGAGAAGCTCGGGGCAGTCAATTCGATCTTGCAAAATATCCGAAATCGTCATAGCACGGAATAGATCCCGTCGCACTTGCAATGTATCGAGTCCAATAAGCAAACCCCGGCTTTCATAACTTGGCAGCTGGTGAGGGTTGCTCCAAGGCAATCGACGAAGGGCAAACCGAACAAATCTGCGCTGTACTGCCTCAATTCGATGGACGCCGTTGAGATAATGAGGGTTCCACACAACTGAACAATATTCCAGAGTTGATCGAACGAGTGAGCAGTAGAGAGATTTCAAGCAGTAAATATCTGAAAAGTGCTTAGATATTCTCATTATGAACCCCAAACAGCGTGATGCCTTTGCGACAATATAGCTGATATGCTGTTTAAACGTCAGTTGTTCATCGAGAAAAACTCCGAGATCTTTGACGCAATTCGCTCTGTCAATTGTGGATTCAGCTAGACAGTAATCGAATCGAATTGGCGTTTTTTTCCTCGAGAACGTAATGACCGTACATTTCTTGGGGTTTAGGGTCATTCGGTTGATCTCGCACCATTCCGCAAAGGTTTCCAGTTGGCGTTGAAGGAAAGCTGCATCATGAGTATTCCGGATTCTATGGTATAACTTGAGGTCGTCGGCGAAAGACAACCGTGGTCCTTCTAAACAAAAGTTAACGTCGTTGAAATACAGAAGAAAAATCAATGGACCGAGATGGCTGCCTTGCGGAATACCAGATGAAGCACAGAACTCTTCGGATACACAATCACCTATCTTGACTGCTAGACGACGATCACTGAGATACGATTGCATCCAACGGAGAATATTAGTACCAAAGCCGAGTCTATCCAATTTTGCCACTGCAATAGCGTGATTTATCTTGTCAAAAGCAGCTGAAAGGTCCGTGTAGATAACGTCAGTTTGAAGGCCGTCCGACATAGCATCTGTAACATATGTTGTGAACGACAGAAGATTCGTAGATGTTGAACGTTTCGGCATAAATCCATGCTGAGTCTCGGAGATATACTGTTTGCAGTGGCTGGAGATGGGTTCCAACACAGCCATTTCAAACAGCTTAGGAACTGCGCTTAGCGTTATAATACCACGGTAGTTGTCAACTACCTTTTTATCACCTTTTTTGTGAACTGGAAACATGAAGGAGGATTTCCAGAGTTCGGGAAATACTCCGGTTGTTAGCGACAATTGAAACAGATGACAAAGAGGTTCAATTAGACCGGCAGAGCATTTTTTTAGAATAATAGTTGGTATACCATCTGGGCCTGCCGAGGTTGAAGCCTTCATTTTCCTAACCGCCAGTTGTACCATATTATTGTCGATATTGATAGAGTTCAAAGACTGGTATGATTGAGGTATATTGAGAGCCGCGCGTGAAGCCTGGGTCGGTGTCAACTTCTCGTTGGAGAAAACACTCGCGAACTTTTCAGAGAATAGTTGGCAGATCTCCTGTAAACTAGAGCTCATACGTCCTCCATAGCTCATCGTTGAAGGCAACCCGGATTCCTTTCTTTGCTCGTTTACATGCTTCCAGAATGTTTTAGGTTCGGACTTCAACTTACGTTGCACGTTTCGCAAGTAATCGGCATGGCAACGCTTCGATGTCTTTTTATAGACTTGGTTAACATGAACGTAGTGATGTCGCAGCACGTATCCCCCAAACTTGGAGTACTTCTTCAGAGCGGCTCTTTTAGTCGCTTTTAACCGTCTCAGCTCGGCAGTGTGCCACGCTGGGTGCTTAGATTGAAGGCCACTTCTTTTGGGTACATAGCGATCGATAGCATAGCTCATAACATTGGAGAAGGTCTGCACTGCAACGTTGACATCATCATTGTCGAGAATTTCAGTCCAGTGGATATTCGACAGGAAGTCAATAATGCTATTATAGTTGGCTTTTCTAAAATTATAGCTGACGGTGAAGAATAAAGAATTTAAATAATTGAAAAAGTTAAAACAATTGAAACAATTCAAAAAATTGGGAAAATTGAAAAAAATTAATAAAGATTCAAAAAATTAAGGGAATCAAAAGAATTAAACTTATTTTGAAAATTAGAAAAATTGCAGGAAAAAGTTAAAAGAATTGATTATATTAAATAAACCAAAAAAATCAAAAAAAAATTAAAAACTAAAAATTGAAAAAAAAAATAAAACAAAAAAATTGAATAAATTTAGAAAAACAAAAAAAATTTAAAAAAAAATAAAAATTTTGAAGAATCTAAAAATTTATAGAAATCAAAAAGAATTGAAAAATACAAATCGAAAAAATATCGAAAAATATAATAAAAAATTTGAAAAAATTAAAAATATTGAAAAAAACTAACGAAATTCAAAAAAAATTAAAAAAAATCAGTCTAAAAATTCGAAAAGATTAAAGCAATGAAAAATATTGACAAAATTTAAGAAATCGAAAAAAATCTAAAATGAATCGAAAATAACCGAAAAAATCGAAAGCAATCGAAAAACTCTAAATAATCAATAAAAGAGATAAAAAATCGAAAAAACAAAATAATCGGAGAAATCGACAAAATAACTGAAAAAAGTCGAAAAAATTTAGAGAATAGAAATAAATTGAAGGAATCGAAACAAACAAAAATGTTGATTAAATCGGAAAGAATAGAAAAAACCGATAAATCCATGAAATAAAAAAAAATCAAAAGAATCGAAAAAATTAAAAAAATTGAAAGATCGAAAAAAAAAATTCAAATGCAGAAAAAACAAAAAAAAAAATTATTTGAAAAGGAAAGTCACAAAATTGAAAGAATCGAAAAAATTAAGGACATCGACAAATACGAAAGATTTCAAAAAGTCGAAAGAATTGAAACAACCCGAAAACATCTAAGAAAAATCGAAAAAAATCAAATATAGAGAGAATCGAAAAAATCAAAACTGTAAAAAAATGTCGAAAAAATCGACAAAACATCAAAAAAGTCGGAAGATTTAAAGCATCAAATAAATAAAATGAAAAGGAGATAAAAAATTAAAGAAAAAATTTAACGAAAGACCCGAAAATGTCGAAAAATCGAAGAAATCGAAACAAATTTAAAAAATTCATAGAATCGATAAACTTGGAAATATCGAAAAAGTCGAAGAAATAGAAAAGGAAAAACTTTAAAGATTCGAAAGAATAAAAAAGATCTTAGAAATCTAAAATAAACGAAACAAATCGAAGAAATATTAAAATAATATAAAACAATCCAATAAATAAAGAAAAATTCGAAACAACTTGAAAAAATCTAAAAAATGTTAAAATAAATAAAAAAAAAATAGAAAGAATTAAGGAAACCACAAAAATCTAATATATCGAAAAAATTACATAAATCGATAAAATCGAAAAATAAAAAAAACCTGGCCCTCCGGGATTAGGTTGACGTTTTTCAGAGTGATTTCTATATGAGAAAGGCAAAAATGTGCAAAATCCAAAAAAGTGAATCTTCGTCAAATTTTTTTCGTGTTTGCATCAAATCTCGACGTTTTATGCACCTTGAATACATTTAGCATCAAAAATAAAAATTCTATTTTTAATTTTTCCTATAGTTTTTATGAGAAATTTCTGTGTGGCCGCACTCTGAAACCCGTAATTCTGGAACCAGAATTCCGATCGATCCAAAATTCAATAGCAGCCGATGGGAAGGTTGCACCTTTCATTTGAGACTATGTTTGGGCAAATCGGTCCAGCCATCTCTGAGAAAAATGAGTGACATTATTTGACACATACGCACATACATACACACACATACACACACATACACACACATACACACACATACACACACATACACACACATACATACACACACACATACAGACTTTTTCCGATCTCGACGAACTGAGTCGAATGGGATATGACACTCGGCCCTCCGGGCCGGGATTAGGTTGACGTTTTTCAGAGTGATTGCATAACCTTTCTATATGAGAAAGGCAAAACAAAAATCGAGAAAATTATGAAAATCGAAAAAGCACATAAATAAAAAATTTAAAAAAATAGGAAGATAAAAAAGAAGAAGAAAATAAAATAAAATGAAAATATCGACAAAAAACGCTAAAATCACAAAAAAATTAAGTAATCGAAAAAATTAAAAAAAAATCGTAAAAAAAACCGAAAAAATTATAAATTGGAAAACTGGAAAACGAAAATTTTATATTTGAAAGTAGATATTTGAAACTCGAAACATGAATCTCCAAATTCGAATTTTGAAGCACGAGGCTCGAGATTCGAGACTCGACATTCAAAGTACTTTACTTGACACTGGATTCTTGATACATGAAACTCGAAACTGGAGACTTGAAATTCAAAACTCTAGACTCGAAACCCGTACCTCGAGACTCTGAACTGGAAATTTGAAACTCGAAACTCGATACACAAAACTCGAGAATCGCAACTAGAAATTCGAAAATCGACTCTAATCTTGAAACATGAAACTTAAAGCATGAGGCTCTAGATTCGAGACAAAATTCGAAACTCGAGACTTCAAACGTGAAATTTGAATCTTGAAATATGAAACTTGAAAGTGGAAACCCGAAACTTGCAGCTCGCGACTCTAGACTCGAAAGTCGAGATTCAAACTCGAAACACGTAACTCGAGATGCAAAACTCGAAGATCGAGCCTAGGTTTTCGCAACTTGAAGCTCGTGTCGCGAGACACTCTAAACTCGAAGCTTGACATTTGACAGTCAAAACTCGAAATTTGAAATACTAGACTCGAGACTCGAAGTTTGTAATTCGAGACTCGAAACTTGAAACTCAACACTCGAAACTCTAAGCTGGAATGTTGAAACTCGCAAATCGAAACACGTGATTCGATACTAGAAACTGGAAATTTGTAGCTCGAGACTGTAGAAATTCGAAACTCGTATTTCGAGACTGGTCACCACTTCAAATTCGAAATTCGAGACTCATGATTAGAACTGGAGACTCGAATCTCAAGACTCAACTCGAAATTCGAAACACGAAAAATGAAACTCGAAACTTGAACATCGAGATTGGACGCTTTGAACTCGTATTTTTTCATTATTTTTTAATATTATTAACTATGTATGGTTTTTGTCGTAGCGGATTCTGTTTAATTTTCATTGTCTTTTCATACTTCAGTGCGTGTTTCATATTATTTCTTGTGGATTGTTGCTTTGTGGAGACCAGCGAAGTGCAAATGCTTTTAGATATGCTTCTAAATTTTAAAAATTTTGGTTATTTTTTGTCGCTGTATGTTAATATTAGTTTCATAAATTTCTTTTTTACATTTCTTACAAAAGAAATGTATAGGATTCGCTCAAACTTTGAAAACTTTTTCCGAGGCCCGAAGGGCCGAGTCTCATATACCAATCGACTCAGCTCGACAAATTGAGACAATGTCTGTATGTGTGTGTGTGTGTGTGTATGTATGTATGTACAAATTGTCATGTAATTATCTCAGCAATGGCTGAACCGATCTTAATGAAATTAATTTCAAATGAAAGGCCTAACGTTGCCATTTGACACTATTATTTTTGATTTTCGATATGTTGTTTACTTTCTGAGATATGGGCGATTTTGTCTAAACAAAGCAGGTTTTTCGCAAATAACTTTCGAACAATACAGTATTGTCCCACAAACTGCACATAACTAGAAAGCCTGTAAAAATACCCTTTCTAACAAGCTACAGTGCTTTTCATAATGATAAAACCACCCTTGATTTTTTTATTTTCGCGTGACTCTAGTGGAGCCATTCTAAAACAACGATGACAACCGATGAATAATAACACAAATACAAGCAAAAGACTCAAAAAATATATATTTGTTGACACGCGACGTAGAGGCTGCAAAAGTGAGTAGCTGTTGCTTTTCATAAATATACGACCACTAGATATCCTTGTTCAGTTTTTGTTGAATTCAATGACAACGAATTATATTATTTATTTAACAGTATTTTGATACTATGGGCAAGCAAAAAGGTCTGAGTCAACAGGAGCAAGGACAAATTCTGACCTTCAGGAAGGCAGGATGGGCGATCTGGAAAATTGCACGAGAAATTGGACGTAGTCATTGTGCAGTGTTGAATTTGCTCAAAAATCTTGCAATGTATGGTAAGCAAAAAGAGTCCAGGACTAAAAAGGAAAACTGTCGGAAAGAGATACGCGTCAAATTGCGAGTAGAGCATCGAATTCGACGATGAGCTGCTCACAAATTCGGACTGAACTTCAATTGAATGCTTCAGTTTCGACCATTTGCAGAGCATTGAAACGTTCGCCAAACATACTGCGAGCAAAAATGAATAGCGCTCCACGATTACTACCTCGGCACAAGGAAGCTCGGCTAGAATTTGCGCGTAGGAACATGTCCCAAGACTAGAAAAAGGTAAGACCAAGTTATTGAATTTTGAGGTCTGATATTCATTCAAACCATGTAACAAAAACGCTTTTAATCCACCTAACAGTGTGATGAGACATTTCTTATAACTCTTATCACTCTCTTCGGATATTATATCGTTTGAGAACATTTAGAACGTGATGCTTCGCGATGTTTTTGATAACACATATTACATGGGATAGTGGCAGGACTCAGAGAATCGCTCAAATCAGCATAGGACAACATCAGTGCTTGAAATCTCAAACCAAATCAATGGGAAAGCGAAAAAATGGCCCATAAAATATCTAAATATCTAAATTGTGGTGGGAAAACTGAATTTATATATTGTACTGAGCCAAAAAAATCGAATTTTTTTTTGAATCGATTTGAAGTTTATACTTTACTCAAATTTCCAACGCGACTGAGAACTAAGAAAATTTAATGAAATCGCAGCTCCTGATATCACGCTATCTCTGAAGTGCATGCGTGCATAGTTCCAAATTTTACTTCGACATCGCCTTTTTCTAAAGGTGACTTCCCAGTAGTATCCTTGATTTGATTATTATCGCTAATCCTAATGCCAAAGAACAAATAAAAACCTCTCGAAAACGAACCGTTTGGGAAAATCATCATCATTACTGAAATTTTCATTTTCACGAAACTTTTCGATAACCTTCCGTCACTTGCGTTAATGCACTGGGTGCACAGTGCTCTGAAAATCTAGCGAAATCGTCTTAGGGCACCAGCGGGTCTAATTCAGAGCTATCTGCGCGGCGAGTTAAATCTGTAAAGAATATTAAAAATTAATTTCTATTCCATAATTATCAGTTCAGCAATTCGAGAGTTCGTACTCACCGTAAGCCATCAAAAATAGACTACGTTGTGAAGCGATGGTCACTATTTATTAAAAAATCACGGTTAAATAAAAAATAAAACTATTTAAAAATTTCAAATAGTTTATAATTTTCACAAACTTATTAAGAAAAATTGCGAGAAAATTCACCATAAATACTTCTTTGACGATATACCGTCAAAATTATTTTATCAAATGATGCGCTGTTTAACGTTTGTAAAACTCATTGAAGATACTAAACCTACGAAATTGGCGGTTTCAAAATGATGCTATCTTGACCTTAAATTACTGTTTTTAAACATTTGACCTATACATATAATTGGTCATACAACAAAAATCAAAAGCTCATCAAAATCGATCAGAACCTGCTAGAGTCGAATGGAAATCGTCATTTTTCATAAATTTCTCTCTACATTCGGAAAGTGTTATCCTCGTTATTAATCATATTACGTTTTCGTCTCAACTCGACGCATTCCCAAAATAAAAACCTGTTTTAATCCACCTAGTGGTGCAATTGTGCTTTTCTCATTTGTCCAGACTACGATTCCTTGGCTGGTTATGTTCAATACAATGGTGGAAATGAATATTACATGTTCAGTACGATTTGCACATACATACAACGGATCGACAGCCACGATCTTGAGATACTATGTGATACTGAAACATCGCTTGAAACCAGCGGCGGATTATGGAGAAAGATCCGGGAGATCCGGGTTCTGACGAAAATTTTCAACTTGTTAACAAATTTTAAACTAGTTTTAATTTTAAAGTAGCAACCCCTCACTGCATATTCTCTCCGGGCCGGTATGATTGACGATTTTTAGAGTGATTGCATAACCTTTCTATATGAGAAAGGCAAAAATGTACCAAAGTCCAAAGAAGTCAATTTTTGTCATGCATTTTAATGTTTCATGCATTTTAAAGTCATTTGGCATCCAAAATACAAATTTGATTTTGAAAAATTTTCATTTCAGTTTATATGGGAATTTGCTGTGTGATTGCACTCTTTAACTCGTAACTCCGGAACCGGAAGTCCAATCAATAGAAAATTCAATAGCAGCCGATGGGAAGGTTGTACCTTTCATTTGAGACTAACTTTGTGCAAATCGGTCTAGCCATCTCTGAGAAACAGAGGTCAAATTTTTTTTCCACATATACACATACACGCATACAGACATATACATACACACAGACATTTTCCGATCTTGACGAACTGAGTCGATTGGCATATGACACTCGGTCCTCCGGGTCGGGATTAGATTGACGAATTTTAGAGTGAATGAGAAAGGCAAGAACATTTTTAGCAAATGTTGAAAGTTATGCAATGTTTTGGTGAGCAGTTCTATGTTTCATAGACAATAAATCAATTTTAACTTCGCTTTCTATTAAATAAACACCCTTATTACAGTACATCTCTACAAAAGCGAGCTCAATTTGAAAAGAAATCTGAGGATTATTATTGATTACAGAACTCTGGAATTTTCTATTGGAATGTTTTCAGGCAGGAATTTGATATTGATGCTATTAGACAACTGTGAAATCAAGACCAATAGATCAGTTACATATCAGGACCCCATTCCGACAATTTATCAAAAGTCCTCATGATGTTTACAACAACAGGTTATCAATCTACGGATCAGATAATTGTTATTGTATTATTGAATTAAATCAGTCTGCATCAATAAATTTTCAACTTCAATCCAATTTTTTTTTTGGGTGTAGTGGGGGGGGGGGGGTTGTATGGTGTTAAACTCCAAAACCTTCTCTTGGCTATGCCGTTGCTTGGGGTTATGTATTTCGCTTTTCTTTTTCGATATGTTTCAGATCGATCCGATGGTTATAAGTTAGAAAAATTGCAGTCAGAAGGTTCGCACAAATGAACATTTTTACACTGATAAGTTATCAAGTTCCTTCCAGACAACTTGGAAATGTTCGGTGATTATTTCTAGTGGTTGTAGATAGAAAAATGAAATACAAAATTCGTTTTATCGAAATAATGTTTGGCTTATTTCAATGGATTATTACTATATTGAACAATAAATAGCCAACAAAGAGTAAGCAACAAACAACAAGCCATAACTTTTAAAGTATTCAAAATAGATATTTGAAGTCTTCGGTAAAGTTATTCGCAAAAGTAAGAGCTACAAATTTGCCGAAGGCATCATTTCGATATAATCACTTCCAAGAAAATTTGTGAAAATATCTCACTCATAGGGGGATTAATCAGCAACAGCACAATACCAGAAGAAAGGGCATATTACCTCCATTAAATTCTCCGAAGATACTATTGACCTAAAATAAGCCGTTTTGGCGTTAATAATAGATTACATGTTTTTGGTCATGTTTCCGGCAATGGGAAATAATAAAAATCTTTCGTCCGTATTTAATGTTTAATATCTCTTTTGATAATAGTCCGATTTCAACAATCTATAGCTTGTTCGAAAGGTATTCGTTAAAGCTGTCTAAAAACATATAAATTGTTATTCTGTCATGTCAGTTTCGGCAGATAATTCAAAAAAACTGCAAAAAACGCCATTTTTACGCATTCAAACATTCATATCTTGGAAACTAAACATCAGAATCAAAAATAAATTAATAGCGTTCATACTATTTTTTAGTTCTTTCATTTAAAATTGGTTTGGATAAGATCGGTTCAGCCATTGCTGAGAAACACGAATGAGAATTTGTCCGTTACATACACACACACAGACACACACACACAGACATTGTCCCAAATCGTCGAGCTGAGTCGATTGGTATATAAGACTCGGCCCTCCGGGCCTCGCAAAAAATCTTGAAAGTTTGAGCGAATTCTATACATTTCTTTTATAAGAAATGTAAAAATGTGTAAAACTCTCGCAGGTGATTTTTTCGGACGAGAAAAAGTTCAACTTGGACGGGCCGGATGGCTTCAATGGCTATTGGCGCGATTTGCGAAAGGAACCACGATTTTTTTCAAAGAGAAATTTCGGAGGTGGATCAGTGATGGTCTGGGGTGCGTTTTGTGCATCTGGAATGCTGGAAATCCAATTTGTTTCACACAAAATGAAAAGCTCTGATTACATTAATGTGCTTAGAACCAGTCTGCTACCAGTGATTCGAAGAAGACACAAGGCAAAGCTTATTTTTCAGCAGGATAACGCCAGTATACACAAAAGCGCTGAGACATTGGCGTGGCTGACGTCGGAAAAAACTGATTTTCTGGATTGGCCTGCTTGTTCACCAGACTTAAATCCCATTGAGAACCTCTGGGGCATAATGGTCCGACGAATTTACGCAAATAATCGTCAATTTTCAACACCCCAAGATCTAAAATCTGCTATTGTCCAGTCGTGCGAAGAAATTGAGTTGGCAACACTGCAGAGATTGATCCTTAGTATGCCAAATCGTACCATTCAGACTATAAACCGTTCTGGTGGTGTAACGGACTATTAAATAATTCTTGGTGGTTGATTTAATCATATGATCCACGAAAAACTGCAAGTGGTCGTATCATTTTGAAAAACCTTTTTATTAAAAAAATGCTGTATCCGATCTGTTTTGCAATGAAATAAATGAATTCTTGAGTTTATATTCTTAATCTGTCATTTAATTTCATCCACTATTAAAGAAATATTCATAGAATTATATATCTCCTTTGCATCTTGAATTTCATAGGTGGTTTTATCATTATGAAAAGTACTGTATAGATTGTCCAAATCCGTGCACAAGCGGCGGAGATATTGAACATTTTGTATTTGTAGTCCTCACTTGTCAATTTCCACTAACTAGAAATGAGATTGTTTCATACAGAGTATTGCTTTACTGGTGTTTTAGGGGCAAAACTAAACCGATTTTGAATATCGGGGTATGAAAACACATCTACGTGATTCAAGGAATTCGATGTTGAGAACATTTTGTGAATTACCTTTATGATAAATTAACTATTTCTCAAAAATCAATATATAAGTTCACTTCAAAGACAAAATATTTAATGTTTTGATAAAAGAACAGTGAGTTCTAGTATTTATCCCTTGGATTAGGCATTGCGTTCAATCATGAGGTAAATGTTGGATGGTATATCAATACACAGATCAACAAGTAGTTCACGTAGTAGTGAGATAAAAGATTTCTCATATAATTATACTCGTGGCGTCACCGAAAGCAACTGTATGTTTGAAGCCCAAAAAATTGGCGAAAATTTAGCTCTTTTGCAAGATTTAGGTTATACTGGTTATGGCTCAAAAATTACTACTTACATTATTTATGATAAGATTGTAAGAAATCAATATATCATAATAATATACCTATAAAAATAATGTCACTTCATTAACCATCATTTGCCATTCCTCACACGCCCTCCCCCCCCCCCCCCATCTCTCTCTCTCTCTCTCTCTCTCTCTCTCTCTCTCTTTCTCTCTCTCTCTCTCTCTTCTATCGTATCTATCTTGCTATTTCTGTATTCCATTTTTGTGTGATAAGATCATCTGCCAATCTGAAATATTTATTAATTGTATTTGCGAAGGTTTGAGAAAACAATACTATTTTTTGTCTGCTGCTACATCAACTCAACTTTAATTCAATTGTATTCAAAGCCCGTATCTACACTATAATTAAGGAAATTGATGGCAATATCAGAAAAATATTTGGCTTCACTGGGTAATATGAAAGTTTGACGGTGAAAATTTCCAAAAAAGACATTCCACGTGCGATATTTAAACTATTCGTATCTCTATTGAATTTTGAATGAAACATATGTTCAAAGACTGAAAGCTGAAGCCAGCAGGATTGGACTTGCCATCAACGTTTCGAAGACAAAATACATGAGAGGAAGAGGTTCTAGACCCGAGTTCGGATAGACGGTGACGAAATCGAGATGGTCGACGAATTCATGTATTTGGGCTCACTGGTAACCGACGACAATGATAACAGCAGAGAAATTCAGAGAGGGATCTTGGCGGGAAATGGTGCCTATTGATTATCTACCTGACGCTGATCGGTGGTCCTCTACGGCCACGAGACCTGGACTATGCTCGTGGAGGACCAACGCGCGCTTGGAGTTTTCGAACGAAAGGTGTTGCGTACCATCTATGGTGGCGTGCAGATGGAAGACGGAACGTTGCGCAGGCGAATGAGCCATGAGTTGTATCAGCTGCACATTCGTTGTATTGGTACGAACTTTCATGAAAAATAACGGATCAAAGACCAAAAATATCCACAAATTAAGTCCAGGAAAAGAGGTCTCCCAAAGTACCCACTCTCAATGGGGGATGCAACTACAATGTGTCTTCTAACTTATCGTCGTCCATATCTGGATATACTGAGTAGTTTGAACTATTTCTTTTTCACAGTATTGGTCTGTATAGGACTTATTTATCCATATTTCCTGCACGAGAATTCCGAACGAAACAATATGAAAGCTATAAGGATGAATGGAAAGAGACTGCATTGCAATCAACTGAATGCAAAACGACGCCGTCAAGTAAAGAAGCATGAAAACAAAAAGAATAAAACCAAAAAAGATGGAAGCCCTAGAAAGTCCATTGCATATTTATTAGCCTTTTCTCAGAAGATGGGATTTCAAAAACATTTCAAAACTTTCTGATGCAATGGTTCTCAAATTCGTACAATCCGGTTTATTAATTTTCTTTATTCAATAATGTTTTTAGCTTCAAATATATGACCATTTCATTTTAATTATTTCATTCCGCATCTTTTTATTCGTTTTGTTCAACTGCGTTTATTTTACTTATTTTGTTCATTTCATTCTTTGGATTCGCTCTGATCAGTTAATTCTTTTTGTGCATTTTACTCATATCATTCATTTAACTTATTTTATTCATTGTTTTCATTGTATGCATTTTATTCATTTTTCCAGTTTATTCATTTCGTTCAGTTTCTTTATTTTAATCATCTGACTACTTTTTCAGTTTTAATCATTTCATCCAAATAATTTATTTGATTCAATTTATTTCATTATATTAATTTATAACCTTTTACCATTGTTCAATTTTTCATTTTAACAATGCATTTAATTCTGCTCATTTTCTTCTTTTTATTTATTTTATCACTTCAGCTCATTTTGTTTATTTGATTCGTTTGTTTTATTTATGCATTTCATTTTTTTTTACTTTGTTCATTTTGTTCGTCCATTCTTTTTATTCATTTGATCCATTTCATTAATTTGATTCATTGTATTCACTGGATGAATTAAATCAATTTGGTTCATTTGATTCATTTGATATATTTGATTCATGTGATTCAAGTGATTCATTTGATTCATTTGATTCATTTGATTCATTTGATTCATTTGATTCATTTGATTCATTTGATTCATTTGATTCATTTGATTCATTTGATTCATTTGATTCATTTGATTCATTTGATTCATTTGATTCATTTGATTCGTTCGATTCATTCGATTAATTTTATTCATTTTATTCATTTGATTCATTTGATTCATTTGATTCGTTCGATTCGTTCGATTCATTTGATTCATTTGATTCATTTGATTCATTTGATTCATTTGATTCATTTGATTCATTTGATTCATATCTTTAATTTTATGCATTTCATGTTCAGTCATTCGTTTTATTTCATTCAATTTGTTAGTATGAGTCAATTTATTCTATTAATCTTATAACTATTTCTAAATACAATCCTAATTTTTATTTAATAACCTAATCTAATTTGATTCGTGTATATTATAATTTTGATTTACATTAATTTTTCTGCTCATTTTATGAATTTAAAAACCTATTATTTCATTTTTTGCTTTACTTTTTTATTTCGGTCGTTTTGTTGATTTCTATAATTTATTCAGTTTATTCGAGATTTTATTCGTGCAAGACTGTTTTCATCCCACCTCTAGTTGGGTGCCTACTTCTCATGAGTTCTGCAAACTAATCCAATAGTGAAATGTGTAAGAAATGTCTCATCTCACTGCTAGGTGGATTAAATCGGGTTTTTAGTTTAGTCTTAGTTTATTTGAAAACATATTGAAAAAAATAGCTTGATTTTAGAACTAACTCATTATTAGCGGATGCCAAATACCTACACCCAAATCCACACTATAAAAGGAACTCGCATTAACTCGCTCACCACCGCAATCGAGCACGCGACTTTTACAAACTCATTTAATAAATGCTGCTAATTAAAAAAAAACAATAAATATGTTGACACTGGACATCCCATTTGCACTATATTTGTGCGTGGTTGGTTTTGCAATTCGGGAAAAGTTCATGGACTGTAGCCATTTAAATGTACACCCGTTGACCACGTCTACCGTCATCTTTGTCCCCTCTCCCTCAGCTTAGGTCGAATCACAATCAGAAGTGTCAAATAATTCGACAATGCCGGTGGAAGTCATAAATCTTTTGGCCTCACTGTCGTAAAACACGGTGTAAAATGAAAGAATGAACGAACGAAACTTGAGAGGTTGGGATGGGGAAGTACAAAATTTGTGATTTCATCAGAAGCACAGACGCAATCGGTTTGGTATTTTCTGCTCGATGGTGACAATTGTAAGAAGGCCAGGGTTGAAAGTTTTTTTTTGAGTGAAGTTCAAAATAGTACTCGAACTCTGTCAACGGTGAGTAGCTTTCTCTTCGGATGGATCATTCGGAATTTAAAGTTTGAGTAATATTTCAAAATTAATTGTTAACTGTCAGGAGACAATACCCAAACCTGTTTCAACCCTGGATGTCACCGTGCAGGGCTTAGAAACGCCACAACCGAACGAAAAATGGTGACGGATTCGCACCGAAAACCAAACCACAATCAGCCTCTCGGCTATGCTTTCTGGCTGACAGAGACATATCATTCCCCCAGAAGACAACTGACGAAGATCGATTCAGACTGCTTGTTGGTCTTGTTTCTGTTGATTTTGTTGTTGTCGCTAGCGTCTGCTGTAAATTATTTCAGTTTTAATTTCGTTAGTTAGTTACGGACTAGAACCCAGCGGGGTCGCCGAAAATAGAGAACAATTCGACACATTCGTAGCCAGATTGAACTCTGCTGCTCGAGGGGAGGAGGTCGGGTTCAAAGGCTGGTCGGGTCGCTCGATTCGTTCGGATGCCAACGACATTCTGTCGTTTGAGATTGAGTTAAATTTAATTTGATTTTACGACTGAACCTTTCGCTCTTCGCTTCCTCCCGATGAAGTGCGTGAGAAGGTGGTGGTTTGGTTCGCAATTTAATTTCAGTTTCAGTTTATAGCTCGATAAAATAATTGTAGGATAACTTGTATTCGATTTGGTTGCTTTTAACCGGTTTAGATTAGATTAATCATTTACGATACTTAATTTTGAAGAAATTACATAAACCTCTGTTCGGCGTATCTACTTATGATTACAAACATTGTTGCAACGGTTTGTTGAAACATTTCGCACTAGTTCAGTGTTGGTTATGTGATTAGAGAGAACTGATAGTAAATGGACGGAGTAAACTCAGCACCTTGGCGTTCAATATTAGGGTTTACTCATGGAAGCCACTTGGGGCCTTTGGTGATTGTACTGTTCGTAGAAACATTTGAGAAACTATTCATTAACACGGCTTACGGGAAGAAAAGAGACCAATCCCATTAGGGCTGATCTCCAACAATAATTTGGTTAATTCCTGAACAGTCACTGGTTGGACATTTCTCAGTTAAATTTTATTAAAAAGCTGGTACAAAAATCGAACCTTATCAAATGAAAGACAAAGATTGTAAAAAAAACTGCTGGCGTTTCGATCAAGACCGACAAAAGACTTCCTTCAAATGATTCATTCAAGTGCAACGTCATTTACGAAATGAGTTTTTAGAGAAAAAAAAACTCATTCAGCTAACACCTTCAATTTCCAGCGTCGGCTTCACCCGTTTTAGATGGCCCACAGGAAACCTTTCATTTCGAGAACGTTTTTCCCCGAAAAGCAATTTTGTCTCACAAACGCACGCCATGAATCACGTCAATAGCCCATCGTTTATTGCGTGTGTGGGTCTCTTCACGTGGAAAATCTTGGCGGCGCGCTGGAGCAGATAAGGCGGTGAATATGTAAACACTACCAACGACATGTTTTTTGCTCCTTTTCATAGCACCATCAAATTGGGATTGGGTAAATCGCTCTGCTAGAAGTCATATTTCTCCTTTACGAGTGAGAAATGCCGCCTTCATTCTACCATTTAGCGATGATCTTGCTGAAAACAGAGCCATACAGAAAAACAACAATTGTCGCAATGATTGAATCCCTCCCCCTCCTTTTACTCGAACGACGGACACAGGACTCCGAATGTAATCATTTCCGATTTTGAACAAAAGGCCATCGTTTTAATAACCTCCACCGCTGGCAAGTCACGTCCCGAGCTGTCAGTCGGCGCAAAAAGGGGCCATGTCCCCAAGCAGAATGCTTCCCGAAACGAAACGTGCTAACGCACGGATCATAACTACCACCACTATCTGCTTGCGATGGCTATTTTAGAACTGAAATAGAAGACACACGATTCTGTCGCGAGGGGTCAGGCCAGGAATCATTTAGGAGGGAAGGAGGAGCGAGGTGGGGTAGGTACACCTGCCCATTATTATCTCGTTTCAATTATTATCGCCGGTGACTGTGGACATATACGAGCGCATACATACTTTGCCGTGCAGAATCAGGTCCGCCCTAGACTTGGTCGTGTACGCCACAGGGAGTACGCTGAACGCGTTTCTGCGAATGATGACTTTACGTGAACATTGGCGGTTCGTGAAAGTCCAGGGTTGGAGTCGGGGAAAGCGGAAACATTTGTAATTGACTTCGGAAACTGTGCTTTGCAAATTCAGAAAAAGGAAGAAATTAATAAATTAAGAATTCCACTACATGCTACAACCAAAATGAATCCTCGCCTGTGGACCCTGATCGATCATTACCCAGTTAGCTGAAATTTAGCACAGCTGATACACTTTAATAAAGATGTCATTTCATGTCAACCAGAAAAATATGCGGTACCAAAATTGTTTGTTCGCTTAATATTCCTCTTACTTGAACGTCACGTGTTTCGGTAAACACGCAAATTTCGACTACGAACTGTTCTACTCTTCAACGGGGTTGGTACCGAAAGAAGTGAAGATCACCAGTAGTGTATGTACTAGTATGATCCAATTCACGTCACCTTTGGCGTCCCTCAGGGTTCCCACTTGGGTCCTCTTCTTTTTATATTATACATAAATGACTTTTCTTAACGTTAAAACGCGTTATGTAAAAAATGCAAATGACACTGCTATCTTAAGACTAGAAATAAGATTCTATATACAAGAGAGGGCCAAAAGATTTTTTATGAAAAAATTTAAAACATGGGATTCAGTTTGATGTACAAGAGGGGGAGTAATAGTATTCTACGAAATATTTTACAGTTATCTTAAAACTAACAATATGGTTTAGTACACAAAAGGGGAAACAAATATTTATGAAAAGTTTCACAGATATCTTAAAACTAGGGATACAATTCTATTTACAAGATGGAGGACAAGAGTTTCAATAAAGAGTAAAAATTACAGCTATCTTAAAACTATGAATACAGAATACAAATTTGGTTTTTTTTTTTAACGAAGACTTATGCTTGGTCAAGAAATTCAGAGGGGGGCTTATTTCCACATCAGTGTAGCAGCAGTTGTATCAAGGACAGGGAGAGAATGCGTATATGGTGGCAGGGAAAGAAGAGTAAAACTTGCAACTTTCGCGCAAATGGGAGATCACCGAAACAAATTAGCGCCTCAGTCTAGTAAGTCGTCGAGTACCGGATTGGCGGATGGTATTCTTCGGACCCGCGGGGAACCCTCAAAAGTCATCGGACCTCGAGTCGCTCTCGTTTCAGTTTCCTTCTATGCAGGCGAAATGGTAAGGGCGACGGCGGTTACATAGTGGCACTCTGGAGCTCATCGGTTCCACAAGGCAAGAGGAAATTTCTAAAAAAAAGAAATAAAAGAGAGGGGCTAAATTGGGATATATATATATATATATATATATATATATATATATATATATATATATATATATATATATACATATATATATATATATATATATATATATATATATATATATATATATATATATATATATATATATATATATATATATATATATATATATATATATATATATATATATATATATATATATATATATATATATATATATATATATATATATATATATATATATATATATATATATATATATATATATATATATATATATATATATATATATATAGGGTAAGGTGAGGTAAATCCGACATAGTAAATGGTTTTGGCTGTAAAATGCTCATTTTACATCGGATCAAGTCGTTTTATATACCAAATTAAAGGTTAGACTCCTGGGCAACTTTCTATATATAGCATTTTACTCAGATCTTGGGAATATTTTGAGATACAAGCCTTTAACGAAAATGTTCATTTTTGCTGTTTTCAAAAATGGTGGGGTAAACCCGACCCCCTATACTTTTGGTTGATTTAGTGCAGATATTACCCAAATTTTATGGTTTTTCAATGATAAATCAATGAATGTTGTGTTATTGAATTGTAACATGAAGAAAATGGAGTTCAATGTCAATCTTGGAATGTTAAAATCACGAGCAGTAGCACGTAATGATATTCTCATTTGCATGGGAGCAATTGCTTGACGAATACTATAATCATCACGCTTTTGTGTCTTTCGTTTGTAATTGTGAATTAGTTTTCATAAAAATAATATAAAATAACAATAAAAATATATTTCAATTTGATGAATAAACATTTTCTTAGCAAATAAGCGGTCGGATTTACCCCACTATTTAGAGGTCGGATTTGCCCCACCGCGTCATTTTTCAGTGCGATGCAATTAAAAAAAGTTATGAAAAAGGTTGAACCAAATTCATCTACGCACTTTGTAGGACTTTATTCAAAGAATTTAAATCCACTTACATTTTTTATGCAATCACTTTAACAATCAGAAATATCCTGTAGGCAATAATGCACAAAAGTCAAATCAAAAGTTGTAAAAACACACTTTTTGTCGTTTGAGCATCTCAATGTAGATTAATAAAATGCTGTCATGCCACCATTATGATTATTTTCGATGCTCTACACGACACCATTGATATTAGTTCGCATAGTGCTTCTGATTTTCGGTAACAGAGGAGGGTCGGGTTTACCCAACGGTCGGATTTGCCCCACCTTACCCTATATATATATATATATATATATATATATATATATATATATATATATATATATATATATATATATATATATATATATATATATATATATATATATATATATATATATATATATATATATATATATATATATATATATATATATATATATATATATATATATATATATATATATATATATATATATATATATATATATATATATATATATATATATATATATATATATATATATATATATATATATATATATATATATATATATATATATATATATATATATATATATATATCATTTTTATGAAAGTATAAATAAGGGACATATAGGGAAGATCGTGATTTGCCAACATGTCTCCAACTGGGACATTGGGTGGTCTACCTCGGGCCCGAAGGGAATCCTTTAACTGAGACCTGGCGTCCAAATAGCCGGCGCATACCCAGTCAACGTGCTCTATGTCGTGATAGCCCTCGTCACAAGCGCACAGACTCCGCAAGCCCAATACGCCGCAAATGCGCATCCAAGGTGTAGTGGTTGGACATAAGTTGGGACATTACACGTACGAAATCTCGACCCACATCCATCCTCCTGAACCAAGGCTTCGTTGATACCTTTGGGATAATCGAATGTAGCCATCGCCCAAGTTCCCCATTGTTCCACGAGGTTTGCCAACTGTTGAGTGTCCTCTGACGACATATACTAAAAAATTCTTCGAAGCAGATTGGTCTTTCGTATATGTCACCATCTAATGCGCCCACCTTTGCTAATGAGTCGGCCTTTTCATTGCCCGAGCAATGAGGGGGGACCCAAACAACGGTAATCAGATAAGATTTTTCAGATAACGTACACAAGGACTCCCGTATCTTCCCCAGGAAATATGGGAACTGCTTTTTAGGCTTCATCGCACGAAGAGCCTCGATAGCGCTGAGGCTGTCTGAAATGATGAACTAGTGATCTGTGGGCAGAGTGTCGATGATCCCAAGGGTGTATTGAATTGCAGATAACTCTGCGACGTAAACTGAAGCAGGATCATTGAGCCTGAATGAAGCGGTGATAGTATTATTGAAGATACCGAAGCCAGTGGACCCATCGCGATTTGATCCGTCAGTGTAAAACATTTTGTCACAGTCGACTTCTCGGAATTTATTATAAAATATATTGGGGATCACTTTCGGGCGTATGTGATCCGGGATTCCACGAATCTCTTCCTTCATGAATGTGTCGAAGAATACAGTAGAATCAGAAGTATCTAGGAAACGAACACGGTTGGGAGTATATGAAGAAGGATTAATGCTCTGTGCCATGTAGTCGAAGTACAGGGCCATAAATCGGGTTTGAGAATTAAGCTTGACGAGCCTCTCGAAGTTTTCAATCACCAATGGGTTCAGAATGTCGAATCGGATGAGCAGTCGATATGAGAGTTCCCAAAATCGATTTTTAGCGGAAGAACGCCCGCCAGCACTTCGAGACTCATCGTATGGGTCGAGTGCATGCAACCCAAGGCAATACGCAAGCAACGATACTGGATTCTCTCCAGTTTGATGAAGTGTATGTTCGCAGCGGAGCGGAAACAGAAACACCCGTAACAACCCAGACAACAGGTTTAGTAAAAAGTTATTTAAAATTTGTGAAAGACCATGCTGGTGCAGCTTCACTCACAGAATGTTGGTAGAAACTGAATCAAAAGCCCCCTTAATATCCAAGAAGACTGATGCCATCTGCTCTTTGTTAGCATAGGCCATTTGGATTTCTGTAGAAAGCAACGCAAGGCAATCGTTCGTCCCTTTGCCTTTGCGGAAGCCAAATTGTGTGTCTGACAGTAAGCCATTTGCTTCGACCCAATTGTAGAGGCGAAACAAGATCATTTTCTCGAACAACTGGCGAATACAGGACAGCATTGCAATCGGTCGGTACGAGTTGTGGTCGGAGGCTGGTTTTTCTGGTTTTTGGATGGCGATGACCTTCACTTGCCTCCAGTCATGTGGGACAATGTTACCCTCAAGAAACTTATTAAATAAGTTCAACAAGCGCCTTTTTGCAGCGTCAGGCAGATTCTTCAGCAAGTTGAATTTGATTCTGTCTAATCCTGGGGCGTTATTGTTGCATGACAAGAGAGCAAGTGAGAACTCCACAATCGAAAACGGTGTTTCGTTCCCGGTATTGTGAGGAGACGCGGCGTGGTACGTTTTCTGTACCGGGACAGAGTCCGGACAGATCCTCTTGGCGAAAGCGAATATCCAACGGTTTGAATATTCCACGTTCTCGTTGATACTGTTTCGGTTACGCATACGTCGAGCCGTACACCAAAGAGTGCTCATCGCTGTTTCTCTCGTTAACCCGCCGACGAACCGGCGCCAATAACTGCGTTTTTGGCTTTCATTAGACTCTTCATTCGCCTTTCTAACGACGCGTATTGTTGATAGCTAGCGGTTAACCCGTCTTCCCGGAAGCCCTTATATGCAGTGGACTTCTCCGCGTACAGCTCTGAGCACTCTTTGTTCTACCACGGGGTGGGAGACCGTCCATGGGTATTCGCGCTGGGTACTGGTTTAGTCTGAGTTTGATTCGCACTGTCGAGAATCAAGCCAGCCAAAAACCTGTACTCTTCCTCCTGCAAGGAGGGACCATTTAGCAGTCAACTATTTCAAAAATGTTTGCACCATAGGGAGTTGCACTATGCTATATTTCTACCTAAGAAGAAAAAAAGTTGGATGAAAACCAATTTTCCTTCTTTAAGAAGTACTGTCACTAAGTCAGTGTTGGATTCTGATGAGATGAAGTCATCCATATCTAATTTAGTTATAGGTCTTGTGCTTTTTCGCGAAATGTGGTTCTACCCTATATTCTCAGGAGGAAAATTGATGCCCACCGAAATTTTTCTCCCTAGGTAGAAATATAGCACAGTATTTCTCCAAAATTTATAATTCATGTTTTTTTGGTCAAAACTAACAACTAAAAAAAGGGTGGATTAAAAAAAATTAATGCTTTATCTATATCTTTTTAATTCTTGTCATTCTCATACAGAAAGGTGGTGTTTAATTTTTTATCTTTTAGCTTTTTTCTGTATTCCTATCTATTCTGATTAATCTACTTTTTATGCTTTTCCTGTTTTTTAATCTTTTTTTTGATTTTCTTAATTTTTTTTATTATACTATTGTTAAATTTGAAATTCCCTCGGCATGATACTGTACCTTGATGTGGTCCGGGGGCTTTTCCACCAAAGCAGTATTACAGTGATTATATCACATAAACTTGGGATACGATTATTTTCTTTTTAGTTAAGCTACATTGTGATCAATTTTAGTACTTAATTTGGCGCCCTTTATTGTCCACTGCCATGGTCAAATAATATACAATGTGGGTTTAGGGCCCAATTCTCAGTACTAATGTATGTCTTTCATGTGATGATCATAAATTCAGCTGTATCTTGTACCTACCTAATCTATTACGTCTCTCATATATTTCTTCTTTTTGAGTCCTATACTGCCATTCTACACCCGCCTTCAGCTGGGTCAGCAAAGATGGTGATAGTGAACGTCTTAACACTCACACATTCTCAAACGCGGTCTCAAGCATGAACCTATAAAAAAGCCCCCGCGCGCGGTTACGTATCGATCACGTCCGGAAGTCTATCCTTGATCCTAGAAGCCTAGGTCCATGCCTTCAGCTGGACCAATTAAGAAAATACGCTCATACCTATTAGACAACACGACATGACCGGGAACCCTATCGATATAAACGATCCCACTCTCTGCTAGAATTCTAACCGCGCACCGAAAATTTAATATCAGACTCACGGTTCGCGCGACCATTCAAGAGCACACGTTACAAAATCACGTCAGCGCACAAACGTTAGAGCCCCTCGCGATTTTCCAAGCAACCTACGAACTCGCAAACATGATTACACCCCGGCGATAAGGTGAAAATCTCAGCACTCATAAACTTACCAACACGATCTCAAGCGTCAACCTACAAACTCCCGCGCTCGCGCCATCATGAATCGGGATCGTCCGGAAGTCTCTATCCTCGGTACAAACAATCTAGGTCCTTGTTAATTAATAAAAAAAATAATAAAATTGAAAAATAACTCCCATATCCACTAGACAAAACGTTCCATGGCGACATGACCGGAAACTCTAGTGATATGGGGTAACTCTCTCTCTCTCTGTCAGAATGTGATCCGTACACCGAAAACTAAAGATCAGAATGACGGTCCGCGAATATATGAAGCGCCGCAGGGTTTCAAAATCGAATTTATACACGCGAAGTCACATACACGCGAGCACACGCGACAAACACATCAACATACGAACGCTTAAGCCCTTCGCGATCATCTACGCACACCTATGCCCGAGATCGCGTAAACTTGATAACACTCCGGCAATTGTGTGAACGTTTTAGTACTTACGACGTTACAAACGCGGTCTCAAACGCGAACCCGCAAACGCGCGCGATCATGAATCGGTCACGTCCGGAAATCTTTAACATTCATTCTAGCAATTTAGGTCCATACATTCAGTTGGACCAATCAAAAAAAAAATAAAGCTCATATCCACTAGATCACGCGTTCTACGGCGACATGAATGGGAATTCTAATGATATGTAAGAACCCACCTTCTTTTGAAATCTGAACCGTACACCAAAAATCAAAAATTAAGTATCAGATTCACGGTCCGCGCGATAATTCTAGAACACACGCGAAGATGCGAAAGGCACACGGTTATGAAATAGAATGTATACACGCGAAGTTCATACACGTTAGCACACGCGACATACAAACGCGCACGCGACATGCAAACGCACACGCGACATACAAACGCACACGCGATCGAGCACGTTAACGTACAAATCTTCGAGCCCTTCGCGATGATACACGCGATCGCGAGTCCCTACGCCCGCACATACCTGAACCGTACAATGAATATCACATTCAGAATCACGGCCCGCTACAATTGGCCTAATGCAGTGTTTTATTGGGCGACATTGCCTGTCTCGTCTGCAAATTGTAGTATGTGATTCTGACGAGGAGCCCTTCCGAGAACCTAGCTCTACAGCTCCAGTAGGACAACTCTCGAAAAAAAAAAACTATTGTTAAATTTGAAATTTTTTTAGTGGATGATATATTAATAATATTTCAATCAAATATTGGTCAATTTTCGATGATTTTTCTGTACAATTTCAACATTTGTACGGAAATAGGTTTAATTTTAGTTATGGTCGACCTTTGATAAAATTTGAGTAACATTTTGTTAAAATTAATTTTGGTTTCAAATTTTTGCCAATTATTTATTATCAAACTACTAAAATTTTAATTTATTTTTGCTGGCATTTATTCATCTTATTTTTAAATTTTCGTGAAATCTTGGTTAAATTTTTATACGTTTTTAGTGGATTTTTGATCATTTTTGATAGAAGTTTTAGTCAATCATTTTTGTGTCAAATTTTAAATTTTATTTGCGAAGTTTATTATCAAATTTCAATAAAACTGAATTAAATTTTATGTCGCATTCTACTTGAGTTCCGGATAAACTTTGCTCAAATTTTCGAAAATTGTTAAGACAGATATTTTGGTGCGCATCAAATCTTTTTAAAATCGTCGTCAGTTTTAAGTTAAGTTAACAATCAATTTTTAGTCACATTTTAGTCTTATTATGTTAACATATTACTGACATTTTATTTAATTTTTAGTTCAAGTTTAGTTTTATTTTTAAGTTCAGTCAGATTTTAGAAAAAAAATTGCCCAGTTTTGATCAATTTGCTGTACACTTTTATAAACATATTAGTGAAATCTTGATCAAATTTCTGGCGAGGTTAAGTCCAAATTTGAGTCGAACACAGGTAAATATAATTTAAGGTGGGTGATATTTTACACAATTTTTATTTCAGTAATTAAATTTTAATCAAATTTCATGCAAATTTTATCCCAATTTTAACCAACACGTCAGTAAAATTCAGTCAAGTTTTGTTAGCTTTTCAGCTCTTTACCGAATTATTGTTAAATTACTCGAATTTTATTCAGCATCAGTAAAATTTTGAGTTTATCGTCAAATCTCATTCCAATTGTGTTTAATTTTAAGTCGCACCTAAATAAAGTACTGCCCAAATAAGCTAGTCGTCGTCTGTTCGGGCCCCAATCAGCAAGAATTGTAGCTGTCAGCAGGATAATAAAAACTGGTCCTGTGCACTGAAAAATAGATGATTAACTTCCGCTGTGGAGTAAAGTATCAAGGCTTTGGTTTTGTTAACATTTGGTCAAATTTCCGAGAATTATATTTAGCTGAATTGTCTTCTTCGCAGAAGAAAAAGGTCTCCACATCTAATAGCCAGTTTTACGTGTACGAAATCTGACGGATCCCTTCCGATATCCGTTTTCTTTTTAATCGTGTTTTTTACATATTGTAAGTGTACGAAAGACCAATGGCTGCGTTAAGCTAACGCCGTGTCAAATAATTAAATTTATTTAAAAAATTGCAAAAAGGTCTATTGAATCGGAGGTCAATTTTAGTAAATTAGTGTACAATTTCTGCCAAATTTTATGATAAATGATAAATGGTATGTGATAAAATGATAAATAATGGATGATGGATAATGGATGATGGAAGTGGACAATGAATCAAAGCCTCGGAAGAGCCAACTATTCTTACTGTGCACGTTTCACTGGCCCAAAAATTTTTATAAAATAGGCGGAAAACTATCAAAAGAAAAGAATGAAATAGTCTGCAAAAAAATTTCAAGGTTAGTAAACAAACCGAAACTAAAACAGAAAACTCTATTCTATTTGTGAAGAGAATAAGAAATATTTTTGAGCGGCCCGAAATGAGCATTAATCGTACCGAAAGCTTTGCATCGTATGACGGATACATGCACAGTTCCACGCACGCGTCGTTTGTTCCCCTTCCCTGTCAGCATATGATCTTGACTAATGCTGCCCCCGCGTTAAGCGAAGCTTAGACAAGCTCTAACCCCAACCGCTGTCAAAATGTATGAAATGACAGCGGTTGAGGCCAGAACCCCGTGGCTGGGAGCAAAAAGGGCATAAAGTGTCTCGTACCCCAGTTGATACCGCGGTGCGGTAAGAGATAGCAATTCTGTTTCAAAGGCGAGTGTCGACATAGTTTGGACTCATATTGCACAATACTACAGTTGCTTTGTTTTCATCACCGCTAGCAAATTTGGTATGGACGGTCATCGATTTTTACGGTAAATATTAAAATTAAAAATTAAATGTTAAAACGAAATGAATTTTACCGGACGTTTCGTCCTACTAATATGTTCAGTCATCTTCAGCGGCCTTCTAAAATATAAATATAACAACTTTTATTGTCTGTACAAGACTAGACAGCAGTTGGAAATGTGATTGTTCATTGTGTAGACGTTGTTAGCATTTGATAGCGTTTGATTTTAACAAATATTATATTTTAGAAAGCTGCTGAGGATGACTTAACATATTAGTAGGTCGAAACGTCCGGTAAAATGCATTTCGTTTTAATTTTCACCGATAAAAATCGACGACCGTCCATATCAGAGTACTACAATGTTGCCAACTAATTTTTATATAACAAAATTTCACACATTTTTTTAATTTATAATTGAATAACCTGAACTCGATCCGGCGCCCATGAGCAGTTCGGATTTAACCTTCACTCGAACCGTACCCGAAAATTCATAGCTTCACGAAAAACTGACTGAAATCCAAACAGTGGAAGTTTTAAGCAAAGCCAGCCGAACCCGAACCCATCTTTGTATGTAGTTCGTTAGGTTGTTTGTAGGCAGGATTTTAAAAGTTCTAAAGTTCACAAATGGCTAGAAATGCTAAAAAAGCTAAATATGGTAAATTCTAGAAGCGCTAAAAATGTTCCAACATGCTAAAAATACCGAAAAAAGCCTAATAAAAACTCTAAAAGTGTTAAAATGCGGAAAACGTTAGTAGTTCAACTGCGTTATTTTTTCAATAATTTTATTTATTGCATTAATTTTATTTGTTTTCAGAAATGTCATATGCTATTTTGCTTTTATTATTTATTTGACAGGATTTATTTGTTTAATTTGTTTTAGCTATTTTCGTTGATTAATTTTTTTTTCCAATTACTTTATTTGTTACATTTATTTCCTTAATTTGTTTTTTATGAATATTATTTTACTTTGTTTCTATTTTAATTTATATTGCTTACTTTGATACATTTTCTGTATTCAATTTATTTGTTTTATTCCACAAAGTATTTGATTAGCATTATTTATAGTATTTCTTTTATTTATAGCATACATTTGATTTTATATATTTATTTTTCGCAGTGTAATACATTTTTTTAATTTTTTATATTATTTATCATATTTATATGAAATATTTTATTCATTTTATGCGTTTTTTTTTATCAAGTCTTATCATTAATTATAGGTTAATTTGCACTTTTTTCGGATTAAAAATGTCCAACCCAAAGTTTGTTGTTATGTTTTGGTGAATTGTTGCTTTCTTCTAATGATTACCAAATTTTTGATAAGTTGTGGCACATATAGTGCAAATTTACGTCTAAATCTAGCTAAATTTATTACAATTTAAGTTTAAGTTAATTTAAATTAATAATTAAAAATTCTTTAAATATATTTTTATTTTTCCTTCTTTGATTCATGAGCTCTTCTATTTATTTTTCATTACATTTTACACTGCACTACGCTAATATTCGCACATTTTTTTAGCTTTTTTCAGGAATCAATCAAAACGTTTGCCATTTTCTACGAGCAAACCCGCTTTAGTGGAGCTAGCTAGCTAGCACAAACAACCGCACGGCTCCGTCGATTATGTCCTCTCGTCCACCGCTAATGAAAAGGGACGGTGATTTGCTTTCTACCCAGCAGAAGTACCAGCGCTTCACAGCAATCAATCTCAGCTCCGATGTTGACGACAACAGGTGTCATAATCGGATTAATGAGGCTCCCTCCCCCATCTTCCCCCTATTTTCCCCCTTTCATTCTGACGGCGGTGACGGTGATGGTGGATTTTTATCCCATCATTGGCAAAACGAGGACAAAATCAGTGATGGCACAAGATATTAATTTCTGCCATGGTCGGATCTTTATTAAAAAAATGTTATTAGATTTTTATTCACTCTCGCTCGGAAAGAGGATTCTTCTCTCGTTAGGACGCAACCATTCTGGGGGGGGGGGGGGGGGTGATGCTGCTCACTGAATGCGGAAGCTGATGAAGGGGGCGAAAGTGAAAGAGGTTGGGGTCGTCAGCACGGCCGCCTGATGGTAGCAGATTGATGATTTGTGATTAAATTTTCTGCCTTTACCAGAGAGCGACCCACTTCGGCAAACAGAGGGCGCACGCGGTTTCCCGCTAGAATTATGGCCTTAATTTTATGAGAATTGAATCAGTACTTTGCATTTATATTGAGACTTTTATAAGCTAGTTAACTGATGGAAGCTTTTTTTTTTCGCTTTTTCTTCTTCTTGCAGGTAAGCTCGATATTTTCCTCTCCAAGGACATCAAATGAAGGCGATGTGTTGGTGGAAGTGGCTTAGGCGCCACTCTGTGAGTGTAAAGCAAAACGTACCCGCAAAAAGCAAGTGTTTTGTTAGTTCAGTGCCGCAAAAGCTGTGAAGTGTTGCAAACTCATGCCGATTGCCACGTCGGCGTGTCACGTTAAAATATCCAGTAAAAATTAAGTATGTCACGTGCTACGCGCTCCGAATCTCGACAGTCATCAATTTTCACGACGACTTCTGGTGCAGGCTACATCACCGCGAAATGTGACGTGCTTTCGGTGCTGCCATTTGCCAATGCAACGATTGGTGCTCGTCGTAAATTGTTCTCCGAGACCGAGAGTGTTGTCGTAGTTGGCCGTTTTGTGCACGTTGGGGGTTGATGCGTACGTGACATGTTTGAGGACTCGTTTCGGGGAAGTGGTGTTTATTTTTTTGCTTCGTTTTCTCCTGACAAGTGCTTTGTCGGCCCTTCGGTAAATCCATCAGTAGCAAAAGTGTAGAATCATTAATTCGAGAACAAATGCGGCGGGGGTTGATGACGTGTTACAAAGTAACACAAAACAGGTTGTAACATTTCTCTTGCCTGTAAACGATTCCGCAGAAATCCAGCGGGAAGATGAAACCAGAAAGCTAGAACGCACCTGGTCGTGTAATAAATTCACCATTCGAAGCACAGCCCTATTCCCAAGATGATGGCACCATTCGGTTGGAAGAAAACGCTTCCGTCTAGGACGAGATTAGACACGCGTTTCTGATGGAATTGGCAGCCACTTTCGCCAACACGCACAAAAGCTTCCCTGACTCGTTATTCCGGAAAAATTGTTATGGGAATTTCCACGCCCCGACCGGTTCGCCGGTCTCTTCGCTACAATTTTTTTTTTGATTATCATAATTCCCAGATTCATCTTATCCCATTCGAGGAAGCAGCAGCTTATTTTTTTCGGGCAACAACATTTGAACAGTTGTATGTAATACAATGTTAGACTTACGTGGTTCTGTGTCTACATTCTCGACTAAGCCGCAGATAATCAGCTGCCATTGGTCGGATTGTTGGTCGAAAAGATTTACCACTTCATCACTAGGTGAATTTAGACTGAATTTCTTCTCCGAATTTGGTATTGGTTTTGTATGCTCCGTTTCCCCATTTTTCGTCGTCGTCATCACTGTGTTGTCGTCCTAAAAATTGACAACCTCTCAACCGGATTCCGGCTTATCGTAATTGATTCCAATTTTCATTCCCGCGAAACGCTCACGCGGGTGTCAAGCGCTTTTTTTGTTGTTATTTGTTGACAAGTGACAGACGAGATGCCAGAGCCCGCTTTGATTTGTTGGTTAGATAAATCAATTTGACGCGTGTCGCTGATAGTTGCTGGAAACAAGATAAATACTTTTATTGTGTATGTGCGTGGGTACTTCCGATTCTACAAACATGCCGCGGCACAAGAAATCCGGTGAAAAAAAATGTTTTTTTCGTTGTCAGACTTGTGTTCTTCGCGTGGCAGTGACGGCACGATTTGATTTATTTCAAACTGATGTAAAAATAATCTTGACTTCAGACCACTTCTGCAAAGAATTTCTTCCATTAGAAGGATGTGCTTTCATGAAAAGCGTGACTCTAGTCAAAGCCGTTTCGCAGTCGAAACGGAGTGAGATGGACGTAGGTACCAATCCATATTTGCCCTTCTCAAAGTCTGTGCAAAAGTTTGTAAATATTTTAGCGTAGCGTAATCTGGCTCCCGGCCGTTACATTGAAAGCTAATAACCATTTTATTTATTAATTTATTTACTTACGTTCATTGAATTTTTCTCTTCGCCTCGAAATCGAAAAGCAACAGGAATCTGAACCACATGCTATCGATTTGCGTGACTCGTCCTGTCGGACCTGTATCGGCATTCGTTAGGTTGGATTCAGTGAAAAAAACTTCATTTACCAAAATGCGGCTACAGAGTCGTCGAACCTGAGCTGTTGTAATCCCTCCCTTTCGTGTTCTTATTGTATTTTTTTCCAGTTCCGCTTGTTTTGTGTCTAGAGAATGAAGTAACGAGCAATATTGACTAGTGGGTGGCTTTTAATGGCTCAATCGACATGCCATTATGTGTTAGTAGCTGAACTTCAGCTTGAACGGAACTTTCCCCTATATATTGCGTCAAAAGTGGAAACATGAAAACATAACTAGTAATTGCAGATTAATTTCGCCAAACTAACATCTCATTCGTGGATAATTTTGTGAATTTAATATCAAATCACATAGAACAGAACACAACAAATCGAAATTTCAGGGAGTTTGTCTCAGTTGAGGGTTTACTGTTAAGTGAGTTCTTTCTGTAAGTAACAGATTTCAATTCAATCTTGGACTAACATTAATCAAAGAAATCCACTGTATGTTCTGAGTTCCCCCTCGCTGTAAAAACAGCATGCGTTCGAGTCAAGCTCCTCTTTAACACAACATTGTGCAGCTATTCGCACCTCGTGTTCCAATCAGTTTTGATAGATGCGGTGGCTTGAGTGCCACTCTCACTGCAGAGAGTGCACAAAAGCAAGCAATGATTTTATTATTATAGTGAAAACGGCAAAGTGTACATCGATGATGTGTTCTGAGATTTCTGCGCACGTTCCAAACTAATTATTAAACTAAATGGAGTAAAACTTAAGAAATGTTTCAGAGCTTATTTTCGATATTATGTTTTAATTGCCGCAATGTTCTACTTTCTCGATTTTGTTGACTATTTTCGGCAATTTTGATAACTACGAGAAACGGAATATATGAACGTTGAAAGACGGATCGGTATTCTGGAATGAATTTGTTTTGAACTTAGAACGGCAAACTAGAGCTACACAGGCTCGGATGAGTATGACCGAATGGATATTCGATGAATCTTTGGCCCTCTGCCCGTGAGGAGTAGGACGTTCCACTCGAGTCAAACGGTAAGCAAACAAAGATTCGCCGGAAGACAATCGATGAAAATGACGAAACATCGCATCACAGAGCTGTCTAATTTCAGCATCTCTCGTTTTAATCGAAGTTTTCTAAAACATAGATACCGAGCTATCCGAAGGCAATAAAAATCATTGCGATACGTTTCTCTTCACTGCGTCCACATAAAATAATTCAGCGTTGGCAGTATGTTAACTGAGCTAATACGTTGTAATCTGATCTTCCTAGTTACATGGGGTCTTCTGAGGATGAAATAAATCTTGGTCAAAAAGAGAAATGAGTGGTGTCGATGAAACGCATATTCACCACCATTTAAGATCCGCTATCCAGGCCAGCAAAGAAATGTTCGTAACGTCATTATGTTTTAGGGTTGTTCTCGAACACTTTTACAAATTATTAAATATTTCAAGTAGTTCTATTTTCACAAGTCAATGCTTAAGCGTTACAATTTCAAGTTAAATTTTTTCTGAAAATTTTATTCTAATTTTGCTCTCATTGCCAATTTTGGATCGATTTGAATGCGTTCAAATTCGTCGACTGGTTCTGGAATTCTTCCGAATTCTGGTGGGGTATATCCGGCATCCCAATGAGGCGTCGGACGAGTTTTGGAAAAAAAAAAAAACACCTCAGATATTTCAGTGAAAATGTTTTGAGTAGATACATATGACTGTTTTCCCTGCGTGCGCGACGTTAGGTATGAATAAATTGTGCATAATGTACGATAGGAATATTTCAAATAAAATAAAGATTTTAACCTTCGTTCTATTCGATTTTCAGATTTCTTATATTTTTTTTCGATTTTTTAATATCTTTGAGGGGGTGGGCGTAGCGTAGTTGGTAAATCGATTGCCTTGTATGCAGCGCACCTGGGTTCGAGTCCCGACCCCGCACATAGGGTTAGAAATTTTTCATAAGAGATTTTTCTAACCCGAAGAGGCGAATGACCTTAAGGTTGAAACCTCTATAATCGAAATAAAAAAAAAACTACGATTTCTTAGTTTTTCTGTACTTTTTTCATTCATTTTTTTTCGATTTTATTCCGTTTGTTTCAATCTCTCAACCTAACGAGGTTTTTAATTTTTTTTCGATTTGCTCAATTTTTTCACCTTTTTTAAACTTTTTTGATATTCTTTATTTCATTTATTTTTACGACATATTCAATTTGATTTTCAGGATTTTTGATGATTTCTTGCGATTTTTTTTTCGATGTTTTCCATTCTTATTTTCGACTTCTTTTTTTTTCGATTTCTCAAGTTTTAATTTTGTTTTGTTTTGCGATTTTTCCTTTTTTTAAATTTTTTCGATATTTTTTGAATTTATCATTCATTTTTTTTTTCTAAATTACTCGATTTTTTAATTTTTTTTTAGTTTTTCCAATGCGTTTTCAATTTTTTCGATTTTTTGATCTAGTCGACTTATTTTTATTTTTTCAATTTCTTCATGTCTTCCATCTCTTCGATTGTTCTGTTTTTTTCGATCTTTTCAAATGTTTTTTTTATTTCGCAGATTTTTTTATTTTTTCTTAATTTTTGCCATTTGCTCGATTTCCTC
Source organism: Topomyia yanbarensis (assembly GCF_030247195.1). NCBI lineage: Eukaryota > Metazoa > Arthropoda > Insecta > Diptera > Culicidae > Topomyia > Topomyia yanbarensis. The sequence continues at coordinate 29,535,435 of NC_080670.1, forward strand.
GAACATTTCGATTAATTAGATTTTTTTTTAAAAAATTCGATATATTTGATGATTTCAATTTTTTTATCCCTTTGTACTTTTTTTTGCTTTTTTGTACTTTTTTAATTCTTTTTTTTGTTTTCTTCGGTTTTTTTATTCGATCGATTTTTTTAATTTCCTCAACATATTTTTTGATTTTTCGATTTTTAAGATTTTTTTGATTTTTCCATTTCTTTGATTTTTATTTTTTCGATTTTATTCATATTTTCGTTTTGTTTTTTGTTGTCGATTTTTTCGATATTTTCATTTTTTTTAATTTCTTCGATTTTTTTTCAATTTTTGCGAATTTTTGATCCTTTGGAATTTTTGTGTGATTTGTTCGATTTTTTTAAATTTACGAGTTTTTCAATGCTTTCAATTTTTAGATTTCTTTGATTTTTTCAATTTCTTAAATTCTTCGATTTCTTTGATTCTGCGGTCCTTTAATTTAATTTTTTTTTGATTATTTCGTTTTTTTTCGATTTTTTTTCCATTTTTTCGCTAATTTTTTATTTTTCTCCTTCATTCTGACATTTTCCATTATCTTGATTTGTTTTCTTTTCGATATTTTTTTTCTGATTATTTTGATTTTTTTACTTTGTAAATTTGTTTCGACTTTCGCTTTCTTGTTTAATTTTTCGATTATTTTTTTCGATTTTTTTTGTGATTTTTTAAAAAAAATTCCTTAATTCGTTTTTTCTTCGTTTTTTTCCAATTTTAAAATTTTCATCGATTTTTTAATTTTTTTTTCGATTTTTTTCAATGGCTTCATTTTTTAATATATTAGTTTTTTCAACATTTTATTTTTTTGAATTTTCTTGATTTACCTGATTTTTCAATCTTTTAGATTTTTTATTGTTGTTGATTTTTTATCGATTTTTCCAACACATTTGATTTTTTAGACATTATTTTCTTGATTTTTTGAGTTCTTTGATTCTTTCGAATTTTTTCGTTCTTGATTTTCCTTATTGTTTTTCGATTTATTTGATCGTTTGGATTTTATTTGTCGATTTTTTAAATTTTGACTTTTTTTAATATTTTTTTTCGATTTTTCGATGTTTGATTTATTTTATTTTTAAAATTCTTTGATATTTTCGATAACGCGATTTTTTTTTTAATTTTTTAAGTATCTCGATCTTGTCGATTTTTTATGGTTGTTGTTTTAAATTTCTTAATTTTGTTGGTTTTTACAATTTTTTTCATTTTGCTATTTTTTCTGTTGCTTTTTTATTTTTTCAATTTTTTTTATTTATGGTATTTTTTTCGATTTAAATTCATTCCATTTTTTTCGATGATATTTTCTTCGATTTTTTCAATTTGTTCGATTTTTGTTATATTTTCAATGTTTTCGATTTTTTAATGCATTGTACATTTTTTTGAAATTTTAATATTTTTTATTTTTGGAATTTGTGTTTATTAGGAATCCATCCTTTGGTTTTTTCATTTTTTTAGTTTTTTGAGCTCGTTAATTTTTTTTTGACTTTTTTCGATTTTTGTATTTTATTCGGTTTGTTGACTTGTTTTAATTTGTTCGATTTTTTCGATTCCGTTGATTTTTTTTATCCTTTTGATTTATTCGATTTCTTCCATTTTGTTTTTTATTTCTTTCTATTTTTTGATCGATTTTTTCATTCTCTTCGATTTATTTTCTTCGATTTTTTTATTTTTATAGTTCTGCAATCCATTTGACTGTTTCTTATTTCGTTGATTTTTTAATTTTATCATTTGATTTTTTCCATTTGCTCGATTATTTTGATTTGTTTCTATTAATACGAATTTTTGAATTTTTTTCGATTTATTATGTTATTTTTCGATTATTTCCATTGCTTCACTTTTTCTTGACTCTTTTCTCTTTTCCGACATTTTCTCATTATTCTGAATTTCCTTTAGATTTTTTGGTTAGTTCAATTTGTTTATTTTTCTCGTTTTTTATTCGTTCTGCTATTTTCCTATTCTTTTTTTTAGTTTTTCGACTCGCTTCATTTTTTTGCGATTTTATTTTTTTTCCTTTGTTTAATCTTATAATTTTTTTTAATTTCTTCAATTCGCTAGATTTTTAATTTTTGCAATGTTTTCGATTTTTTTTAATGTTTTCAATATTTTACATCCTTCAATATTTTCAATATTTTAAATTTTTGAGATTTTTCGATTTTTTCAATCTTTATTTCATTTGATTGATTTTCTCGATTATTTCGATTTTTTATTGGTTAATTCCTTTTTTTGCTTTATTTGATTATATCGATTTTTTCAATTTTTGAATTCTTTCAATTTTTTTGATATTCTTGCTTTTCTTGATTCTTTGGTTATTTTTTTATTCTTTCGATTTTTTTAATATTCTCGATTTTGTTTATTATTTTTTTCGATTCTTCCAATTTTTTAATGATTGATTTTTTCGATTTTTTTTTTAGTTTTTTTTCTATCGATTTGATTTTTTATAATTTCCTCATTTTTTTAAATTTTTCTATTTTTTTATATTTTTTAGATTTTTTTGTAAACCACTTTTTCAATGCTTTAAATTTTTTTATATTCAATTTTTTTAAACGATTTTTTTCGATTCAGCGATTCTTTTATTGTTTTTTTTTTAATTTTTTCGATGTTTTTTAAATTTTTATTCAAATTTTCGTGTTTTTTTGATTTTGCTAAATTTTCTGATATTTTAGATTTTTCGTTTTTTCTTCGTTTTTATAATTCTTTAAAACTTTTTTGATTTTTGCGACTTTTTTAATTTTTGATAATTATTATTTTTTTTCAATTCTTTTAATTTTTTTGATTATTTTGTTTTTTGTTTAATTTGTTCAATTCTTTCGATTTTTTCGTCTTTAAAATCAAGTTTTTATTATCTAGATTCTTTCAAATTTTAATTTTTTTCAATATTTTTCGTGTTTTGATTCTTTTTCATTTTTTAATTTTTTTTTGTTTCACGATTTGAAATTTTTTCAATTTGTTCTATTTTTTCAGTTTTTTTTATTTGTTCAATGTTTTTGATTTTTTAACGGTTTTTAATTTTTTTTTAGTTTTTCAGCATTTTTGAGTTATTTTGTTTTTTCAATCTTTTTGATTACGTTAATTTTGTTCATTTTTCCGATTGTTTTAATATATCCAATTTATGAACATTTTAATGATTTTGATGTGTTTGATTTTATCAATTTATAAGATTTCTTCGATATTGATTTTTTTGATTTACTCGATATTTTTTGATATTTTCAATTTTTGGATATTTTTTTTCGATTGGTTTAATTTTTTGAAGCGTTTTGCCTTCGATTTTTTCGGACTTTTGATTTTTTTTCAATATTTTAAATTTTTTTGATATTTTTTAGATCTTTACTATTTTTTTATTCTTTTGATTTTATTTTGATTTGTTCGATTTTTTTAACGAATAAAATCGTTCTTTTTTCAATTCTTACTTCTTTTTCTCGTTTTTTAAAGTTATAAATTGTTTCGGCTTTTTCAGTTTTTTGATTTTTTTTTGACAAATTTTTAAAAAAATTTCGATTCTTTCAATTTTTCGTCATTTTGATTTTTTTCGATGTTTTCTATTTCTATTTTTTTCGATCTCCTTTTTTAATGTTTTATTTTTTTGTTCAATTTTTCGTTTTTTTTTCGATTCGTTCTATTTTTGATTTTTTATCTTGATTTTTTAAATTTTTTTATATTTTTAATTTTTTCGATGGAACGATTTGATTTTTTTAATCTTTTTTACTCTTTTTTATTTTGTTTTCGAGGTCTTTGATATTTTCAAAGTTTTTAATATTTTTGATTCTTAGCTTTTGATTGATGTTTCGGATTTTTTTTTGATATTTGTTGCGATTTTTTCGTTTTTTTATTCGGTCGATTTTTTGTGCTCTCTTTCTATTTTGATATTTTTTTATATTTTCGATGTTCTCGTTTTTTTTCGATTTTCTTTGATCTTGGCTAACCAAGACCAAGTACTCGGTATCAGTAGCCGGTTGCTTTTGGGAATAGTCTCTAACTGACGTTAGTTTGGCTACATCGATTATCTGGCAGCAAGTTGGTATCAGTTACTGACGAGTGGAACACGAAACATTCAAATTCCACTTTTCGAAGTAAGGTGTTGTGTCGTCTTGCGCAAGATGGATTATTCGATTTTTTTCAAGGAAAAAATGTTACAATGATGACTAAGAGAATCTGAAAATGAAAATTGACGAATAGGTATTCTGAGCTATTCTTTCTACAAAAAACTATGTTAAACTAGGTTAAGGGTGACAGTTATTTTTGCGATGCTGGATTTCGTCCATTATTAAAAAAAATTGGACAATATTTGAGCGAAATTGGACAATTTTAACGCGTGCATGCTTCAACGTGATTGACGCTATATTTTAATGAAATCTTTGGTCAAATTTTTAACAAAACTGAAACTAATCTTGTTCTTACCAAACTGTTATTAAATTTCAATTAATGTCTGCTCAGTTTTAATTCAGATTATATTCAAATTCAAAATCCAATTTCAAAATGTTTGAAAAGTTTTAGTCCAGTATTAATCGAAGTTTATTTATTTATTTATGTGGGAGCAGGGAAAAGCCCGCTGGGCTGAATTTGTTTAACTCTCTCTCTCTCTCCAGCAGGCATAAAACCTCGTCATCTTTTATATGAACTGGTAACAAATATCCGAATGATACAATTCGACACTTACAACTACAGTTAAAAGTACCAAGTTTAGTCCAATTTCAAACAGATCGTAGTCAAAATTGAATAATTTTTTAGGATTGCAGTCTAATTTGAATTAAATTTTAATCAATTTTTTAGTCGCGTTCAGTAAAATTTTGGACGAAGATGAGTTTTATTTGAGTTTAAGCCAAATCTTTTGTTTTTTGTCAAAATTAATTTAGATTAATTTTCAAGTATTATCAATTATTTATCTCTGTTCATTCGGAAAATCAGTCGAAAGTAGTTGGTGGAGCATGTACAAAAGCAGTGTTAAATTTTTGGATTCAGTATCAAGTCAGTCTATCAGCTACTGATGAGATGAACTCAAAATTTAAAAGCCAGTTTTATTAAAGTTATGATTTATCCATTTTGTAATCCAATTTGCTCTCTAGGGAAAACCAGCATAAAAAAGTTCCTTTGGAAGCATTGGTCAATTTTAACAGATCTGAAAATCGTCTTGAAATGGTCATATGACTCCATCAAAATGGATATCCGAGTTTTTCGTTTTCAGCAGGGTTGTCGTGCATCTTAGACGGAATGAGTAATTAAGAGGTAAGGTACCTTTTATTTTTTCTAAAAAAAATGAAAAAAAAAAAAAACAGAAGCGCGACATTTTTGGATTTAGTGTCTAGCTGGTGCCAGCTACTGATGAGACGAAGCCGAAACACGACAATCCGAAATTCTTGTATTTATCCATCAATAAGCCGTTTTTTTTGCCCGCTCATTAATTTCCCGGCCTACTCAGTACCAGTCTGCACCATACAAAGAACGAGGGTTTCGTTTCCGAAGAAAACTGCCAACCTGTCACAGTCGCAGCAAAAACAAAACCCAACAACGGGTTTTCTTCACACTTTTCGGCCGAGTCGGAATTTCGGGTCTGGATTCTATCACGTCACGTCTGTCCATCTGTGTTCATTCTGCACGTACTTACGAGGGAGGAGGCGTTGCCGGACCGTCGAGAAATTCCTTCGATCATCAGTCAGGTTTAGACAGGTCGTTCGTTGGCGGCGGTACGCATAAAAAATCCAACGTCAAAAAAAAATCATGCATTAAAATATTATATTTCCATCCATCTTCTAGGCCGTTCGGTTCCAGGGCTTGAAAAATCATTTTCCTCCAACCACGTCCGCACCATCCCAGAGCTCAACCACGGTTGATCGCTTTTGCAATAGTAGGCCCTGTTGCTCGAATTTCCCACTCAACTCTTCAGTCCGTCTTTTTGCACAGTCATGAGTCATTTTTCCTTTCGTTTTTATCGCTGCTGCTCAAAACTGGAAATACCGGGGAGAACCGAACGGCGCCGTCAAATCCATCAATGGAGAAAAAATATATTACGCTTTTGATCTACGCCCACGGTAACAAGAGGCATCTTGTTGAAATTTTCCGTTTTCCTCCACCTCCACCATCGAGAACTCATCACGAAATGTGCGGAAAACCTAACATATTTAACTCGTTTCCCAGTCTCAGTCGGTCGGTACACGGTGCGTTTTTTTTCTCCTACGTCACCAAAATGTGATTACTCTCTCCACTCCGCACACAGTGCACAGTGCTGGCTCGACGACGAACGGAGTGCAGTGGAAAACTGACTGCACTGCACTGAAGGAATGATGAAAAGTCTGCTTACACACTCGTCGAACCACCTCGAACGCTCGCTCGTTTGATTCGTTTTGTCTTTTGCTTTTCTTTTTTTGCGCCCCGTCTTGAGACTCCTTGATGTGTGGTGGCGGTGCGGCGCAGCAGACGGGAAAAGGCGCTCGCGAGAACTTCGTTATGAATGTATGAATGAATGAGTGCATTTCTGTGAAAAGGGATTTTGTTTTTGCTGAATTTTCTGTTTTTAAGACATGTGGTTTAAATGAAGGATTTATATCAAGCAATGAATTTCGCTTTGAAAATTTTACTAAACAAGCTGCTGGCTAGAATTTGAGAAAGAATTTTAGTGTCATTATCGTTCCGCCGAACGATCTTACGCCGCAGAAGGGGGTGCTGGGTCTAGTTAGAAGCGTCCTGCGGTACAAGCCACTTCTAATTCTAGACTAAGTATAGTTTGTGGCACCTGCGTTACAAATACCACACGCTATAGCTTAATAAGCCGGGAATTCCTCGTCCAGTTAGTATCGTTCTGCGTAACAAACCAATACTAATTCTGGTCGTAAGACAATTTGCTTCCCCGCTTGCGTTACAAACAAGGAAGTAATTTGACTTTGGATTTATCAAGGTGGAAAAACCAACGAAGAACTCCACGGTCTGGACACGAAGTAAAGGATTTTCGACTGAGTGAAGTGGTACTTTCGACTGCTCGATTTCAACTTGATTTTATTATACAATTTTTTGGTTTATATACCTACTTTCCTAAAGCTAGCTATTTACAAATAATCGATTTTTGAATCGATTTTATTTGGATTTGTTTTGGTACAGAATGTTAACAATGAATATTGTTGTCAACTCTGCACAAATGTTTTATTATCCAAGCCACCGCGCAAAGTCAAATATCGATATAATTATCGTCTTCGAATGCGCTGTGACCGGCAGTGGCACCGAAAATGCCGATGAAGCATATATGACCCTTGCGTGAGCGCGCATTGACTCATCGTTGGGCGCACTTGAATGTAATTTGATTTTCCTTCTGCCTCTTTAGGTCAGAACGAACCGTTCTATGTTGCGGTGGTTTGTTTTGATTCTGCCGAACGGTTTTTTTTGTGCTCGCTGCGAACAGCTGTTTGTGATTTTGCGTCGGCGACAGTCATCGTTTTCATTCGTCATTAGTTTTGGTAGGAACGCAGAGGATTTGTTCCAACATTTTATGGTGTATCATTTAGCAACTATGTGTGCAGTCCCATTTTCAACCCGGTGCCAAGAAAAAAGCAATTCAATATGCCGCAGGAAACTCTCTTCTCACACAATTCATGCAATTCACTTCAACCTATGCCAATAACTTCTCGGCTTTCAGTCCCAATAATAGTCACTTGCAAATTGATCCAATTCCAGTGCCAAATAGTCCCCGAATCAATTTGTACCTCCTGCCAGACACACACACACTCCTTCCTTCCATCCTTACCCAGTTCCAGGAGACACATTTTACGGCAATAAACAGTTTCTTTGCAGCCGCTACCGTTCCGTGCCAGTTCCAGCCCCTGGACAGTTTAGAACCCGATCCGACGGCGACAGTTTTCCAATGGCAATAAAAGCAATTGCAAAACGAGAAAAGAAGAAAATAAAACTGCTTGCCAACCTCCTCCTCCTCCTTTGCCTTTTTCTTCTACATTGGATGAAATGATGAGCCACTGGCAAGCTGCAGGCAATAGCGCAAACAATATTTTTCACGGCCCTCTTCGATGCCGACTCACGAATATGCGACGATGATAGAGAACAATTTCAAAAGGACGTAGGTAGAAATAAGAGCCTCAGCTATGTATTTTGTCTCACGAATTGAACGGTGCAATTTGGAACTTTAAAAAATAGTTAAGAAGACGAAATGAGGAAGTAAACAAAAAGAATCCAATATTGTTACCCTACGTTCTGTTGAAAATTTCCTCAGAAACATATATTCCAAGGGGGCCGGAACAGCATTAGCATGTCCTCCCCATTTAGTCGATGGGTGGAGCACATGTGTTGTGACCGGAATCCAATTTCAATCCAGGCCAGCGGCTGCTCCATTCATGCGATGGCAGACTGTGCGGAAGTGGTGTCCTTATCCGTTAAATATCTGGGGATCTTTTCTCATCTTGTTTGTTTTTACTTCTTCGAAGAAGAACCAGAGGACGGGAGTGGTACTCAGAGCTGTGCCCCGAAGATAACTATGGCCAGCTTTGCTGGAGGGCTATTAGCCAGAAGACAGGAGCGGATCCGAATGGGGATCAACAATCTCAGCCCGTTTGTTTTCTTTCTCGTTCGAGAAGAGATTTCGATACGACAGCGAAAAGTGGTCGTAAAAAATATTTAGATTTGATTACTGCGTTTAGCGTGAAGCAAGATTCGAACGGGAGATGGTAAATTTTAATCCTCTTGGTCGGGACAAAAAAAAATGTATTTTTTTACGATTTCGGAAATTAGTTTATATATCTTACGGGTCGGTGGGGCCCGCGGGCACAGATCAAGCCGATCCCGGATTGAGCTTTGACTTTAGATGTCGTGCGAGTTTTTTATTGTGAAAGAATTAGTTTTTCTCGTCAGCATTTTGCTTGACGTGAGTGCGAGATGAGAATAACAGCTTGAAGGAAAATTTAGGCAACAACTATTTTTTTTCTTTAAGGAGACAGTTTTTTAAAACTTTAAAGCTTTACGCGTGAATAACAAAAAACCTATAACTAAATTAGTTATGGAATTTGCGTTTCGACTTCGTCTCATCAGAATCCCACACTAACTTAGTGACGAGACTAGCGCCGGATTGACGCAAGCTCCAAAAAACGAAAACAATGTTTGTGTTTCTGAGTAAATCCCTAGCCCTGTGTGATGTCCCGCAAGAAAAGGCGTTTTTTTGTTGAACTCATACGGAGTTTCACAGGGAAGCATTCAAGGATCTTTGTTTTTACTGATACATTTTAAAAACGCTTTTAATTCACCTAACAGTGTGATGATACATTTCTTATAACTCTTATCGTTTTCTTCGGGTATTATATCGATTGAGAACATTTAGAACTTGGTGCTTTTTGATAACACATAGTACATGGGATATGAGGATATAAAAAGTGAAGAGGTTTTCGGTAGTGACTATAATGTTTTTAGAGATGATCGTGATTTACGACTAACCCAAAGAATGTCAGGCGGAGGAGTTCTCATTGCAGTTTCATCTATATTTAATTCCGATCTTATTGTCTCACCAAAATTCAAAGAATTTGAACATGTATGGGTTAAAGCACATATCGCTGATGAAATCCACATTTTTGTCTCAGTGTACTTTCCACCGGACCTAGCTTACAAATCAACATATGAGATTTTCTTTCAAGCAGCTGAAGAAATAATCTCTAATTTTCCTCCAGAATTCAAAGTTCATATTTATGGTGATTTTAATCAGCGCAACTTGGATTTTATTCCTGACTCTGAAAATGAGAGCATTCTACTTCCTGTCGTTGGTGATAACGAAACATTACAATATATGTTTGAGAAAATTGCATTGCTAGGACTCAATCAAATAAACCATATAAAAAATCAACACAATCGTTATTTAGATCTGCTATTAACAAACATTAATGAAGATTTCTGTGTTGATGAATCTCATTCTCCCTTATGGAAAAATGAAACGTTTCACACAGCAATAGAATTCTCTATTTTTGTGCACAAGAATCATAATTTCATTGATTGTGACTTCGAGGACGTTTTCGATTATAGAAAAGCAAATTATGAAAATATTAAATATAAATTAAGCAGTGCTAATTGGCAGTCCCTTTTAAAGAATCAAGTGAACGTTGAATGTGGAGTGGAGATCTTTTATAATATTTTATGGCAAATAATACAGGAGGAAGTTCCACTCACGAAAAAACGACGAAATCATGCATCCAAAAATCCAGTTTGGTTCAACAAGGAAATTATTAATTTGAAAAATCGGAAGCAAAAAGCTCACAAAATTTACAGAAAACACAATAATCAGGATAATTTGGAAAAATACCTTAACATTCGTGACCAACTAACTTTGGCTATTTCTTCGGCACTAACTGTATATAATGCAAAAACTGAAAATGAGATCAAGTCATGCCCAAAAAACTTTTTTAATTACATCAAAACTAAGTTGAATTCATGCAACTTCCCATCAAAAATGTCTTTAGATGGGAAAGAGGGTGAAACTTCAAAAGATATTTGTAATCTCTTCGCAACATTTTTTCAAGAAACTTATTCTAACTATTCAGACAATGATCGTGACTTTGAATATTTTTCTTATTTTCCTGATTATTCAAGGGATGTTGGTGTCAGTCACATTAATGTTCAAGATATCTTGTCTGGTCTCAATGATCTAGATGCCACTAAAGGCTCAGGACCTGATGGAATTCCACCTGCTTTCATAAAGAATTTAGCAACTGAGCTTACGTCACCTTTATTCTGGCTGTTCAATAAGTCACTAGAATCTTGTATTTTCCCAAAAGATTGGAAAAAATCTTTTTTAATACCTATTTATAAATCGGGTAAAAAATCTGATATTCGCAATTATCGTGGAATTGCCATTCTGTCTTGCTTTCCCAAACTTTTCGAATCCATCATAAATCAAACCATTTTCAACCAAGTCAAACATAAAATAACAAATTCACAACATGGGTTTTTTAAAGGCCGTTCAACTAGTACAAACCTTTTAGAATTTGTTGATTACTCGTTAAATGCCATGGATAAAGGAAATTATATAGAAGCGCTTTACACTGACTTCAGCAAAGCTTTCGATAAGCTGGACATTCCCATGTTAATATTCAAACTTGAAAAATTGGGAATCGAGATGAGACTCCTCAATTGGATTAAGTCGTATTTAACAGATCGTCAGCAAATAGTAAAATTCTATGAGATGAAATCTGATATAATTAAAGTTACTTCGGGGGTTCCGCAAGGTTCACACTTAGGACCTCTTCTTTTTATTTTATATGTCAACGACATCTCTCTTATTTTAAAAAACATTAATATTCTCATATATGCGGATGATATGAAGCTATTTTTAGAAATCAGAAATAATAATGACTATAATGTTTTTCACGATGAAACACAAATCTTTTATACATGGTGTTGTAAATGTTTACTGGAGTTAAATGTTAAAAAATGTAATCTCATGACTTTTAGCAGAAAACAAATCACGGCTTCCGTGTCAATTACATTAGGTAATCAAACCGTTCAGAAATGCGATAAAATAAGAGATTTAGGAGTTATCTTAGATAAAAAATTAAACTTTGTGGAACATTACAACACAATTGTTCATAGAGCTAGTAATATGCTTAATTTTATAAAACGCTTCGGATATCACTTTCAAGATCCTTACACAATTAAAACTCTTTACGTAGCATATGTTCGGTCTATTTTAGAATATTGTAGTATTGTTTGGTCACCATTCATAAAAAAACACGAAGTGAGAATTGAATCAATCCAAAAACAGTTTCTATTATATGCATTACGCAAGTTAAGATGGACAGTATTCCCTCTTCCATCTTATGAAGCACGTTGTATGTTGATAGATATTCCAACATTAAAAGAACGTCGGGACTATGCTATGATCTCGTTTCTAAACGATATCGTCATGCAGCGTATTGACTCATCTTACATTTTGTCAAAATTAAATTTATATGCTCCTACTCGTCAATTACGCAATAGAAATTTGTTCGCGATAGGTCATCACCGTACAGACTATGCTAAATTCGGACCACTAAACCAGATGATGGCTGTGTATAACGAGCATTGTGAAAGTATTGACCTTACCATGCCCCGAACAAGTTTAAAACAGTTTTTCAACTCTTTACGGCATCATAGTACATAGAAATAGTTTACAGGATAGTATATAAGCAATTAATATTTATATAATGTAGTCTACATTTGATTGACGAAATAAATAAATAAACATGGGGTAGTGGCAGGACTCAGAGAATCGCTCAAATCAGCATAGGACAACATCAGTGCTAAAAATCTCAAAGGTTAAATCAAATCAATGGAAAAGCAGAAAAACGGCCCCTAAAATAGACATGCAAACGAATAATTGCTAATGCTCCGTTAACCTTCCGGCAGTCGCGCTAGTGCACTGAGTGCACGCTGCACAGAGGAGTGATTGGGGTCGAATCCTGGCCAAAATTATTTGCTGCTGCAATTGTTGTTATTATGCCTTAATATGAACTAAAAATAGACAATTACTAGTTTTTGGGACAATTTGGCATCTACCCACCTACCAGTGCAGAGGTCAATTTTCTATATCCTTTCGAATACTAGTAATTTCTAGGTGATCTTTGTGAATACATTTGTTTTTCCAGTTGCATAAACATTTGATCAGTGGGAAAGGGAGAAGAAAAGGGACGCCTGTGCATATTTTCATAGAGATACATTTTGGCAAATATAATAGTTGGCCCTACAGTATTTCGGTGTACCTCAAATTAGTATAAATTTCAATATTTTCAAATCGCTTGGGGATTGGTGGATCGGACAAGATCGGAAGAGTTCGAATATTTTTTGTATAGCTGAAGTCTTGTTTTGTAATACTGCTTCAGCAACTTTGCCGGATCTAGCCGTATAATGTAACTTTTTTATCGTTAAAATTTGGAATAAAATGTTTAAAAAAGGTATTTTTTTAAAGTTGGTGCAATACACAGCAAGTCTACTTTTTACATTTCTTATAAAAGAAATGTATAGAATTCGCTCAAACTTTCAAGATTTTTTGCGAGGCCCGGAGGGCCGAGTCTTATATACCAATCGACTCAGCTCAACGATTTGGGACAATGTCTGTGTGTGTGTGTGTGTCTGTGTGTGTGTGTGTGTGTGTAACGGACAAATTCTCATTCGTGTTTCTCAGCAATGGCTGAACCGATCTTATCCAAACCAATTTTAAATGAAAGAACTAAAAAACAGTATGAACGCTATTAATTTGTTTTTGATTCTGATGTTTAGTTTCCAAGATATGAATGTTTGAATGCGTAAAAATGGCGTTTTTTGCAGTTTTTTTGAATTATCTGCCGAAATTGACAATAAAGATTAACAATTTATATGTTTTTAGACAGCTTTAACGAATACCTTTCGAACAAGCTATAGATTGTTGAAATCGGACTATCATCAAAAGAGATATTTAACATTAAATGCGGACGAAAGATTTTTATTATTTCCCATTGCCAGAAATATGACCAAAAACATGTAATCTATTATTAACGCCAAAACGGCTTATTTTAGGTCAATAGTATCTTCGGAGAATTTAATGGAGGTAATATGCCCTTTCTTCTGGTATTGTGCTTTTGCTGATTAATCCCCCTATGAGTGAGATATTTTCACAAATTTTATTGGAAGTGATTATATCGAAATGATGCTTTCTACAAATTTGTAGCTCTTACTTTTGCGAATAACTTTACTGAAGACTTCAATTATCTATTTTGAATACTTTAAAAGTTATGGCTTGTTGTTTGTGGATTACTCTTTGTCGCCTATTTATTGTTCAATATAGAAATAATCCATTGAAATAAGCCAAACATTATTTCGACAAATCGAATTTTGTATTTCATTTTTCTATCTACAACCGCTAGAAATAATCACTGAACATTTCCAAGTTGTCTGGAAGGAACTTGATAACTTATCAGTGCAAAAATGTTCATTTGTGCGAACCTTCTGACTGAAATTTTTCTAACTTATGACCATCGGATCGATCTGAAATCTTTCGGAAAATGAAAAGCGAAATAAATAACTCCAAGCAACGGCGAAGCCAAGAGAAGGTTTTGGGGTTTAACACCATACAGCCCCCCCCCCACCACACAAAAAAAAAATTGGATTGGAGTTGAAAATTTATTGATGCTGACTGATTTAATTCAATATTACAATAACAATTATCTGATCCGTAGATTGATAACTTGTTGTTGTAAACATCATGAGGACTTCTGATAAATTGTCGGAATGGGGTCCTGATATGTAACTGATCTATTGGTCTTGATTTCACAGTTGTCTAATAGCATCAATATCAAATTCCTGCCTGAAAACATTCCAATAGAAAATTACAGAGTTCTGCAATCAATCATAGTCCTCAGATTTATTTTCAAATTGATCTCGTTTTTGTAGAGATGTACTGTAATAAGGGTCTTTATTTAATTGGAAGAGAAGTTAAAATTGATTTAATGTCTATGAAACATAGAACTGCTCACCAAAAAAATGCATAACTTTCAACATTTGCTAAAAATGTTCTTGCCTTTCTCGTTCACTCTAAAATTCGTCAATCTAATCCCGACCGGGAGGGCCGAGTGTCATATGCCAATCGACTGAGTTCGTCGAGATCGGAAAATGTCTGTGTGTGTATGTGGAAAAAAATGTGACCTCTGTTTCTCAGAGATGGACCGATTTGCACAAAGTTAGTCTCAAATGAAAGGTACAACCTTCCCATCGGTTGCTATTGAATTTTTTATTGATTAGACTTCCGGTTCCGGAGTTACGAGTTGAAGAGTGCAATCACAGCAAATTCCCATATAAACTGAAATGAAAAATTTTCAAAATCAAATTTGTATTTTTGATGCCAAATGACTTTAAAATGCATGAAACATTGAGATGTTTGACAAAAATTGACTTTTTTGGACTTTGGTACATTTTTGCCTTTCTCATATAGAAAGGTTATGCAATCACTCTAAAAATCGACAATCATACCGGCCCGGAGGGAGTATGCAGTGAGGGGTTGCTACTTTAAAATTAAAACTAGTTTAAAATTTCTTAACAAGTTGAAAATTTTCGGCGGGATCTGGACCTCCCGGACCTTTCTCCATGATTCGCCGCTGGTTTCAAGCGATGTTTCAGTATCACATAGTATCTCAAGATCGTGGCTGTCGATCCATTGTACGTATGTGCAAATCGTACTGAACATGTAATATTTATTTCCACCATTGTATTGAACATAACCAGCCATGGAATCGTAGTCTGGACAAATGAGACAAGCACAATTGCACCACTAGGTGGATTAAAACAGGTTTATATTTTGGGAATGCTTCGAGTTGAGACGAAAACGTAATATGATTAATAACGAGGATAACACTTTCCGAATGTAGAGAGAAATTTATGAAAAATGACGATTTCCATTCGATTCTAATAGGTTCTGATCGATTTAGATGAGCATTTGATTTTTGTTGTATGACCAATTATATGGATAGGTCAAATGTTTAAAATCAGTAATTTAAGGTCAAGATAGCATCATTTTGAAACCGCCAACTTCGGAGGTTTAGTATCTTCGATGAGTTTTACAAACGTTAAACAGCGCATCATTTGATAAAATAATTTTGACGGTATATCGTCCAAGAAGTATTTATGGTGAATTTTCTCAGGTTAATATTGATGACTACAATAAAGTCTCAACAAATTCGCTAGACACGAACTCTGTTACTATTTTCTGAAAAATTAATTCTGCATAATTTTAAAACTTCAAAAATTACGGTTTCGGAATTATGCCTTTTGGACAGTATGATCGATTTTCACCAAACCCCCACCAAACCGAATTTCTGGCTACGCCGTTGACTTCAAGTAAGTAGAAACGAAGTCGTTCTACACTCGTTCACAAGAAACTTCTTCGAATGCTGAATATCTATTATAATACATTGAAACCCCGATTTTATCAGCCAAATATGAACATATGTTTGATGGGCTCTAGCAGACCAACTAGACTGAATTCGAGTAAATCCTTTCTTGAGCATGTTTTCCTTATCATGAAGATGGAAATATGCAAAAATAAAAAGTTCATCATAATCAGAAATAGTTATCAGACTACATCAAGGGACGGGAAGAATATTTTAACAGCTTCAGTTTATTATAAAGAAAAAAAATTGCCCGATTTAGTCAATGTCCCCATTTTGTTAGCCTAAAATACACCATGAGACTGATAAAAATGGGTCTTTATTGTATGTATTATTCACTGTGTTTCACATTAATAGGTACATTTCATTTTTGGGGATTTTTATTGTATCGAACTACAACAATTTTTAGGTAATTTTCAATGGGTTATTTTATAGACTTCTTCCAAAATTTGGCGAAGATATTCCAATTCGTATACCAATTAATTGGTATACTTAAGGGTTAATATGTTGCAGATAGAGAAAATACTGAAATTTTCAGCTTTTTTCTTACACAATATTACGAAAGATTATTAAACAATTTTTCTTAATAAGTTTGTGAAAATTATAAACTATTTGAAATTTTTTAATAGTATAATTTTTTTTTTATTTAACCGTGATTTTTTAATAAATAGTGACCATCGCTTCACAACGTAGTCTATTTTTCATGGCTTGCGGTGAGCACGATCTCTCGAATTGCTGAACTGAAAATTATGGAATAGAAATTAATTTTTAGTATTCTTTACTTTACTCGCCGCGCAGATAGCTCTGAATTGGACCCGCTGGTGCCCTAAGACGATTTCGCTAGATTTTCAGAGCACTGTGCACACAGTGCATTAACGCAAGTGACGGAAGGTTATC
Source organism: Topomyia yanbarensis (assembly GCF_030247195.1). Taxonomy (NCBI): domain Eukaryota; kingdom Metazoa; phylum Arthropoda; class Insecta; order Diptera; family Culicidae; genus Topomyia; species Topomyia yanbarensis. Next base: position 29,552,210 of record NC_080670.1, read on the forward strand.
GAAAAGTTTCGTGAAAATGAAAATTCCAGTAATGATGATGACTTTCCCAAACGGTTCGTTTTCGACGGGTTTTTATTTGTTCTTTGGCATTAGGATTAGCGATAATAATTCAAATCAAGGATACTACTGGAAAGTCACCTTTAGAAAAAGTCGATGTCGAAGTAAAGTTTGGAACTATGCATGCATGCACTTCAGAGATAGCGTGATATCCGGAGCTGCGATTTCATTTCAACCCTTTTTTGTGAAAATGGCGATACTTACAAATGTAAACATAAGGCTTTTTTCATACATGCGAATGAGGGCTTTGAAACGCAACAAATTAACATAAAAATTTTGATTCTACGATAGTGCTTTCTTAAACTACAGCAAAAAATACAACGGGCGAAACTGTATTTTTGTTTGTTTATTTAAAGTTTCGCCCTCCACGCTCCATGCAAACAAACAGTGCGATACTTTTTTTGCTAGCAGTTTAGAAGCGAAACTGTCATTTTCGTATTTTTTTAGGATTATCAAGCTGATACCAGCTGTAAATAGTAACAATGATCGCTATTGAAAAAAAACCCGGACGAAATCGGTGGTGTAGAACGGTAGTTATTGTAAAAAAACGTAAGAACGATACTTCAATGCTGATAGGTGGAACCGAAAAAGTAAACAATCGCCAAAGGGGCGATACTATCATTTTGTAAATTTCAATAGCAAAAACAAATTTTAATTTAATAATTTCAAATACTTTATGAAGTTTTGGGTTTCGATCACTGAATCATGCAATCTAGGATGTAAAAAACACAATAGTTCTTAAATAGGAAATAAAACCAAGTCTGGAAATATTCACTGTTGATTTTCTTTGAATGGTATCACTGCTACTATCGCTTTTTTCAAGAAAAAGCGTTGATTTCTTAGTTCTCAGTCGCGTTGTAAATTTGAGTAAAGTATAAACTTCAAATCGATTAAAAAAAATGCGATTTTTTTGGCTCAGTACAATATATAACCCCTTTAGGAAAATTCAGTTTTCCCACCACAATTTAGATATTTTATTAACAGAGCATTAACAATAATTCGTAGCTATGTCTATTTTATGGGCCATTTTTTCGCTTCCCATTGATTTGATTTGAGATTTCTAGCACTGATGTTGTCCTATGCTGATTTGAACGATTCTCTGAGTCCTGCCACTTTCCCATGTAGTATGTGTTATCAAAAACATCGCGAAGCATCAAGTTCTAAATGTGCTCAAACGATATAATATCCGAAGAGAGTGATAAAAGTTATAAGAAATGTCTCATCACACTGTTAGGTGGATTAAAAGCGTTTTTTAGTTAGTTTTAAGCTGAAGTTAAACAAACTGCTAAAATATCACCATTGGGCATACATGCAAAATTCTTTAACTATTTTTGATACTCCAAATTTTGCCACGTAATACAGTAGGTTCTTAGGTATGTAAAAAAAATATAACGAAATAAAAAAATCGAAAAAAAATATTTTGGTTTTTGGCCTACAATTTGTTCTAGTTACTCCTCTGTGCGCTGCTCTGAAAATCTAGCGAAATCGTCTTAGAGCAGCTGCGGCTGCTCGTTCAGTGAGCCATTTGCGCGACTTCCGGAGGGTTAATAACATATCTAAATTCTTCAATGAATGCTGTGTGTACGGAAAATTGAATTTTCTTAAAGGGGTTATATATGTTGTGCTGAGCCAAAAAAATCGAAAAGCAAATTTTTGAATGGATTTCGAGAGTTCGAGGGTATGAACTTAGCGTTTAATTAAATTCCCAATGCGGCTGAGATTTTAGCTCTAGATATCTCGCTACGTCTGAAGTGCATGCGTGTGTAGTTCAAACTTTACTTCGATATCGACTTTTCTAAAAATGACCTCCCAGTAGTATCTTTGATCTGAATTATTATCCCTAATCGTAATGCCAAAGAACAAATAAAAAACTCTCGAAACCCGTTATGGATAATCATCATCATTACTGGAATTTTTTTTAACGAACTTTACGATAACCTCCCGTCACTTCTATTAAAAATTTTCAAATATTTTATAATTTTCACAATCTTATTAGGGAAAGCTGTTTAAGAAGCTTTTGTAATATTGTGTAGGAAAAGCTGAAAATTTATGAATTTTCTCTATCTGCAACATATAAAACCTTAAGTTTACATCAATTAATTTAGGATACCCTTTTAACATAAACTATCGCACGAAGCGGAATATGTTCGCCGAATTTTGGTAGAAGTTGATTAAATTGAAAGAAAATATCCTCAGAAAATGGGATGTACCTATTAATGTGAATAATAAATACAGTAAAGGCCCGGGACATTTTTTTCTTCATAATAAACTGAAGCTGCTAAAATATTCTTTCCTTCCCTTGATGTAGTCTATTAACTATTTCTGATTATTTTATATAGTCTTCTAGCGCAAAAATTTAAAAGATTTTTATTTTTTGCATATTTGCATCTTTAAGATAAGTAAAACATGCTCAAGAAAGGATTTACTCACATTCAGCCTTGTTTGTCTACTAGAGCCCATCAAGCATATTTTCATATGAGGCTGACAAAATTGGGGACTAACTAAATCGGGTCATCAATATATTTTAATAGATAGGCAGTGTTTGAAGAAGTTTCTTGTGGACGAGTGCAGAGCGACTTTATCCCTACTTACTTGGAGTGAGCGGCGTAGTCAGCAATTCGGTTTGGTTGGGGTTTGGTGAAAATCGAACTTACTGTCCAAATGGCATAAATACGAAACCGTCATCTTTGAAGTTTAAAATTATGGAGAATCTGTTTTTCAAAAAATTGTAACAGAGTTCCTGTCTTTAACGAATTCGTTGAGACTTTCATTTAAAACTTTATTGTAGGCATGAATACTACGTATATGGAGTATATCGAGTTATAAAATAATATTTACGAAGTGTTTGTTTTATTGTGAGCTTCACAAACTCAAGCTTTGGATAAAATGTAAATTTTATTGTATATAATCAATAGAAGAGATTTATCATAAACAGTCAAATCATAATAATTCATTTTAAAATTAAAAAAATAGACTAAAATATGATAATACCCTGAACCAATACCAATACCATGGAGCCTTCAACAAAGTGGTTTGTAGTAGCACTCCCCAAAATTTTGCTGAAGACATTAACTCTAGAACTAAATTTGTTTGAAGAGTAAATTCTCCATAAATACTTCTAGGAAGATATAACGCCAAAATTATTTTATCAGATGATGTTCTGTTTAACGCTTGTAAAATTCATCGAAGATACTAAACCTGCGAAATTGGCGGTTTTAAAATGATGTGATTTTGACCTTAAATTACTGTTTTCGAACATTTATTTTAGCTATTCACATAATTGGTTATACAACAAAAATCGAACAGGACCTGCTAGAATCGAACGGAAAACGATATTTTTCATAAATTTCCCTACTTTTGGAAAGTGTTATTGTCGTTATTAATTTTATTACCTTTTCTTCTCAACTAGACACATTCCCAAAATAAAAACATTTTCAGCAAATGTTGAAAGTTATACAATTTTTCGGTGAGCAGTTCTAAGTTTCATAGACATTAAATCAATTCCAATTTCGTTTCCTATTAAAAAAAGGCCCAATTTCATATTACAGTACATCGCTTCAAAACTGACCTCAATATGATAGGAAATCTGAGCATTATGATTGATTTCAGAACTCTGGAATGAATTTCTATTGAAATGTTTTAAGCAGTTATTTGATATTGATATTGATGTTATTAGACAACTGTGAGATCAAGACCAATAGATCAGTTATAGATCAGGATCGCATTCCCACAATTTTTCAAAGGTCCTCAAGATGTTTCAAACAATAGGTTATCAATGTACTGATCAGATAATTATAATAATTGTAATATTGAATTAAATCAGTCAGCATCAATAAATTTTTAACTTCAATCCAATTATTTTTTTTCTTGGGTGAGGGGGGGGGGCGGTGTGGTTAAACCCTAAAGCATCCTCTTGGCTACACCACTGCTTGGAGTTATTCATTTCACTTTTCGTTTTCCGAGACATGTTTCAGATCGATCCGATGATTATAAGTCAGAAGGTAACAAATGAATTTTTTTTACACCGATAAGTGATCATGTTCCATCTAGACAACTTGGAATTGTTCGGAGGATATTCTAGCGGTTGTAGATAGAAAAATGAAATACGAAATTCGTGGGAATTCGAAAATACTATATTGAACAATAAATAGGCGACAAAGGGTAATCAATAAACAACAAGCTATAACTTTTAAAGTTTTACAAAATATATATTTGATGTCTTATATATATTTGATGTTATTCGCAAAAGTAAGAGCTACAAATTTGCTGAAGGCATTATTTCAATACAATCACTTCCCAGAAAATTTATGAAAATATCTCACTCTTAGGGGGATTAATCAGTAAAATTATAATACCAAAAGAAAGGGCATATTGTATCCGTTAAATTCTCCGAAGATACTATTTGCCGTTTGGCGTTAATAATAGATTTAATTTTTTTGGTCTTGTTTCTGACTATGGGAAATGATAAAAATCTTTCGTCCGTATTTAATGTTAAATATCTCTTTTGACAACAGTCCGATTTCAACAAACTATAGTTCGTTCAAAAGGTATTCGTATATGTTTTCTAAAAATATATAAATTGTTTAGTTACGTCGTCAATTTTGGCAGCAAAATTCAAAAAACGCACCTTGCACCCCCAAACATTCATATTTTCGAAACTAAACATCAGAATCAAAATACCATTTAATAGCGTTCTGTCTGGGTGATAGGCCTTTCATTTAAAATTGGTTTGGATAAGATTGGTTCAACCAGTGCTGAGAAACACGAATGAGAGTTTGTCCGTTACATACATACATACAGACACACACAGTTAAGTAGTACACGATATAGCACTAGGTTAGGGTCGTCGGGGCGCCAGTGAACCGGACGTCAGTATTCACCGGAATCGCCGGACCGACCTCGACACCTTACCGGGTAGCTCGTGAGTCGGCTAGATCCACCGTCGGGGATTAGACCGAGTAGACCGTGTCGAATATCTAGCAGTGGGTCGTTGGGGCGCCAGTGAACCGGAAGCTACGCTCCACCCGGAATCGCTGTATGGACCTCAGCACCTACTGGCTGGCCCGTTGAGTAGGCTAGCTCCACCGCCGGGGACTAGACCGAGTCGACGAAGCGGGGAGCTAAATGGCAGCACAGAAAGGTACATCGGGTCGGGAGTAATCTACCGCCGGGGAATTCACGGTAGGGTAGATTCGCCGCCGTGGACTACCCGACAGAATCGTGACGAAAAGGGGAGCTAATTGGCTCACGAGACAAACACCAGTACAGAGAGAAATTCCGTTGTCGGGGAACTCTCAGTCGGAGTAGGATAATATCCGAGTTCATCTCGATGAAGCTGGGAGCTAAATGGCTCAAGGAAGCGGGTATCGGTGTCGGGGGAAATTCCTCCGTCGGGGAACTATCGGTCGGAGGAGTGTGAGTTCATCGTTGGGGACTATCCAAGTAGATCGTGATAAGGCCGGAGCTGAATGACTTACGGAAACACGAGCTAAATGGCTCAATGAATCAGCGCCTAAACCGCTCACGGGGACGAGACCTAAACGGCGACGTAGATAGATGGAGACAACCGGCAAGAGAAGAGTCGAGAGTTAAATCAAAGCTCATAGGTCGAGCCACTCCATGAACCAAGCGAGGCTCCGAGATAGAGCAGAAGAAAGAGGTGCGACGGAAGCACAACGAACCCTCCCACGAAGTAATACGATGACATAGTTCCGTGGGGAAGAAGGGCGTAAAAAGTAAGGAATGTTTTTAGTGGTTAGGCACGAACGTGAGTCGTGAGTCCCACACAGTGCCAATACACTACAGGCCAGGCTTTTGAAGCTTTTTTAACCTTACTAAAAACACACACACACAAACACACAGACATTGTCCCAAAACGTCGAGCTGAGTCGATTGGTATATAAGACTCGAAGCCTCAGAAAAAATCTTGAAAGTTTGAGTTATAATTTTCCCAACTAGCACTGTTTCCAGCAACTAGCAGTCCAACGAAGGAGATTTTTCTATTTGTTGCCAGCAAAAAATAAAACTACAAGGGACAGCCCTATGGGGTTGCACGAACTGTAGCCGTAGGACTATACTACTTAATGTAAAATATTTATTTTCTTAGTACTTAGTGTGTGGGAAAAACACCCGGACCGGTGAAGAAAAATCAAATTTTAGACGATATAATCACATCTCATGTATAGACCAAGCTTTCTAGTTACTCTCAAACAGATCCTAAAAGTTCAAACACCCATGGATAACCCCAAGTTTGTGGAAGTGTTTCGATGCCACAGGATTGTAAAATGGTTAATATTACGTCATGAAAATTCAATTCTTCCGTGACAATTTTTTTTTTTTCTGCAAAATGCCCTGTGTGTATGCAAAGCTCATGATTTGTTGGGATATTAGCATTAATCGGAAAATACTTTCCAACGCTGCGCATTGCATACATACAGGACATTTTGCAAGTCACCAGAAGCTGTTCATTTTACCACCGCCACATGTTCATTTTACTCACTCGCTAACATGTCTCATTTTTGGACATGTTTAGAAATTAAGAATCATGTTAGAAAAAATGTGTTTTTGACGAAGTATTTTTACCAGATATGTACAAAACATGTCTAACAAGAAACATATAAGGTGATTGTAATATCTCATTCACTTATTAGTTAGAAAATAATGACTTTGCTTAACGTGTTCATTTTACCGCCAGTTCCCCTACCTACCAACACATTCGCCACAAACATTGAATCCAAGCGCACAATGCAAAATGAGTCAACGCTGATGATGATGGGTAGAGCGAAAGAGACAACTAGTACCACCACGACACTATTAGCGCATTTCACCAAAATTCCACGCGGCCTTTCCCGATTGAAAGGAATGGCCGCGCTTAGCCCATCTGTCATAATATCGTGATTTTGCATAGCGAAGGGCTGAATGATAACACATTTTGTTCCAAAAACAGTCCTGCCTTATGCAACACTTTGTGCAGGTTGATTATACCAGTTGCAAGCAGGGCCGTCGAGAGTCGTGTCGGGCCCCAAGGCTTGTAATACTGGCGGACCCTTTAAAACCTAAGCTCTCTAGTTCATTATGAATTTGTACCTCTTCAGCTATGAGAAACTCGTGGTCCGTGGTTTCTATTAGTCGCCGGTTGACTCATTGCCACATCCACAGATAGCATGCCAGACAGGTGATTTTCGACAGCTTCTTATTCCGTGGTATCCAAATCGGCTTAATATCCATAGTTACGAGTTTTTTTTGAATTTGCTGTGAGAATATGTAGGACCCGACAACAATGGATGAACTGAACTGATTTGATTTCTTTATTTCGCATATTACACTAGTTTACAAATTTTGAGTTAATTGCATAAAGTTTAGAAAAAAGGTGGTGTCAATTTTGGGTCGCTGAGAACGAAAATCCTATCCAGGGCATGGTCCGCTAAAATCATAAAATTTCCATTTCGCTCAATGTGCTATAGCATCAACATTTTCCATCCGATGTTAGCGATATTAGGCTTAAAATTAACGTAAACATATTATTTGTCATCTCTCATTCTAAAAGGTCCAAAAAAATTGCTTCTCGGTAAAAAAAATCATTTAAAAATGAGTAACTTTTAAAAATGGTCAAAAATGCACTTTGGTCGCTTGCAGCACTAAAAATTTTACATATGATCGACACATATTATATGTTTTTGGAAAGGGAATCTCGGTACCTTTCAACCTGCATATCGACTAAATTAATTGAATGATTTTGACACGACATATTGACTAAAAACTACAAAAAGTGCTCAAAAACGAGTTTTTTGAGAAAATCACAAAATCGCTTCTTTGAACAAAAAAATGAATATTGTTTTCGTGTTCAGCGACCCAAAATTAGTCTAAAAAATACTTTTTCTTGATGCTTCATTTTTTTGTAAACTAGAGTTATAATTGGGTTCTTATAGTAATCACACGCATCTTTGGTAACGCCCAAAATCACCGTTCTATCTCCACACAATGCATTTTTTGGGGAAAATTTCCTTGAACGTGCTATAAAAATACAAAAATTATCCATTTTAACCACCGGTTAATTAACGTCAGTCTACCTTCTCATCTCGCCCAGAGTAGAAACGAAAATTCGTTCCGCTATAGATACACGGCAAAAACGACTGCTATTTTTTTTTTGGAAATGTCCTGTAAAACCAGCTACTCGGGAAGTGAAACAATTACTAAACGGGTAGATTGTGTTCAATCCGGGAGAAGTTGAAGCCCTGCAAATGCACCAAACATTAAAAAGCACAACCAGAATAGGCAAGGGCTCTCGAGAGATGTGCTTACATGAATTATCTCCACACACCCCTGACATCGTGATTAACAAATTTATGTCAAGATACGGAGAAGTGGATTCCATAACAGCTGAAACTTCGCATTTTCCCGGGTGTCCCTAACGTTGTTCTTGTTGTGAGAATGCTTCCGTACAAACCAACTCCTTCATACGTAACCATTTTATGCGGATCAACCGAAAGTGGGACGTTTCATCAAACAACACTGATTATGCACCCATGGTAGATTCCTACGCGCGAATTCTACAAAGACACTTCACCGCGGAAAACTTTGTGCAAAAATAGCTAAGAAAAGCTCACCTACTATAACTGTAAACAGCACGCAGTTGTCTTATGCCAAACCACAAACGGTTACAAAACCAATATCTACGGATGTGACAGGAACAAATATTTACTCAATAAAAATCACGTGTCTCCAAGCCAACAACCGGCACCACCAGCAAAGCGAACGTAGAAAAGGACGGATGCGTTTGTCCGTGCGCTCGCACGCTTGACGCTGTTTGACGCTCTATTACATTCTTCGAAAATACTTTGAATTGGCTTCTAAATATTTCGTAATATATTCCGTCGATTCAAACAATGAAACTCGTTTTTTTAACTTGTACACAAAGTAGAAAACTCCCTTAAGAATTACTATCGCTATTTTTATTACTCTTTTATGAATACCGGACGTGTTCGCCCATCTTCCGGGTAGAAACGCGGGCCCCCAAATGCGACCCGGGCCCCAGGGCAATTGCCCTGGCTGACCCCCCCCTCTCATCGGGCCTGGTTGCAAGTGGGGCCAAATTCACCAAGTTCCGTAAAATTCCTTTTAAATTACAGAATTGATAAAATTGCTTAGATGAGCTAAACTAATTAATCAAATCCTGTTTTAAAAACTGTCCTTGCGTTTAAACCAAAATGAGAAGCTTATTACTACCACTACATTACTTAATTTCAAGCGCAAATAGCAAATACATGTGCTAGTTAAACCAAAAATTTACTGGCAATATTACAGCGGCATTTAGGAAGCAGTTGGAGCGGTCGCCTGTTGGACGACACAGGGTAGCGTCCCTCCACAGCCAGTGTAACGGACTTCTAACTCAGCTTCACTGGCTGCAAAAAACACAGCTAAGTGATCTGCTTCGCCAGCCTTTCAACAGGAAACTGAGCGTGTCTGGCCAAGTCCGTTCTTTAAATAGTCGATGATGACGTCATTCATAGAAGTGTAGCGCGCTAGGTACACCAATCTGTCGTACAGGGCTTGGGAAGCGCTATCTTCTGTGTGTTAATGCGCGATATTTTGACAAGGTTGTATATTATTTAATTTTTCAATGCTATGATATCAAAAATCTTTGGGTTTATCTATTGGAATCTATTCTTAAAAGTATTTCGGGGCGATTTGTGCAAAAAAATTGAAAATTTATCGTGAGATGGCTGAATTATATGCGTTTAAAATTGGACCACTTTTCGTTACATACCATTTTTGTAGAATTTGCAGAGTGCACCCCCATATCGAAAACAAAGACGTAGTCCTACGTCAAAAAAACGATGAATAACCGCTGCTTGACATTTCTCTTTCATGTTGATGCATAAAAATTTGTCCCGCACTACATCTCTAGTTGACGATTTCGGCTGCCACATTCCCATAGTCTCATTGCCTTGCTTCCATCCATCGTTTTGGCTTCATTATGCAAAACGCGAAGGCCTTAGAAATCGATAAACGTATAAACGATTCGCCACGCTCCCTAGCGTAGGCAGGGCTGGTTTGAACAAGTTCAACGCTAGCACCCCGAAGGTTCATTTTCAATTTCGAAACTCGGCTGATTGGCAACGGGAGGGAACTGCGCTGCAGCATAGCGAGGAGGAGCTGCTTGTAAAATAATAATCATTACCATAACAATTTATGCAGTAATCGCAATCGTAATCGTAATCATCGAGAGCAAATTCGTTTCGCAATTTGTGACGAAGCGCAAGGGCCAGGGAGCGGCCAATCAAGCATGAACCGTGGTTCCGTACCTTACACTACCCCGCTTTCCCCCGTCATATTCTACTATCAAAAACAAAAATGCCAATTATTAAACTGAACATGACCGAACGTTCGCTGGAAATATGTGCAAAGTGGGAAACTTTCATCCGTTACAAGTTTCCATAGTTATTCGGGCGCTAATTATTTTCACACTTTTTTTTCGCTCGGCCCAGTACGGAACAATCGGTTGTTGTACCCTTGCCGATTCCGGTCCGTATAGCGTTCTGGCATAAAATGGCGAACGAACGAACGGTACGCCTGCCTAGCCATAGTCAATCATCGAGCAATTAAAATAGAATGGCTTGACCATCGAAGTCATCATCAGCCAGCCAGCCAACCGGCCTCATATCGATGGGTGTTAGAGGGTACGATCCAAACCAGGATCCGCCGAATCCATAACGGAAACTGTGCGTGTGATACATAGTGTGGTGTGTGATTCGATTCGCTTCGGTGGACTCTTGTGAAGCCAAGCGAGAATCATGCAATTGATGACTTTTTGAATGGCCTTTTGCAGTCCATCCATTGAAACAATCCCCCGCCCCCTTTTCCCTGTCCCTAATGGAGATGGGGAAACTCAACTGGGGTGCTTTTGAAATGTTGGATTTATTACGATTTACACGGGGGAATGAAACCGGCTCGTGGCAAAATCGTCATTTAATTGAGATGTTTAGTGGTTAGATTTGATAGAAGATTGACAGTGTCAAAAAGTGTAAAAATCGAAAATAGATAAGCGTTGGCTAAAATGTTGGCGAAACTTACAAATACTAACCTAAACTATTACAAAATTTCTCGAAAAAATGCGAAACAAGTTATTTGAAATAAAATAATCAAAAGAATAATTAAATGTTGTACGCATGGTGGTACTCTAAGGCTTTAGTTCTTTTCTAAGTTTGCCCATGTCATTTTCACCTATTCCTCTGTATTTGCTACAAATCATGTCAATCATCATCTCCAATTGCCATCACCATATCTGAAGTTCTTAACATCTTCCCCCGCCCAAACCACCCAACTAGTGTCGTGTCAATGTTTACCAAGAAAGCTCGGCTAGCGCTTGGCTGATTCACTTAATGTAAAAAAAATCCAAGAACCACACAAAACGGTATTCATCCGAAACCGAAATTACAAAGGTTAGACTAAACAAGGTTTGCGTTGTATTCATCGACCTGAAATAAGCAAATGCAGTTGTTTGCGAGCAGCTCTTCACATTAGAGTATCAGGTCTTTGTACCTTCACGAGACGTGGAGATTGACGGTGTGACCAACGGGTCGAATCTGTCTGTCAAAAACTTGCTTAACCCTCCGGAAGTCGTGCAAATGTGCCACTGAACGAGCAGCCGCAGCTGCTCTAAGACGATTTCACTAGATTTTCAGAGCAGAGTGCACTCAGTGCACTAGCGCGACTGCCGGAAGGTTAATAACGGAGTTGGCCTTTTCAAAAACTGCTCGCTCAGCCAGTTGAGATACTTGAATTCGACCAATTGCGTTCGATAACGTTTGTTGATGGGATGAAGACTTATTCCCCGTCAGGCTCCTCTCAAGTACGAAACAACATTCCGTAACAGTGAGTGTAGATAATTTTGATCGCTGTTCCCGAATTATCAACATCATCCATGTTATCTTCCTTTTTTGGTTGCGGTAGTTGATTGTTTGTTGATTTTATTACCATTCATTTTGAATTTCGGTAGAGAGGAAATACAATCATCTGACAGAATAGACACGCAAGTATCTCTCCTTCGTAGACACATACTGTTGTCTGAGTGTATAGCGTACGCTGTTAGGTGTCATAACCGATGTGATTGACGATCAAGGTGCATTCGTTGAATTCTAACATTATTGTCCGATCAAGAAATAATTTTAGAAATCGATATTTCACAAAGTCGATTTTCAGAAGATATTTGGAATTAAAATGAGGATTCATATCTTACCTTTTAGGATGACTATACATTTTCGAATCGAAAAATGTTTGAAGAGCTTTTAATTTTTTTTAATGCTAAAATAAAAATTATCAAATTGTATCTTCGGTTTAAAAACATTCTCAAATTGTTCTTAGTTTTAAGAAAACGACAAAATACAACTCCAATATTTTTCAAGAATTTGAAACGCAAATGCCCCAGTACTTCGAAGACAACACACGTGTCGTGTCAAATAAACTACCTGAACTAAAAAATAAAACAATTTCTTGTTTTAGTTCATAGCTCGAAATAATCACAAACAGTCGAAACGGTTTACATCAGGAAAACTTTCGTGCATCAATATTATCTACAATTTCCACTGAACGGAGACAAAAACAGGAAAACTTGCAACCATGACGTTGACTAGATACAACATGGAAACACGGATAATAGCATTATAAACTTAGCATGGTCTACCCCCAAACTTCTCCTCACCGAATCATCAGTTAATTAAGTTAGTGTTTCGAATTCATCTCGTCAGTAACTAGGACCAACTTGGGGCCAAGTTCAACGATGCATCTAAACTAGTAACCAAACTAGCACTAGTTAAACACAATTATCCCAACAGTCACACGACGCATATGAACGCCTGCGACTGGCTTATGATGTCGCGGGAAGCAAAGACACAAGCTCTTTTGACTAGGGAACCAAACGCCTGGCACTATTCAATATCAATTCCCAAAAGAGAAAAAATATGCTTTAGGCGTTCACATGTGTCGTGTGGATTATTGTGGCTAATCAATGCTAGTTTGGCTACTAGTTTAGATACATTGTCTATCTTGGCCCCAATTTGGGGCTAGTTACTGACGATAAAAAATTTGAAACACAAACATTAAACATAATTTAAGTTACGCCTTGTGCTCTTAATGTACAAATTGGTTTAATAAAATTGTGCCCTTCTACGAACCGACATGTTCGTGTGGCTGCACCTTTTGACAGTTCACTAGTCTGTGTGTAAAACGGCATGTAATCTTGAATGAGAAAAATATTGAACAATTATAGAAAGAACTACTCATGCCAAAAAGAAGGAAAAAATTCACTTAAACTTAAGATCAAGGTTTAGATTAATACCTACAAATGTTGAAAGCACAAGAATTCAATGTTATATTTCTCTCTAAGAAGTAAAATGAATTTATCCGTTTTGTGCAGAAAGGGCACAATACCCAACTTTAGTTAGTCCAACAATTTGCGTTTCGACTTTATTTCATATGTACATAGCACGTATTGATTTCACTGTTTCTCACCAACAAACAGAACTTCTGCACTTGCGGGACGTCGCTTGTGAATAGGGGCTTAGTTATCAACACAAGTGGGGTTTCCTTTTTGCATTTAGCGTCTATCTGGCGCAATTTTAGTGCGCTATTTATTGATTCGATGAAGGCGAAGCGCAAATTACTCGGCTTACAAGAATTCAAGACAAATCAATACTCTTACGGTTATGTTGTCACAAAAGCACTTTCGACCAATTCACGCTTTCGACAAAATAGCATTCGGTCCAAAACCAAATGGCATTCGGCCAAATGGCATTCGGCCAAATGGCATTCGGCCAAATGGCATTCGGCCAAATGGCACTCGGCAAAATGGCATTTAGTCAAATGGCATTCGGATAAGTGGCATTTGACCAAATGCCTACCAAATGGCATTCGGCCAAATAGCATTCGACCAAACGGCTTTCAACCAAACGACTTTCGTACAAATTGTATTCGATCAATTGATGTTCAGTCAAACGACCCATTCGATCAATTGACCCTTTGGGTCAAACGACCGGATTTTTTGATAATGCGGCCCGACAAGAACACTGTTTACTACCTGTGTTCGATTTTCAGCTCCCGCACACATGATTAGACAGTTTCTTGACCCGAGAATAGGCGAATGACCCTAAAGTTTTATACCTCTATAAACGGAAAAAAGTTAATTGAGCTTAATTAAATAAATTTTGCTAGTCTGTGTGTAAAGAGTCTCACATGCTCCAACCACCCATGCAAAAATGCCTTCCCCTAAAAAATCCGCCTCAATAATATCGCCTTCTTGATCAGATCATTTGTGATCTTCCTCCGGGTTAAAGGCAAATGATTTTAAAATCATTTAAATATTTCAAAAGTCATGGCAGAAGGATATTTCGACGTAACGGAACTGTCCAGGGTGTTGGTAATTAGCCTAAAACAGGTAAATGATATTGTTTTTTACGAGCCTTCTACTATAAATTATTGCGTGTACACGCCCGTGCGTGAAGTTGAGATCGACAGTGTGGTAACTGATTTGAGAACCCCTAGCTTCACTCAGAGAAGGTATGGGACTGTAAACGGTTTCATTCAGCATAAATTGCCAGTAGGCGCATTTAAGCCCTATCCTGTCGTTTTTATTCACCTTCATGCAAAATCCTGTGTTGTCGCATCGCACTTTGGATAAACTGATGATTGTTTATTATTCGACCGTCTCAAATGTCCACTAAATTTTCCAGAAACGAATAACAGTGAACTACATGCCAGGAGCTGAACGAGAACCTGAATCAACTCGCGAAAAGAAATGGACAGAGCATGGATAGCTGATTTCAAGCGGAATCCGAATATATCGACACGGGGCTTGGCCAAAAAACTTGATGTTTCGCAAAGTTTCGTCCAGTGGGGCCAAGAAACCATCCTGGTTGAAAACGTATTAAGGTGTACTTCCCAATTCGCGCCATCAGAGTGACGCCAAAACACGTGCCCGGTATCTCTTAACCAGCGCTGTTAGTGAAATATCAGTCCTGCGTCCTTAACCCTCAAAAACTTAACAGATCGCAGAGGCCCGGTGGATTTTTCTCGCGTTTTTATGTTCTTGTAAATAGAAATAGAAATGAGCGAGCGTTTTTTGGGTTTTTAGGGGTAAAACGACCGAAAACAGGCTTTCAATTTCACTGGCTCTTAGGGACGATGCTTGCTTTTGACTTACCTTTTTAAGGGTTAATGATGGGGGCTACATCAAAGCGAATTTAAAGCTGTTACCGAAACAGGAATATTTTAAAGGTGAGAACAAGTTTACTGTGAATGATCGTTTCATACGGAAAAGCTGTCGAAATTCGTTTCGAAGCACCTGATGTGGCAGGCCATTTGTACTTGTGGTAAAAATAGTGAACCATTCGTGATTAAAAGCACCATAAACGGTTGAGATTTATTAAATTGAGTGAGTCAAAATGCGATTTTTGCCATTTTTGAAACAGAGTGATCTAAAACCGTTATTTTGGAGCAATTTGGTTTCATGCCACTAGTCCAAAACCGTGCGGGAGTGGCATGCGACTATTTCTATGGAAAGACATGAACCCACCAAATTGTGCTGAGCTTCGTCCGATAGAAACCTAGCGGACCATGAAGCGTGAACTTCAGAAAACCAAAAGAGAGGCGAAATATGAAAAAGAAATGATGAAGTGAAAAATAGTGGCGTCAATAGCAAGTGTTATGCATTCTATCACTCAGTATGCTGCAATTTACTTACCAATTTAAAATGTCACAATAACTACCGACTCAACCTTTATGGCCCTTCTTGTAGATTGTGTATATGGGTCCATCTAACCAGTTCAAAGATATTTCTTCTTTTACCCAAATCGCACTGATCACTCAGTAGATAGCTTTGTAGACACCAGGAACAATTTTCTTTAAGCTAATTAGGCTGCGTCAACAAATGTTCGTTAGTCTGTGTACAAAGAGTCGCTACATGGGATCTGCTATAGTTTTGATGTGGTGAAATAGCATTGTGATTTTTAAGATAATCAAAAAATTACCACGGGTAATCGCGTATATGTATCCGCATGCGAGGTTGAGATCGATGGTGTGGTCATCACGATTTGAGTTTCGATTTAGAGGATTACCAAATTACGAATTCGGCTCTGTCAATAAACCCTTGTTTCAATCAGAGGCGACACTGTTTAATCTAGCATCAGTTGCTGCTGACGGGACTTAATGTCTGAAATGTCTACTGTGAGGAAAATCCACATGATTTCTCAACAAGCCTCGTGTACAAGCAGCGTCGTGAGGAAAAATTGAAGTGTTCGCTTAAGAGGTGATGCTCCCTACCAGAAAATATTTTTGGCCCTGCCTACAAATGATTAAAAGAGGAGAAGCAAATAGTTAATGGTCTTAGTTCTAGAGGTTTCCCAGTGCTTCCTGCTACTTAAAAGTCTCAAATGTTTCGGCCGGCGAAACAATCCATATTTTCAGCATATTTCGTGCATCAATTTTAAATAAAGTAGTGTTTAGCAATTGCAGGGCATTGCTTTAAGATAGCTACTGCCTCAATAGTGGTGCATCGAGGACACCGAAAGGGCTTATTGGGCCTTTTATGTTTGGCGTTTTTTTCATAGTTTGCAGCAGCCCAAGCTAACGATCAACCAATTAAGGAATGTTAAATTAGATGCCTACTAGTATTAGTGTTTTTGTAATAATAGTAGTTTTTCTAGTATTAATCTACAATTGTTATGTGCTAGTCGTATGTTTAGCTGTTTATGGGAGGATGCGTGTTGGTGTGGGGTGATATGTTTGATTTGGTGCACTCATCTTTGTCGATTCGTCTGATTGTTTTGTTACAGCTGAGCCAATGAATGTAAATAGAAATGGCATATATGATGGAATAGAGGGTAATTTTTGCCTCTCGTACAATTTTATCTATAGTAGTATACATTGGTCACGTTTTCCGGTGTTCAATTAGAACATTTTGATTCCATTAATTCGGGAAGTTTAGATTAACGAAGAAGAACGCACGTAAATCATCCATTCCCGGTCAGCAAAGTCCAAACAAAATTCATTTGCTGGCATTTTAATGGGGTCCTTTCATGTCCTAGACGAGTTCAAGTAGTTTGATTGCATGTTGCTAGTGTTGTTTTCTTCTACTTCATTAGTTTGTTTTGTGTAGAGTAGAGTGGAGTGAAGTAGATCAGCTTTTGGTGAGCTCCTTCGACGGTATTTTTGCATTGATTTTACAAACAAGCACTCGTTGGAAAGGTTATACATTTGGCAACATTTTGGCAGTGATGATTTTATGCTTGGCTAAATATTTTTCAAGCTAAATCCAATAAGGCGATGGTACTTTTTTGATATTTTCAAAATCTTAGGGCATGATAGGTCACTATATTCGAGGTCAAATAAAACAATGTGCACACCTAGTAAATCAGTGGTTCAACTTTTATTCGAAGAGCATGATTTAAAAATTAAGAACACAAATAATAAATGCAATCTATTGACATCATTCAGGTTAGAAAATGAGGAAGTGTTGATAAAACATGTTTTTTCAGCGGCTGCGTCTGGTTTTGTACTTGCAAATAACTTCTTCGGTGTCCTCGTCGTCACCAGAGTGTGGAATTGAAATTGTGCATTCCGGCTAACGTGCTTGCTTAGCTGTACAACGATCACGTTTGCGCTTCGAAGCAATCCTTTTGGATTCCTTTTTCTTCTCTTTTTCGATCATGTTTTTTCCTTAAATTATTATATTATTAACTCACGCGAAATATCTGACGCGCTTTCATTGCTGACAAACACTTTCCTTTCGCACGAGTACGTTATGTTTCGAACGGAACATTGAATCGTTTAGACCGGTCCGTATTTTTTTTCGGCAAATTTATACACTCTTACTTTATCTCTTCGCCTCTTTTATCATTATTCGGCTTGTTATTTTTTTAGTATTCTATATCTTGATATGAATCTAATACCAACACTCACTAACACAATCAATTGCATATTCTCTCATATAACTCACAATCTCTCTCTCTTTCCAAACGCTCGTGCTCTTCGCGATAATACAAACCTGATCACAAACGTAAACACATAGTTACACCCGCGATCTTATCAACATCTGAACATCCGGGATGTTAATTAACAGAACGTTTTAGCACTTGTGAATTTACAAACGCCGACTCAAGCATGAACCCACAAAAACGTTCGTGTTCGCGCGATCACGAATCGATCACGTCCGAAAGTCCCTATCCTCAGCTCTAGCGGCCTACTAGGTTCATGCCTTCAGCTGGATTTTTTGAAAAAAATGTCGCTCATATCCACTAAACAACATGTTTCAAGGCGACATGACCTAGCACTCTAGTGCGATGGGGAACTCACTATCTCCTAGTAACTGAACTGTGCACTGAAAATTAGGTATCAGATTCACGGTCCGCGCGATCATTTCAGCACACACGCGAACATGCGGTTATAAAATCGAATTTATACTCGCGAAGTTACGTACAAGCGACATACAAACGCATACGCGATCGAACACGTTAACATACAAACGCTCGAGCCCTTTGCGATGATACACACGTTCGTGGAGACCCTACGTCCGCACGTCTGAACCGTACACTCAATATCACATTCAGAATCACGGCATGCTGCAATGGGCCTTAACTAGTTCTTTGATGGGTGACATTTCCCGCCTCGTCTGCAATTGTAGTGAGTGATTTTGTCAGGGAGCCCTTCCGAGAACCCAGTTCTGAAGCTCCAGTAGGACAATTCTCAAAAATGAATTTTATTTTGTTAACTATCTATAGTTCCAAACGACATCACGTCTCTTCATATACAGGATCATACCAAAACAAAATCTCACCGATCAGTCTCTACGCATCGCTCGATCGAGATAGAAGTGTTTTGTTTTCGATCTGTTGGAAAAAGAACAGTGCAGTAATCCGCGTTCAAGGTTATTTTGCCATTCTCTGCCTCTTCGAGGTTTGGACTTTTATTTTCTTTTGTGCGTGTGTTAACCGTTAGGCCACATTCCTCAACCTTTTGTTCGTAAAGCGAGGATTGAACAATAACCAGCTATTTAAGCTGGACTGGTGCGTCGTGGGAAACGAGTATACAGATAAGTGAAATCTACCTTTTTGATACATTTACGGCTTTTTCCCGTCTGCGCGGGTGCTGACCCCGTGCGTTGACGGTGTCGATGGCTTCCTCCCCGGATGGCCAAATGGAGATCGAATCGACTCCTAAGGCTCTCCCCCGACCCAAACAATATCCAGAGCTCTCGACCGGTCCCTTTGTGGTCTTCTTTCGGCCCAAAACAAAATCGCTGAATCTATTACAGATTTCAAAAGACCTGACGGAACGGTTCTCGGCTGTGATCGAAATAAAAAAGGTCCGCTCAGACAGGCTGAGGGTCGTGCTGACTAACTCAAAGCAGGCAAACGATATTGCTTGCTGCGAGCACTTTACGAAGGACTATCACGTGTATATTCCAGCTGTGAAAGTGCAGTCTGAAGGCGTTGTCACCGATGACAGTTTGACATGCGAAGATCTGCTGCAGTACGGGGTTGGCCGTTTCAGAGACCGCTTACTTCAGCCAGTGAAAATACTCGAGTGCAAGCGTTTGCACTCAGTAGTAGTCGCGGGGGATGGTTCAAAAACGTACCCCCAATCAAACTCTTATCGGTTGACCTTCGCTGGTACCGCTTTGCCAAATTACGTCCTCTTGCACAAGGTTCGTCTGCCTGTGCGTCTGTTTGTGCCGCGGGTCATGAATTGCACAAAGTGTAAACAATTGGGTCACACAGCCACCCATTGTAGCAATAAGGCCCGCTGTGGAAAATGCGGGGAGAATCATCTAGATGATTCGTGCAGTAAGAATGCTGAGAAGTGTCCTTACTGTGCAGAGAATCTGCATGATATCTCGGCATGTCCCGCGTACAAACTACGCGGGGATAAACTAAAACGTTCCCTTGCTGGACGATCCGAACGTTCTTTCGCAGAAATGCTAAAGAAAGCTACACCACCAACCTCAACAAACATCTATGCTCACTTGCCTCCTATCGAGGGCGAGGCTGATGACCCACAAGAGGGAACATCTACTAGGGCGCCTAGAAGTTATAGGAAGAGGAGGAACATTTCCTCTCCTAAAGTTCGTTGTAAAGGCCAGAAGGTATCCCTTGACGGGACTCAAAAAGTCACATCTATTGGAAGTGTTGCAACCAAACCGAAGCAATTAGCTCCTGGTCTCGGAGGAATAAACTCAGAGAAGGAGTTCCCAGCACTTCCCGGAACATCAAAAATCCCAAGTGTTCCTCTGTTCCAGTTCGAGAATAATCGCGGCACTGGAATTATCAAACTCTCGGACATTGTGGACTGGATAATAAAAACATTCAATATAACTGATCCTATTAAAAGTCTTATGTTAGCTTTTCTCCCTACAGTAAGAACATTTTTGAAGCAGTTGACTGCTAAATGGCCCCTCCTTTCAGCGATTGTATCCTTCGATGGCTAACTCATCGAACGAGGTCACGGATTTGATCACTGTTCTACAGTGGAATTGCAGAAGTATCATCCCGAAAATCGATTCCTTCAAAATTTTAATAAATAATTTGAGTTGCGATGCATTTGCATTATGTGAAACTTGGTTAACTTCCGACATAGATCTCAACTTCCACGACTTTAATATTATTCGCCTGGACCGAGACACCCCCTATGGAGGAGTGCTTTTGGGGATCAAAAAGCGCTATTCCTTCTACAGAATTAACCTTCCCTCGATAACAGGTATTGAAGTTGTCGCTTGTCAAGTAACAACCAAAGGCAAAGATCTTTGCATAGCTTCCATATATATTCCCCCCAACACCGCGATTGGGCATCGCCGGCTACATGACATCATAGAATCCCTGCCTGCACCGCGACTAGTTTTAGGCGACTTTAACTCTCACGGTGCGGAATGGGGTTGCCTTTATGATGATAACCGTTCCTCTTTAATTCACAATATTTGCGACAACTTCAACATGACAATTCTAAACACGGGTGAAATGACACGGATTCCTCCCCCACCAGCGCGCCCAAGCGCATTAGATTTATCCCTTTGCTCGACCTCGCTAAAGTTAGAATGCGCGTGGAAGGTAATCCCTGATCCCCACGGTAGCGACCATCTGCCGATCGTAGTCTCAATCAATAACGGCTCAAGGCCATTGGAAACAATCAATATTTCGTATGACCTCACACGAAATATCGATTGGAAGAGCTATGCTGCCGCGATATCCGACAACATCGAATCTACTCAAGAACTTCCTCCGGAGGAAGAGTACAGCTTTTTGGCTGGCTTGATTCTCGACAGCGCGAATCAAGCTCAGACTAAGCCAGTACCCGGCGCGAACATACAAAAACGTTCTCCCAATCCCTGGTGGGATAAAGAGTGCTCAGACGTGTACGCAGAGAAGGCCGCCGCGTTTAAGACCTTCCGGAACGACGGGTTACCCGCTAGTTTTCGACAGTACGCGACGTTAGACAAGCGAATGAAGAGTTTGATGAAAGCCAAAAAACGCGGTTATTGGCGTCGGTTCGTCGACGGATTAACGAGAGAAACATCGATGAGCACTCTTTGGGGAACAGCCCGACGTATGCGAAATCGAAACAGTACTAATGAGAGCGTGGAATATTCAAACCGTTGGATATTCGATTTCGCCAAGAAGGTTTGTCCGGATTCCGCCCCGGCACAGAAGATCTACCGCGCCGCGTCCCGTCACGATAACGCGAACGAAACACCTTTTTCGATGGTGGAGTTCTCACTTGCTGTCTTGTCGTGTAACAATAAAGCTCCAGGGCTAGACAGAATCAAATTCAACTTGTTGAAGAATCTGCCAGACTCTGCCAAGAGACGCTTGTTGAGCTTATTTAATAAGTTTCTTGAGGCTAACATTGTCCCACACGATTGGAGGCAAGTGAAGGTCATCGCCATCCAAAAACCAGGAAAACCAGCCACCGACCACAATTCGTATCGACCGATCGCAATGCTATCTTGTATCCGAAAGTTGTTCGAGAAAATGATCCTATCCCGCCTCGACAATTGGGTCGAAGCAAATGGCTTACTGTCAGATACACAATTTGGCTTTCGCAAAGGCAAAGGGACGAATGATTGTCTTGCGTTGCTCTCAACCGAAATTCAAATGGCCTATGCTAGTAAAGAGCAGATGGCATCAGTGTTCCTAGATATAAAGGGGGCTTTTGATTCAGTTTCTATCAACATTCTTTCAGAGAAGCTGCACCAGCATGGTCTTTCAGCGACTTTTAACCAACTTTTTACTAAACTTGTTGTCGGAAAAGCACATGCATTTTTCGCATGGTGATTTATCGACATCACGATTTAGCTACATGGGCCTTCCCCAGGGCTCATGTCTAAGCCCCCTGTTATACAATTTCTACGTCAACGACATTGATGAATGTCTTGACAATTCCTGCACGTTAAGACAACTTGCAGACGATGGCGTGGTGTCTGTTACGGGACCCAAAGCTGTCGATCTACAAGGACCATTACAGAATACCTTGGACAATTTGTCTGCATGGGCTATTAAGCTGGGTATCGAATTCTCCACGGAGAAAACTGAGCTAGTTGTATTTTCTAGGAAGCGTGAACCAGCACAACTACAGCTTCTATTAATGGGTCAAACTATAGCTCAGGTCTTCACAGTAAAATATCTAGGGGTCTGGTTCGACTCGAAAGGTACTTGGGGATGCCATATTCGGTATCTGAAACAGAAATGCCAGCAAAGGATCAACTTTCTTCGTACAATAACCGGAACGTGGTGGGGTGCCCACCCAGGAGACCTAATTAGGTTGTATCAAACAACGATACTGTCGGTACTGGAATACGGATGCTTCTGCTTTCGATCCGCCGCGAACATACATTTCATCAAACTCGAAAGAATTCAGTATCGTTGTTTGCGTATCGCCTTAGGGTGCATGCAGTCGACCCATACGATGAGTCTCGAAGTCCTGTCGGGCGTTCTTCCGCTGAAAAATCGATTTTGGGAACTCTCATATCGATTGCTCATTCGATGCGATATCTTGAACCCGTTGGTGATTGAAAATTTCGAAAGGCTTGTTGAGCTCAATTCTCAGACCCGTTTTATGTCCCTGTACTTTGATTACATGGCGCAGAATATTAACCCTTCTTCTTACAATCCCAACCGTGTGCATTTCATAAATACTTCTGAATCTACTGTTTTCTTCGACACATCCATGAAAGATGAGATTATTGGAATTCCGGACCATATACGCCCACAAGTGGTTCCAAATATTTTTTATAATAAATTCCGAGAAGTCGACTGTTCTAAGATGTTTTATACTGACGGATCAAACCTCGAAGGGTCCACTGGCTTCGGTATTTTCAATCAAAAGTTCACCGCCTCCTACAAACTCAGTGACCCTGCTTCAGTTTACGCCGCAGAACTAGCTGCTATTCAGTATACCCTTGGAGTCATTGACACATTACCCGCAGACCATTACTTCATCGTCTCGGATAGTCTGAGTTCTATTGACGCTATTCGCTCGATGAAACATGGAAAGCATTCCTCGTATTTTTTGGGGAAAATACGGGAGCTACTGAGTGCTTTATCTGACAAATCTTTCCAGATTACCTTGGTGTGGGTCCCTTCTCATTGCTCCATTCCGGGCAATGAGAAGGCGGACTCCTTAGCTAAGGTGGGTGCCATTGAAGGTGACGTTTTTGAAAGACCAATTTGCTTCCACGAATTTTTCACTATTACTCATCAGAGAACCCTCGAAAGTTGGCAAACCTCGTGGAGCAATGGGGAGCTAGGAAGGTGGCTACATTCGATAGTCCCTAAGGTATCGACGAAACCTTGGTTCAAGGGGATGGATGTGGGTCGTGACTTCATTCGTGTGATGTCCCGACTCATGGCGAACCATTACACGCTGGATGCACATCTCCGACGTATTGGGCTCGTGGAGAGTGGTATCTGCGCTTGTGGCGACGGTTATCACGATATAGAGCACATAGTCTGGGCGTGCACCGAGTACAGTTTCGCCAGGTCTCGGCTTATGGACACCCTCCGGGCCCGAGGAAGACCACCCAACGTCCCGGTTCGAGATGTGTTGGCAAGCCGCGATGTCCTCTATATGTCCCTTATATACACCTTCATAAAAACCATCAATATCCAACTTTAACTGCCCCTTTTTCCTTATCATTCTCAGAAACGCTCTCTTCCACCTGTACCATACACCCACGATGGTTTGATGCGACTCCAAGGCGACACAAAACATCCCTGTCAAATGAGCCAACAAACACGGGACCTAAAGCACGAACATCACACGCACAACTCGAAATGTAGCCGATCAACATCTGAGCCGCACTACGAAATCGTCTGGAGAAACCCCTGCCATCTTAAGAACGACCACCCGGCGTCCCAGTACATGATTCTTCCTGATGAAGGCCACCCTGATTCTGTAATCCATCCGTTGATCTCCCGAAGTCTGAAACTGAAATAATGTTCTCCCCCTGCCATGTTTGTCCACCCTACTTCCCCTGACTCTTATACACAGAAGTAACACCCCTTCCCCCCCCCCCAAATATCTTCATGAAGCATTTAGCTCTTCTTGCCTTTTCTAGTTTTAACTATTATATTATATGATCTCGTTGAAAATGCCCAACTCTACTACCACATAAAATAACTCTAATTAATGTCTCCGAATCTTTACAAAATTTAATCACGCCCTCTAATTATTTCTACTTTTAAGATAGTCGTATAAATTTTCCCCCTTAGTTAAACATTATTTGCTCCAATAATCTCATTGCTAAAAATGTCAAACCATATTGCCATAAAAACTAAATGACCCCCTAATCTTACGAAAATTATATTACCCCCTTGTGTATATGTTTAGCTAATCAATATGTAATCCCCTAGTTTTAAGTAATTTAAAATGTAAAACAAAACAAAATTGGCACCTTTAAGCTAACGCAGACCTGCCTTATCAAATAAACGAATTGGAAAAAAAAAAAAAAAAAATCTCACCGAATTCGTACCGCTGCAAAAGCGCATTGATATATTCCTCTCACTACCGGACGCATCCACAAGGTGGCCGCAAACCCGAAAGGAAATTCCGCAGTGCAGCTGAACCTATTTTTACCGGGATGAACTGGACTTCCTGTGGCGATTCGAACGAACACGGCCCTTCCTGGCGAATCATCTCGATACTCGGCTTATATTCAATAACACCCCCCCCACGCCCAGCAAACCGGAAGCTGCGATGATTTGTTTTTATTATTGATACGCACGTAGGCGTAGGCGAAGAAAATGGAAAAACATAGTTAATGGCATTTGAACAATTTGCGTACGGCGTTTCCCCTGCACCGATGAGGGTTTTATTTCTCTCAATGGCAAGAAATGGTTCTCTTTTTACGGTTCGTTAACAGTTTTTTTTTCGCTTGCACAGCGGGCTGAAACCATTGACCAGCCTCTGAACCGGAACGCAGAAGCCATTATTTATAGGCAGCTATAAATTCTTGTTATTTTCTGTTTGTTTATTCAGTAAATTGCTCTAGTTAGGAGCTTATCGCCATCGAATGGATGCCGTCAGGAGAGGGGGAGGGGTTAGGAAACACCATGCTAATCTTCTACACGCTTAACGCAAAAATATGTAAAAATAATTATAGTATGCTAAAAATGTGCTAAATTCGATTACAGCCTCTTTTTTTCGATTTAAAAACCCCCGTTCTAATCACACTTTTCCCCCCATTGATCTCGCCCTTTTTTCCAGGTACAGAACAGCATCCGCCTACCGCTGGCCGGCCTGGCACCGCCCCGTGTTCTCATGTGCAGCGCCTCGATGGGTGCCGAAGGTTCCGTCACACTGCAGTTGCGTGAAGCCGTACAAGCACCGGACGCAGCCGGAACTTCGCTCTCCGACCACGGCGGTCTCACCATCGGTTATCCGGATCCGGAGATGCTAGCCGATATGCTCGGTTCGTTCCAGAGTGCCTCGGCAGCCGGACTGGAGCAGCAGTCTTCCGCCGCCGCCTCCGCCACATTTGATCTCATTCAGGACAGTAGCAGTAGCAACTGCAGCAGCCGACTGTCAGGGCTGGACCCGGTCGAGCAGCAGCAGCAGCAGCAGCAACATCAAAACATAGCCAGTGCCCTGATAGCCAAGGCTTCATCACCCACCGGATGTAATGCTAGCAGTAGTTGTAGCGGTGGTAGCAGCGGTAATAAATCAAATGCCAATGGAAATTTGACGCTGGGCGGCATCAAGGGCGAGACGGGTAAGTTTGATAGTTAACAATGAGCTTTTTTCATTTGAAACATAGGTCAGTATTTCGCAATAGTCTTATTGAGCTGCGGTGATATTATGCCATTTGACGTTTTAAAATAGAAAACGTTTTTAATCCTCCTAACAGTGTGATGAGACATTTCTTATAACTCTTATCACTCTCTTCGGATATTATATCGTTTGAGAACATTTAGAACTTGATGCTTCGCGGTGTTTTTGATAACACATACTACATGGGATAGTGGCAGGACTCAGAGAATCGTTCAAATCAGCATATGACAGCATCAGTGCTAGAAATCTCAAACCAAATCAATGGGAAAGCGAAAAAATGCCCCAAAAAATAGACATACAAACGAATTATTGCTAATGCTCTGTTAATAAAATATTTAAATTCCTCAATCAATGCATTGTGGTGGGAAAACTGAATTTTCCTAAAGGGGTTATGTATATTGTACTGAGCCAAAAAAATCGAATTTTTCTTTGAATCGATTTGAAATTTATACTTTACTCAAATTTCTAACGCGACTGAGAACTAAGAAATCAACGCTTTTTCTTGAAAAAAGCGATACTAGCAGTAATACCATTCAAAGAAAATCAACAGTGAATATTTCCAGACTTGGTTTTATTTCCTATTTAAGAACTATTGTGTTTTTACATCCTAGATTGCATGATTCAGTGATCGAAACCCAAAACTTCATGAAGTATCTCAAATTATTAAATTAAAATTTGTGTTTGCTATTGAAATTGACAAAATGATAGTATCGCCCCTTTGGCGATTGTTTACTTTTTCGGTCCCACCTATCAGCATTGAAGAATCGCCCTTACGTTTTTTTTCAATACCAATTTTACAGTTGGTGGGGGTTTGGTGAAAATCGATCTTACTGTCCAAACGGCATAATTCCGAAACCGTAATTTTTGAAGTTTTAAATTTATGCAGAATTATTTTTCAGAAAATAGTAACAGAGTTCGTGTCTTTAGCGAATTTGTTGAGACTTTATTGTAGTCATGAATATTAACCTGAGAAAATTCACCATAAATACTTCTTGGACGGTATACCGTCAAAATTATTTTATTAAATGGTGCGCTGTTTAACGTTTGTAAAACTCATCGAAGATACTAAACCTCCGAAATTGGCGGTTTCAAAATGATGCTATCTTGACCTTAAATTACTGTTTTTAAAAATTTGACCTATACATATAATTGGTCATACAACAAAAATCAAATGCTCATCAAAATCGATCAGGACCTACTAGAGTCGAATGGAAATCGTCATTTTTCATAAATTTGTCTCTACATTCGGAAAGTGTTATCCTCGTTATTAATCATATTACGTTTTCGTCTCAACTCGACGCATTCCCAAAAAAAACTTGTCTTAATCCACCTAGTGGTGCAATTGTGCTTGTCTCATTTGTCCGGACTACGATTCCATGGCTGGTTATGTTCAATACAATGGTGGAAATGAATATTACATGTTCAGTACGATTTGCACATACATACAATGGATCGACAGCCACGATCTTGAGATACTATGTGATACTGAAACATCGCTTAAAACTAGCGGCGGATCATGGAGAAAGATCCGGGAGGTCCGGGTCCTGCCGAAAATTTTTAACTTGTTAAGAAATTTTAAACTAGTTTTAATTTTAAAGTAGCAACCCCTCACTGCATACTCCCTCCGGGCCGGTATGATTGACGATTTTTAGAGTGATTGCATAACCTTTCTATATGAGAAAGGCAAAAATGTACCAAAGTCCCTCGAAGTCAATTTTTGTCAAACATTATTTTTTTCGAGTTTACATCAAATCGCAATGTTTCATGCATTATAAAGTCATTTGGCATCAAAAATACAAATTTGATTCTGAAAATTTTTCATTTCATTTGTGAACATCGATCCTGCCACCTCTGATTAACAGAGGTCACATTTTTTTTCCACATACACACATACACACATACATACACAAACAGACATTTTCCGATATCGACGAACTGAGTCGATTGGCATATGACACTCGGCCCTGCCGGTCGGGATTAGATTGACGAATTTTAGAGTGAATGAGAAAGGCAAAAACATTTTTAGCAAATGTTGAAAGTTATGCATTTTTTTTGGTGAGCAGTTCTATGTTTCAGAGACATTAAATCAATTTTAACTTCGCTTCCTATTAAATAAAGACCCTTATTACAGTACATCTCTACAAAAACGAGCTCGATTTGAAAATAAATCTGAGGATTATCATTGATTACAGAACTCTGAAATTTTCTATTGGAATGTTTTCAGGCAGGAATTTGATATTGATGCTATTAGACAACTGTGAAATCAAGACCAATAGATCAGTTACATATCAGGACCCCATTCCGACAATTTATCAAAAGTCCTCATGATGTTTACAACAACAGGTTATCAATCTACGGATCAGATAATTGTTATTGTAATATTGAATTAAATCAGTCAGCATCAATAAATTATCAACTTCAATCCAATATTTTTTGGCTGATGCGGGGGGGGGGGGGGGGGGGGGTGGGGGGGGGGGGTTGTATGGTGTTAAACCCCAAAACGTTCTCTTGGCTACACCGTTTCTTGGAGTTATTTACTTCGCTTTCATTTTCCGATATGTTTCAGATCGATCCGATGGTTATAAGTTTGAAAAATTGCAGTCAGAAGGTTCGTACAAAGTTCCTTCCAGACAACTTGGAAGTGTTCGGTGATTATTTCTAGCGGTTGTAGATAGAAAAATGAAATACAAAATTCGTTTTATCGTAATAATGTTTGGCTTATTTCAATGCATTATTATTATATTGAACAAAAAAATAGGCGACAAAGAGTAATCCACAAACAACAAGCCATAACTTTTAAAGTATTCAAAATAGATATTTGAAGTCTTCAGTAAAGTTATTCGCAAAAGTAAGAGCTACAAATTTGCTGAAGGCATCATTTCGATATAATCACTTCCAAGAAAATTTGTTAAAATATCTCACTCATAGGAGGATTAATCTGAAAAAGCACAACACCAAAAGAAAGGGCATATTGCCTCCATTATATTCTCCGAAGATACTATTGACCTAAAATAAGCCGTTTTGGCGTTAATAATAGATTACATGTTTTGCCTTTCTCAATAGAAAGGTATTGCAATTGCTCTGAAAACCGACTTTTTAACGGAGGCCCGGAGGGCCAAGTGACATATACCATTCGATTCAGTTCGTCGAGTTCGGCAAATGTCTGTGTGTGTGTATGTATGTGTGTGTATGTATGTGTGTGTGTATGTGCGTCTGTGTGTGTACGCGAACACAATCTCACTCACTTTTCTCAGAGATGGATGAACCGATTTTTACAAACTTAGTCCCAAATGAAAGGTGCAACGTTCCCATAGGCTGCTATTGAATTTCTAATGGATCCGACTTCCGGTTCCGGAATTACAGGGTGATAAGTACGAACACGCAGAAAATGTCGATTTTAATAAATTCTGCAATGAATGTATAAAGGTGAAAAATTTTCCAAAATATGACCACAACTGCTTCGATTTGTAGTATTAGGTCACTAACATCCATTCAAAGTCTATTTGGCCACATTGGCCACCATCCTCGGTTCCGGAAGCCCCGGCGGAAGTATCTAAATTCAGAATAACAGTCACATCGGTTTCTCGGAGATGGCTAGACCGATTCGACTAAACTTGGCCTCAAATGAAAGGTATTGCGTCCCCGTAAATGGCTATTTAATTTCATCCCGATCCGACTTCCGGTTCCGGAGTTACAGGTTGTGGCGTGCGATCACATAGCAAATTGTGATTCAAACCGATACTCCGATGAAAGCAAAAAAGGTAAAAATTTCGCTAAAATGTCTCTCAAACAACTTAAATTTGCTGTTCTAGGTCACCGACGGCCAACCAAACTTTCGTTGACTACATTAACCACCATAGACGGTTCCGGAAGTGCCCGGGAAAAGCGGCCATCTTTCATAACTAGCAAACTCATATCAGTTTCTCGGAAATGGTTGGGTCGATTTTCACAAACTTAGTCCCAAATGATAGCTATATTATCCCCACAGATGTCTATAGAATTTCGCACGGATCGCTTGTATGGTTCCGGAAATATAGACTGAACGGTCCGGTCACACATGAAATTCCCATATAAGCCGGAACTCAAATTTTTTTTTTCAAAAGGGGGACCTCATGAAATTTCAGAAATCGAATTCGTATTTTTGATGCCAAACATCTTTAAAATGCATGAAACGTCGAGATTTTATGTTATCTCGAAAAACATTTTTTTTATAAAAATCGACTTTTTGGGACTTTGCCGATTTCGCACCTTTTTTCAGTTCAATATTACCGTGGCTGTTTTTTCTTTTTCAAAATTTTAGAACTCGAATAATGATTTATTTTCCTGTATATAGTTGTCATGTGAGGTATAATAATAAAATGTAATATATGCATTTAAAAGTTTTTAATGAATATAAACAACGCACACATTCTCGTGATTCATGATTGAGAAAGGCACAATTGCACCGCTAGGTGGATTAAAATAGGTTTTTGGTCATATTTCTGGCAATGGGAAATGATAAAAATCTTTCGTCCGCATTTAATGTTAAATATCTCTTTTAATATTGGTCCGATTTCAACAATCTATAGCTTGTTCGAAAGGTATTCGTTAAAGCTGTCTAAAAACATATACATTGTTAATCTATATTGTCAATTTCGACAGATA
This sequence comes from Topomyia yanbarensis, assembly GCF_030247195.1. NCBI lineage: Eukaryota > Metazoa > Arthropoda > Insecta > Diptera > Culicidae > Topomyia > Topomyia yanbarensis. The sequence goes on from NC_080670.1 coordinate 29,583,221, forward strand.
ATTCAAAAAAACTGCAAAAGCGCCATTTTTACGCATTCAAACATTCATATCTTGGAAACTAAACATCAGAATCAAAAACAAATTAGGCCATTACAAATATTTTTTAAAAATTATGTCACCCCCCCCCCCCCCCCCCCTTCAAAATCGCTGAAAACAATCAGAGGGCAAATAATTTTTTTAAATTAACCAGAATTCAAAAAATTGTCACGTTTTATAGAACAACAATAGCTTCCATAGAGTTTTGCTTTTCGTAACTGAAAACTATTATGGTAGTTTTAGAAATTACCATCCCATGATAATTTTAATTTTGACCATTCTCGGGTAAATGTGAAGTTTAAAAGAGATCATCGATCCAGTCCAACACCAAATGAAACGTTTGCTGGTCGCGGAAGGAAGGACCCATCTGTGTATTATCAAACAAACATCCCGAGCAGAGCCTGATAACAAATTGAGAACTAAACTTGATGTTGTGATGTAGTAGGGAATGATTGCTCAGGTTGTTATCATTTTGGTCGTTTTAACGGTTAAAAGATCAAAATCGAAAGCAGAAAAATTGCACTATGGGATCAAACAGAAAACTATTCATGCTATCAGTGAAAGCAAATTGAAAACTCATTGAGATGGTGAAATATTTCATTGATAACAAAATAAGTAATCAATTTGATGAAATAGAAACAAACATTTTTTTCTAAAAATGTAAGCGCATCAAAATGAGATCAAAATAAGATGTTATATCTGAAAAAGTTTAAACTGATATCAAAATAAGATTTCAATTTAATGCTTGATATCAAAATATGTTGTCTATTTGCTGTAATGTTGATGTTGGACTTTGCTCGGGATCTCATGGAAAGGCTAATACAGACCGACTTCTGAATCGATTCCATTTTAAACGCAACAGTCGATAGAGACATAATCGATCGTTGCATTCGAAAATAATTTCGATAAGGAAACAATCTGAATTCAAATCAAACTCCTGAAGATTTATATGTGGTTCAATATTCAATATACATGAGCTTTACCGAAAGGCTTTTGACATTTAAAAATTTCATATGGGATCGTAGTATTCATACCGTATATCCGCAGCCATATGTGCGATTCTTATGAACTTGTTCAGATCAAAATCTGCTACTAAACCTTCCATTTAAGGCTAAGCTTGTGAAAATCGAATAAGCCGTTTTCCAAGAAGCCGAAGAGACATTAATTCTGAAATATTCCAAGAACCAGAAACATGCGAAATTTTCGAGATAGACGCTGGAATCAAAAGAACTTTGTCTGGCCATCAGCGATCAAGAATGCTCTAGCAAAGCTAAATACAGATCTTACAAATAATGGTATCATCGGCACTTACCGCAGGAAGAACCGGGAATCCATTATCGATGTCAATTTTTGTAGCCTTGGAGTAACCGGAAAGATGGACTGAAAAGTGTGCGAGGATATATCCACAGCGACCACCAAGCGATCTGGTACAGCATTGATAACAGGACTATGAACTACACATGAATATGAATATGTAGGAGATATATAAACGAGTGAAGATGGAAAACAGCGATTTTTCACAGGAACGTGTCCGTCGAAGAACTTGAATTTGAGGGTATCCTCTTCAACCTAAATGCGAACGAGTTCACGGCACTACTAACAAAGGCGTGTAATGCGACCATAACAAGGGATGGGAAACTGAGAAACGGTCGCCGGGTGCAATACCACGATTATCGATCTACGTATAAGTTGCCTCCGAGCTTGGAGAAGAAGTCGGAGATCACTTCGGTTTCTCATCTCGCTCAGTTCAGAAGCTAGAAATCGCTCCGCTGCAATAGCAGGGCAAGTAATCAAATTTATCCGCGCGACGCTTGGCAAAAATTGATTCCTTCTGCCTAGTGTGTGATACGTGAACAAACAATGAGTGATAATGCCAAGCAAAAGTATATCACGATGCGGGCAAACTGTGTTGCTTTTGACTACACGAAATATCCGGTAATACCATCAATTCATGAAGGGGAGCAAATGTTGAAGGTGAACTTGAAGTTCAACGTAGCTTGCGGTACTTTATGCGGTGCAATTCCACCATTTACGTCATGCGGTACTGAATATGTTAAAAAATATTAGTCAATCAGAATCATTCGCCTCCCAGAACAACATGAAACACATCATCGAATGTAATAACATTTTATACAGTATCCCAACGTATATAGATGTTGACAGCATTGAAATAAAGATACATGACCTGGCACCACGTACTAGTTCCTTCGCTATCAAACAAATCCTGTCAAAATACGGAGAGGTTAATAGTGTTAAGGAAGATAGTTGGAGGAACTACTTCCCAAGACTCCGCAACGGAGTTCGTGTGGTGAGAATGCGTCCGACAAAACCTATTTCCTCTTACTTGACTTTCACATGCAAATCACCTCATGGTGTTGAATATTCTCAACGAACACTAGTCACGCACCCAGGACAGATTCCTACCTGTCAATATTGTGATCATCCGCTACACCACGGGAAACCTTGCGCAGAGACTGCTAAAGAAATTCCACCTGATACGACCAAAGCCGGTATACAATCATCGTATGTTAAACCACAACCAGTTGGTAAACCAAAGACTGCAGACCGGAAATTCACAAACACCCAACAACGATCGGCCCCAGTACCACTAAACCAACTGCCATTACCAACATCGAAGTAACAACGATTACAGCAAATGTTTCCAAACCAACAACCAACACCACCAATAAGTAATCTAATACCGATGACGAAGGATTTACAATAGCGACCCGTAAGCACAAACAACAAATAAGAACATCCGACGATGAGCAAGATGAATGCAGTACCGATGATGACATGGACGTAAACGAAAACGCGAGAGAAGACGGACCAAATGACCCCCAAGGTGCGCTCCACGGCTCAGTTGTGCTCACGCATTGTGCCTTGTCAAATATATTTAAAATTAAAAAAGAAGTCAGAAAGCTCGAGGGAAGCGAGCTGCAAGAACCGCTCTCAACAAAGCAGTCAAGCTGTACAAGAAAGCCTTACCACAAAGCCAACGCGAATTTCCTTAGGAGAGACCTACAAAGTTGGCATAACAAAGATAAAAGGCTCAGTTGCACCACCTGAAAGGTGCCCGGAAAAGATGGAGGTCACCATCGAAAGGTTTTCCCCACAACATGAATCTATTTTCGCCGTACAGTGAGGAGGATGATCACAAAGATGAAGATCGATTTACCAACAAACAGCTTATCGAGATGGCGAAAGCCATAAAAGTGAAGCGATACATAAGAGCCCGGATATGTTCAAAACGATCCGATAATTGGAAGCGACAAAAGCTGATGTTGCTTCCGATGCCGGGACAACATGGAAATCTTTCAGCGTAGTCAATATATCCCTTAGTAATGTTAGAGAGAAGGAGTAATCCTGAACAAGCTAACGAAGTACGCGGACCGTGAGAACGGCATCTCATGTAATTCGGCTTCCTTATAGGCAGGTCTACAGTGAAATCCATCCAAACGGTTGTGGGAGCTGTGGAGACAGCAGAGATAAGGATATCTTTTTTGCGTGGTGGTTCCCTTAGGTGTGAAGAATGCTTCAATAGTACTAGCTGGGAAGCAATCGCCCATTCGCTGTACAGCATGAGTAACTCTGCAGGATATTATAGAGCTACTTTCAGTACCGAACACTGATCTACGAGACAGATAAGGGGGAATCACAACTACAACTGACGTTCCTCGACTCGACGCTGTGGAACGCAGTGTACGATGGAGTATTGAAGCTGAACCTTCCCAGAGATATAACGATTTTCGTCTTCACGGATGATGTGGTGTTCCAAGTAATCGGACAATCGCTAGAAGAGGAGACACTCGACACGGAGACGATTGCCCATCATAAAACAGAGTTGGTGATGACAGCTTTGCTTGAGGCGCCAGTGTACTGGGCACCACGAACCAGCGGAAATCGCTGGACCGAAGCATGTGAGCAGACTAGTTTCACCGTCAGGGACAAGATCGAGTAGGTCGAGTAAAGCACCAGCGGTGGGTCGTCGAGTTTTCAACGAACCGGAAGCAGCGAACCAGAAGCTACGCTCCATCCGGTATCGCCGACCCGTCCTCGCCAAGTACTGGTTGGCCCTTTGAGTAGGATTTATGGACTATGCGAGTAGATTGCGACAAAACTGGGAGCTAAATGACTCGCGCAACAGGCATCGGTATCGGGAGAACTTCCGACGAGGAATTGAGATGGCTCGCGAAAACAGGAAGTAAATGCTTTACAGAAACGGGTGCCAAATGGCTAACGGAAGTTCACCACTGCGATTAGCCGGATATGTGTTCGGAGCTAAACCGCTCTAATGTATCATTTTGTCTTAAGACTGAATCAGCCTCCCCACGATATAACGCTTCGATGCAGTCTCGTGGAACAAAAGCAACGAAGAAAAGTGAGGACTGTTAGTAGTGGTTAGGCACAAAAGTGAGTCCCACCTAGGGCCAATGCAGTTTTGAAGCTATTTAACCATACTATAAAACATACAGACATTTTCAGATATCGACGAACTGAATCTAGTGGTATATGACACTCGACACTCCGGGTGTAGCTTAAAAAGTCGAGTTTCAGAGTGATTGCACAGTCTTCCTTATATGAAAAACCTTTGACCGATTTTCATGCCTTGTGTGTACAGTCGGTCCTTGTGCCGCCACAACGGAATGAAAACTATTCAAGCAACCAAAAGTTAATATCTTAATGTACTCTTAAATGTTTACATTAAGTTCATAGAGAACTTTCAAGCTTTTATTGGGAATTTAGAAATTGCACTGTTCGGAACATTATTTAAAACGAAAACTTTAGCATCCCTTTCCTGTGAACTTTTGATTGATTCAGTAATGTTTGCTTGAATTTTTCTAGTAAAACAAATAGCTCAACCCCGCTATACGAAATCACCCTGCGGAAACGTCCACGAGAACAATCGAAAGAAAATGTAAAAAGAAAAAACAAATTTTGTGTTTATTAAAATAAATATTTATTTTTTGTTTGCCCCCCCCCCCTTCAGAAAAAAATTTGTACTTGGACATAATTTTTAAAAAAGATTTGTAATGGCCTTAATAGCGTTCATGCTGTTTTTTAGTTCTTTCATTTAAAATTGGTTTGGATAAGATCGGTTCAGCCATTGCTGAGAAACACGAATGAGAATTTGTCCGTTACATACACACACACACAGACACACAGACATTGTCCCAAATCGTCGAGCTGAATCGATTGGTATATAAGACTCGGCCCTCCGGGCCTCGGAAAATTTTTTGAAAGTTTGAGCGAATTCTATACATTTCTTTTATAAGAAATGTAAAAATGTTTTACGGTTTACACGGGGAGTTTAAAAAATGGTTTCTGGCTAGTTCAACTGAGAAAGTCTCCAAAGTGATCATCTTCAAAAACAGTTTTTTTTTCACTACGCTTTATACAATTTTCTTGTATTTGTATCTGTCAGAATTTCCGAACGTATTGGACAGGATATACTAATTAGGATAAAACGTTTCTGTTGCGACTGAACCTTCTAACGCTTGGCCGGGATAGGTAGAGAAAAAAGCGTAGATGTCATCCGCCTAGGCGGAGCCGCACAACTATCAACTTAATTTCTTATAGGTCAAACCGTCGATTATATTCACAGGGTGTCTTTGGGGGAACTGTTCGAAGCAATATTCTCCACAAACTGATAAAAAATTAGAATTGAGCATGGCTTACTATGATCGACTTAAAAAATTTAACTTTTTATACTGACGAGGTAGAAAGTTGGTGTCTTCGACAAAGTTTTAGAATTGCTCATAATAAAGAATTCTTCTGAAGAACTTGAACTTGTAGGCAACCCTCTAAAATTTAGTTTTTTTTAAATTGTTTCTATTGTAACCTTTTGTGTTAATGATGTTTCAGACAAATGTGGAGTCATTAAAACCGCATAATTTTGTTGCAGACTGTATGCAAAAATACTCACTCGTTTAAAGGTTATTGAAGATTTTTACATTTTTTACGCCTACTTCAACTATATATAAAAAAGAAAGGGACAAACCAAAATGCACGAACAGGCGCTTTTTCCAAATTCCAGACTATACATAATAAAGGTAAGAAGGTTTGATCCGTGGCACTCTAGTATGCTATGAATAGGGTAAGCCTATTTTTTCATGTTTTTGACTTTTCCCATATAAAAATCAGTAAAAACTTTTTTTTCAGATTTTTTCGTACCGTACGTTTTGATCAAAGAGCTGGCACCATTAGGAGTAATAGATGTTCGCAGAATCACGAGATGAGTAGAAAATATCCAAGTGAACACTCCCACATACTTTCCATGGAACTACGTTCACCAAGCACATTTATTTTGGGCCTCTACGAGTGGAAACACGCGAATTCGTTTCAAACCCAATGATTTGTTTCAACTGCTGCAGTTACGGTCACACAAAAGACAAGTGTCCCAGCAATGCGGCGAACTGCTCAGGCGTCCAAAAACTCAGGAAAGATGCCTGCAAAGAATCAGCTCACTGCAAAAAAAACTCCCGAGGTAGCCACTCCCTCCCAAGGAAAGATGACACAACTTTAAAGCTGAGAGAAGCAATTCTTAAACTCAAGGAATTGCCAAAGGCAATAGAAAGGACATTGAAATCCGGAAACTGTGCAGCGAACTCACACAAATGCAAAAAATGATGACAGAACAGAATTCAACAAAATGGAAAAAGAGATGAAAGAAAAGACATAGAATAAAAATGTGGAGTACCTCGAAATATTTGAAGACGATCAGGACCAGACGATATCCAATGCAAGTGATTTTAGGGAAGACAGAGACAAAAAAAATGGAAAAAAGTGAAGGCACCAGCTACCAAACGAAAAATTCAAGGGACGGACAATAAAATTGATCCAAGACCCCATCCTTGCCAAAAAGGGAAGGGGTAGGTAGACCGTGCAAACATTGTAATGGCTGAACAAACCAAACCTACACTAGATGAAATCTCTGGCGAAGATATTGGCACTGACAACGGATATGAAGACGATATTAATAACGAAATAATCAACGATATAATCAAATACCCTCACGATACAACCAACGAACAAGAGAACCACGTGATACACGAATCAGGTTGGTTGGGGCAAAGTAAAGACGATGTTCATTACGCGATGATCAGTAATTTACCGCTAAACTGTACCAGTTTACAAGGGGAAAGGAGAGCGCACCAACCCGAATAGGTATAGACTAAGCTGACCAACCGTACGGAATTTGGGAGGACAGTACGGATTTTTGGTCGTGTGTCCGGAAAAAATACTTGTACGGATTTGTCCGGAATTTGTATGGAATTTCCAACATTAATGGAAGTGGAAGTACTCCCGGGACAACAAAAAATCTTCCACAAATGCAATTTTTGTTAGCAAATGGAAACCGGTGAACAAGAAGAGTGCTAAAAACTTGATTTTTGTAAATTTTCTCATAAGCTGTGGAACTAGGCAAACTTTGCGATTTTTTCTAACATAAAAGAAAAAAATTAACTTTTATGTGTCTCACTATCCGCCTCGACTAGTTGTTTAAGTCGTTCTCCCAAGTTGGGTGGTATTTTGAAAATCAGTGTCTAGCAGCCGCCAAGTCGTTCTATCTAAGTCGAAACGCAATTTACCCGATTAATTTCCGTTATGAAAAATATAGTGCTCGATGTGCACATTTGGTTCAACTCAATTTGCCTCCTAAGAAGCTATCTCAATATGATCCGAATTATACAATTTCTATTTTTAATCTTTTTCGGAACCAAATTATTACTACTGCAGTTCGATTGTATTTTGTAGTTCTGAGATATAATACAATTAAAATATGCAGTGGATTCTGGAACTCTCTAAAATTTTCCTTTAATTTCATTTGAAAGGTTGAACCAAAAATTTAATCATACTCGAAGAACATTAGATACAGAAACGAGACTGTTAAGTACAATAGAGTATTTATATTTACGTTAGATTTTCAGCCAGATAAACTGATTGGATAGCTTGGTACACACAAGGAACATGATGAGTATAAGTGCTAAATGCGTGTACACTCACTTTTATATTCCGTAATCAATTTCTTCTTGTGCAAAGAAGCGCTTTTTTGACTTTAATACTATGTTCACACTACAGAGTTAAAATACGTTATTATAATTAGCAACAAGAAAAATGTCATAGATGTCATAGATAGCGTTAAAATACGCTTTAAGTCGTAGTGTGAACGTAGTATAATGTTGTGCGTTTATAAAATTGTGGCGTACAGTGATGTACCAAATCGGGTTTTTATAATTTTCGGGGGAAAACAACCAAGGTTTCTTTCCCGGTTAAAACGGTTTTTTCATGGGAAGTTTAGGTTTTTTGAGTTTTTGATGTTTTAATAATAGAAAATTAATGTATTTTTTTGATTTATGAGCATTATTTTCATTACGATTGGTTTGAATCTGAAAATTTTGATAAGTCTTTCTCGATATAATCATTGTCTGATCGCTGATCCACCATTTATTTACCAATTTTGTATTTAAATAGCTTTCCAACACAAGCTGAGCTAAGTCGATTGCGTTTTTTGCTGCGAATCAACCACCAGCCGAAAGAATTCCGATTGCAATTTGTGAGAGTTCTGATTGCGGTGCGATGTTTTTGTGCATATTATTCATTTTTACTTTTCACCGAATGACGTATTTAGTAAATTTTGGGTAAATTTTTAGTAAATTTTGGGTAAATTTTTAGTAAATTTTGGGAAGGTATTTAGTAAATTTTGGGTGAAAAATTATCTAACTTCGATAAAAGTGAAACAACTTCTAAAATGAGTAACAAGCAGGATAAAAGTGGCTAAGGCATCACATGATTGTTCTGCTTTTTATTAGGGTAACTATGACTATTGTTCGATGTATTATAAAAAATGAGCTGAAATTTTTGGCTGCGGACTAAATGAGTGACCGAAAATAAATGTCGTAAGAACAGAACATGCTTCATAAAACCCGCTTTAAATATATTAGAATGTTAAATATTCGATTTTACATTTTAAGATAGTTGAAGTGGGTTTTACAAAGCATGTTCTATCCTTGCGACTTTAATTTTCGGTCGCTCAAATCTAAATACAAGATTCTTAAAAAAACGCTAAACAAACATTCTGTAGTCGATCAATCGAAAAAAACAGGTTTCGGCCGGGTTAAAATGATTTGGGAAAAACCCGGTTACAACCCAAAAATAGAAATCTCAGCGATACATAATAGAATAGCGGCATTATAGGAATTGTGTTATATATCAGGTTCGTTTGTATCAAAAACCGTTCATATTTACTGCTGTAAGTTGTGATGAGATTTGGTACTTCTATTTCAGTTTTTGGGGTGATTTTATATTACGTGGATGCCTCTTTGGCCATAACCGGAAACTCTAGTAATATGGGAGAACTCACTCTCTTCTAGGATATGAAGCATACATTGCAAATTAAATATCAGATTCAGAATCCGCGCGCGATCATTCAAGAATACACGCAAATATGCGACTAGCCACACGGTTATAAAACCGAATTTATGCACGAGAAGTTACATACACGCTAGCACACGCGACAAACACGTTCACATACAAACGCTTGAGCCCTTCGCGATCATCCACGCATACCTACGCTTACGATCTAGCAAACAGGATAACACTCCGGTGACTAAGTGAAAGTTCTAGCACTTAAAAATTTACAAACGCGGTCTGAAGAATGAGCCTACATACGCTTGTGTTCGCGCGATCATGAATTGGTTATGTCCAGAAATTATTCCTCTCGGCCCTAGCCGCCTAGGTCCACGCCCTCAGCTGGACTAATCAGAAAAATGACGCTAATATCTACTAGACAATACGTTCCATGGCGACATGACAGGGAACTCTAGTGATAGAGTTGATAGTGATAGAGAACTCACCCTCTTCTAGCATCTGAACCATAAACTGAAAATTAAGTATTATATTAACAGTCCGTGCGATCATCCAAGAACACACGCAAATATGCAAATGGACACCCGGTTTTAAAATCGAATTTAAGCATGCGAAGTGACACGCTAGCACACGCGGCACACAAACATCTACGCGACAAACAAACGCCCACGCAAACGAACACAATAACATCCAAACGCTCGAGCCCTTCGTGAGGGTACACAAAGCCGAATCGCGATCATCCATGTACAACTACGCCCAAGATTTCATAATCACAAAGACGACCCCTATGATTTAGTAACCCCTACAGCACTTCTAATCCGATTAACGCGGTCTCAAGCGCACACAAATACACGCTCATTCCAACGCGATCGTCAAGTTCATTCCACTGCACAACTGAACCGTACAGTCGATATCACAATCGGAATCACGGCCTGCTGCAATTGGACTGAAGCAGTGATGAGTGATTCTGATAGGGAGCCCTTCCGTGAACTCAGCTCTACAGCTCCAGTAGGAAAACTTTCGAAATAAAAAGAAAGATAACAAAATTTAAAATATCTATGAGAATCGTATTCTGTAATAAAATTATGTTTTTGTCTGCCAGTTAGTATGAAATTTGGGAACATATTTAAGGCAGTTGCAAGAAAAACATTTTTACCAATTACTTCTCCGCGATGCAATCACATTAAATATATTTTCATTCTCTTCAGACTTTCGTTGCCAAAAAATAAAACTTTTTAAAAAATGAGTTTTTTGTAGTTTTAGTTTATATTAAAATTTTTTAATTTTTTGGTAAATTCACAACTTTTTATACAGCATTTGTTTTTTGCGAAGAAGAGATTATTCCCTGCAATTTTTTCTCGGAGTGTTTTGCTGTGCAAAATACAGATCTCGAACCACATTTTTTTAAACGATGCCTGCATAAAATTTTGGGCCCTTTGAAAGTATTGCTCTTGAATCAAAATGCTTTGCTTTGCGTGCAAAATGCTCAGAACCCATGCTGGTAAAACGTCTAATGTTTCAACCGTATCGAAGATGGTCGTTCGCGATTTTAAAGATTTTTGGGTGAATCTTGGAGGAATTACTGTGTTGTAAAATCTGTCGGGAAGTGCCAATTTGACCAACAATCGCTGTAATATTTTAAATCTTGCCGAAGTGATCGTTTAGTGTCGAGATATGTGAATATTAAAAATAAAAGTGGAACTCTGGTCAAAGAACGGACTTCGAGTCTTTCCGTATTAGCCCGAGTTTTTGGAATATTTAGTTACAGGTTTCATAGCCTAACCTTGAGAAAGTCACCTCTATCAGATGCCATCATATCAGGCATTCAATAATGATAATTTTCGATAGATTGCGTCAGGCAAACAAAATCATTTTGCAGAACAATCTACAACATGTCGTTGATCGTGAAGCACTATAATAAAATTCAATATCCTCGTGTTTATAGATAAAATCAAGATTCAACTGCCCGATACGGCACCTCGAACTTGTGATACGGTCTTTAAAATTATCGCTGTACAGAAAAGTGGAATTGTCACAAAGGATACATGAAAAAACTAATTATGCCTAGATATTTCAATGGTGATTACGCGGTAAGATTGCGTCCTTCCTACCTGATCCGACAATACAAAACACGACAGTATTATTTTACAAATAATGCTTTGCAGTTATCAATGACAGATTCCTACCTCCATATTCTATGATGAAACGGCTCACTATCATAAACCGTAACAGCAGTCGTTAAGAAAACTCATCTCTGACAATTAATACCAATACACAGTCTTCAATTCCGTTGCCTGATCCCCAAATAATTGCCAACTTTGTGACACTTGTTCAGGCAATAACGGCAACTGCAAAACCGTAAAAACTGTGTGTAACTTCAAATCAAAAGCCAGAGTTCTCAGTTGGGACGAAGAAAGAAAGAAGATCCAACCGTGCATGTACTGATGAGATGAATTCGAAACGCATAAGCATTTTATTTTTAATTTGTCGATTTGTATAGAACTCTGTTCATACGAACAGCTGTTTTTGTGAATTTGAAATATAGAATACATCCTTTTTATTCCAAAATTTGAATTTGAAAAAAAAATCTGTGCACGTTTCGGGGCTTTAGTCTCTGTACTAAGATTCTAATCAAAATTCATAATCCCGGGATTGGATGGTCGTGGATATTTAAATTCGAAACCAAATTATTTTGGATCCAATGTGCTGAGCAACAGTCTGTTCTAATTTCGTAAGTTCATTTCGATCGGAATATTTAATTTTCTACAGAAACCCATATCATTTGAAAGAACCTTCCTGCATGGCAAGAAATTTCAGTTCGTTGTGAACTTAACATGAAGAATGTTAAAAAGAAGGTATTTTTTCTGGATTTTTTAAAAACATAATGCGAAGAACGAAACGATGTCTCGGAATGGTCGAACTAGACTTAGATGGCAAACTAATTATAGTTTGGTTCCATAAATTATAACTGCAAATTAAATAACAAATGTACATGGAGGAAACTGATTAGGACACTAACACAGGCAACTCTGGCATATAATTTCTGTGCTTCATAACTTACATTGAATCCAGAAAATATTTCGATTATAGAGGTTTTAACATTAGGGTCATTTGCCTCTTTTTTCGTGGTAGAAAATCTCTTTTGAAAAAACTGTTACCTTGTGTGCGGGATTGGGAATCGAACCAATCGATTTACCAACTACGCTATGCCAACCCCTAAAATCATTGTTAAAAATTCCATTGCCTGTAGTAAAATATAGTAAACAAGAGAAATACTAAACAGTCCTAGAAATCAACCTCTGTGTTCTAAATTTTGAAATGAAATTTGTACGGATTTTTCTTAGTCCACAGTTGGTCAGCTTAGTATAGACCCATATATTTCATCAGCTGTATGGGCAAGGTCTTTGAGTGCATAATAAACAACCGCCTTACGAACCTGGTTGAAATCAGAAATCGGGTCCATCAGCATCAGTACGCGTTCAGAAAAGGTCGAACCACGGTTGACCATCCAGCGACAATGGAGGAAGAAATTAGAAACGCAATGGCCAAAAAATCACTATACGCAAGTGGTCTTCCTGGACGTAACCAAAGCCTATCATACCACATGGAGGAGTCTAATCCTTCAGAGAATAAAAAAGAGAGGTATTGGAGGGGAGATGCTCCGATTTCTGGACGTGTCGAGTTCGAGTTCTAGCGAACGGCTCACTCTAGTGAAAAAGTGATGGAAACAAGACTTTGTCAGGGATCGTTGATTAGCGTAAGCATGCTCTAAATCGCAATAGACACTATAACCCAACACTTGCCCTCAAATGTAAAAGGACTAATATAGGAAGACAACATCGTTCTTGTTGTTAGCGGAGAAAATGCGGCAGCAGTAGAGTCCCAATCTCAATCCGCTCTAGACATGAGCGAGAAATGGGAAGTGGAAACCGGGTTTAAAATATCTGCCTCAAAAAGAGCTACACACTACAACTGAACGGTACAATAATTCAACGAGTAAATAGCCACAAACGTTTAGGACTGATTTTTGAACAATGCTTATAATTTCGTAAACATGCAGAAGTGAGAGCCGGCTGCCAACAAAGGATCCAGTTCCTACGCAGTGTAGCCACCTAGAAACTGGAGAGGGGATAGTTACTGTAACGCGCAACAGTATTGGAAAAACTGCGGTATGCTGCACCGGTAATTTCAGGAATTAACGAAGCTTCACTGAAAAAACGAGTGTATCCACAATACTGGACTGAGAACAACAACAGGAGCATTCCTTACGAGTCCTATCAGCAGCTGGCTAGCAGAAACAGGTATCCCGGACAAACGCAGTTCGTTCGAGCAGAGAACCGCAATGTTTACGGCGCAGAGAAGAGCCATCGATGACGTTCAGAGCGACACTACCAGCACTGAAAATAAGCTGTTAAGCGATGATAATCTCACATCTAGTGAAGAGATACAGGATAGTGGAAAGCTTTTGGGAAACAATGACGAATAGGTCTTACAGCATTCACACAGAGCTACTTACTGGAGAGAAGCGAGGCACTTCGATACCAATTCTGCAATGATATCTAATTGGTGAAACATGTCATCGTTAACTGTACAGGACTGATCGAAGAGCGGACGCGCACAGGAATACCGACTGACATGAGGGAAGCACTGGCGGACGACCAAGAAAGAGCGGAAAAACTCCTAAAAATTTTCAAAGAAAACAATTTATTCAACAGAATTTAAAATAATTTTATTAAGTGAAATGTACATACAGCTACTCTTCGGACCCAAATGACATCGTTTAAAAATGTCTCTAAATCCAAAGTCCCTCTAAACAAGGTCCTAGCATACGTCAAAACGTTTAGTGGTAGTGAATAGAGATAGCCTATAAAGCGTAGTGTTGATAACGTAGTCTCTACTATTCGCCCTTAGAAACTGACATATACGAGCACAGAAGCAGTTTTCGTTTTGACGCATGCTAGGACCTTCCTGTATAAGGACTTTGCCTTAAATCAGCAAAAACAACTAACCAAGCAAGCGTCGCTAATCATGTTTGCATCGGAAAGCTCTTCAGTAAATTTTCTATTTTGAAAGTAACGACGGAGACCCAAATTTCCCCCTGTTTGGATGCAATGAAACAATCGGCATTACTTTCGATCCGCCCGTTGCTAACGATTTGCTTTTTAGTTACGAGCGGGAACTGCAACCAAGCAAGGCTAGCTAGCCTCGGAGCATCCAGCAGAGATTGCATTTTTTTTACTTACCAGCGCGGGCGTCCAAGGACTCGGTTGTGGCAATCACAAATGAGCTGCACCATATCCACACATATAACCAACGGCAGCATTGAAATGCTGGCAATTTCCCGGATTGCAACATCGCATCGGTAGGTACTTCCGCCCTAGCATTGTGTGCTCTGTGCTCTTTCCCAGCCGGGCACACCAACCCGATTTTAACTTGAATGGTTGGCGGTGGGTGGTGGAGTGCCGTGTACCGTTACAGAAGTGTGTTGCAAATAGGAATCTACTCCCCACAAAACTATCACCGGGAGAAAATGCAATAGTTTATACTGATCCGACCGGGCTCTTCTAGGGTTTGTGTTCCACATAACCCTTTATTCTTCGGCACACACATTGAATTGCAGGGCCAACTCGAACCTGGACCGGACTTGGAAAATTTCCATTCTTCGTTCGCCTGCTACGTTGCGCTTGGTTGGGGAATATATTTACGATCGAATTGCATTGTTTCGGTGTGTGCCTTCCTTTGACCTCCAGCCGCTTTCTTCCCGTTCCCGTTCCGAATATGGATGCACTTATTCTAAATGCTGAAATCCGTGCTGCAGTTTAGTTAACAGTGCAGTGGGTGCAGGAT
The DNA here is from genome assembly GCF_030247195.1 of Topomyia yanbarensis. Classification (NCBI taxonomy): domain Eukaryota; kingdom Metazoa; phylum Arthropoda; class Insecta; order Diptera; family Culicidae; genus Topomyia; species Topomyia yanbarensis. Next base: position 29,598,470 of record NC_080670.1, read on the forward strand.
CCGGAAACTGTTGCTTCGCACTGGAGTTGTATTGCCGGTGGTATGTAGGTACACATACTAGACATTGCAATTGGTACCTCCGTTTTTTGTGTCTTCTCTTTCTAGCTAGCTGTGGTCGGTGTGTTCACACAAACTCCAGTAGCATGTTTATTTATCGTTAAATCAATGCTCGGTGCTTTGTTTGACCAGGCTGATTCGAGGGCTGTTGCCAGTGGATTGTTGCTGAGTTGCCGCTCTGTTGTAACTAACTTTGCTAAATTGCATACTTTTGAGGTACAACACGGACGGACGGGATGGGAAGGCTAAACTAACATAGACAGTCTTTTTTTTAATTCAGAACGAGATTTGGCCACTTGGGATAAAGTGTAGCCTAGTTGGATTAGAAACGGGTTGGTAGAACCCTCGTGGGTTGTCGGTTTTGCGAATGTTACGAAACCAGTCCGATGTTAAAAAGCTACTCTTGTACTCGATCGATGTAGGGTTTAAACCAACTGTAAGACACGATACCATCGAGTTAAAACCGCAACAAAGCAATATATTAGGCATATCGCTGTCTGTTACTCATAGGTAAAGCATGTTGTGTCAGTTGTCATGAACGATGAAAAAGTACCTTTTATTAGGTTCTATCTGATCATAAAATGACAACATTAAAAATCAATAACAACTTCGATTAAGCCTTTAACATAATAAACGCTTCGGCCAAGGGAACATAGGCCGATCTATCGGTGTACACAACCTTTTAAAACGATAATGACTATAATGTTTCAATCTGCGTAACAGTTCTGACCATTACTGCTGACCTGTTGTTAGCCCTAGATGGGACGAAACGACAGAAAGTAGCAAGCAACCCACATCACCCGAACCGATCGCGTGTATGATAATCAGTCCGGAGTCCGAAAATTTTTTATCGGACCGAGAGAGTGAGGACAGAAAGCTGCTCCCAGTAATATGGGCAATATTGATTATTAATTAAAACCTTTACCCGGATATGATTGGTCCTAATTGAAAAATCTGTTCATCTTCATGGGGAGTGTTTTCCGGTCAATCTCAAAGGGGTAGTTGCTAGGGCTACTGTCGGGAGGTGAATATCGGTTGTCAGGGAGAAATATATAAAATGAAAACGGAACATTGTTGATCATAATTAAAACTTTAATTATTTTATGACTTGCTGGTTTTCAATAGAGGAAATCGGAGTAAAAATATCTCATATGATAGATGGGTAGTTAAAAATAAAAAGAGCTTTTCTCTTTATAAACTATTGGAACTAAAAAAATAATAGATTAATAACATTGATAGAACGGAAATTAGCAAAATAATATACTTAATATAATTAATGAAAATAATAATACAGTGGAGAGCCGTTTTATCAGTCCCTTGGTGAATTTTAGGCTGATCATTAACAGAAGCTCTTATAATATTATTTCTTAGTCGCTAGATATAGCCTCACAACCCTTTTTGATTATTTAAATTTCCCTTAGGGGGGGGGGGACAAACAGCGCAAAATTAAAAAAAATATTAGCATTTTTATTTTTTCATATTTCGGATTTCTAAGATAAGAAAAATATGCTTAAGAAAGAGCTTACTCGAGTTCAACTTGGTTCGTCTACTAGAGCCCATCAAACTACCAACTACCAATTTTCATATGAGGCTGACAAAATCGGGAATAATAAAAATGACTAATATTCAAAGAAACAAATTAATAAAATTTATCAGGGTAATAAGACTAATTAATTAATAAAATTCATAAATCTAATAAAATTAATAAAATAATATGAAATTCGTATAATGACTAAATACCTATACTAATACATATATTATAAAATGTATTAATAAAATTAACAAAAGTCATAACATTAATCAATCAATGAAATAATGGAATAAACCAAATTAATAGATATAATAAAATTAAAAGAAATAATAGAATTAATAAAATCTAGGAAATTGATGATACCTAATATTAAAGAAATAAATCAAGCTAATGAAATAAAACTGACAAAACGAATTAAAATAATAATATAAATTGTTTTTTAAATAATTAATTAAATAGAATAATAGAAATAATAATGCTAGACAAATTTGTAAAAAAATCAATATTAATAAAATTATTAAAACTAATATAATAATAAATATAATTAATAAAAGTAAAAAGAATCTATACAATCACTAAGATTAATAAAATAGTGAATCGAAAATCATAAAACTAATGAAATAACAAATTGATAAAATTTATATGATCAAAAATATTAAATTAAATTAATAAAATAATACAGTTATCAAAACTAATGCAATTGGTAATATTAAAAAACAATTAGTAAGGGTAACAAAATTATTATTAAAAAGAGAGAAAATCAAATAAATAAAATTCATCAAATTTGAAGCATTAATATATTTAATAAAATTATTAAAATAATAGACTAATAGAAGCACCATAAATTTACAACAATTAATAAAATTACTATAACTAGTAAAATTAATAGAATTAATAAAATTAATAAAGTTATAAAATTAACAAAACTTTTTTACTTCATTATATTAACAAATCTAAAAAAAACTAACATTAGCTCAATTAATAAAATGAAAACAATCAATAAATAATAAACTTAACTCAAAATAGGAATTACAGTGAAAACCCGTTTTTATCAGCCCCTTGATGAATTTTAGGCTGATAAAACAGGGACATTGATAAAATCAGGCCATATATTTTTCTTTCTTTTAAAAAATTGAAGCTCTTATTGTATTCTTCTTTAGTCCCTAGATATAGCCTCATAACCCTTTCTGATTATTTTGTTTGAATATCCCTTAAGGGGGTCTAACAGTGCAAAATTCATAAAAAAATAAAAATTTTATTTTTGCCTATTTCGGATCCCTAAGATAAGAAAAATATGGTCAAGAAAGGATTTACACGAATTCAAGTTGGTTTGTCTGCTAGAGCCCATCAAACTACCAACTATCAATTTTCATACGAAGCTGATAAAATCGGAGGTAGGTAAAATCGGGGGCTGATAAAATCGGGTCTTCACTGTATAACCTTAATAAAATCGATAAAATGATCAAAAGTAATTCTTAAATAATGAGATCAATAAAACTAATAATTTTAACAGAATTCATCAAATGAATAAAATTTATAAAATTCGCTGAAGGAAAAACACTAATAAAATGATCAAACTTTGAAATTGATAAAAGTAATAAAGCGTAAAAAATTATTAAAGCAAAGAACATTATTAAATTAAATTAAATTTCAAAAACAAATAAAATTTAAAAGATTCGCGGAATAAAATGATAAAATAAGATAATGAAATAAAATTATAAAATAATAAAAATGATCAAATTAAGGAAATTAATAATATCAATCAAATTAAATTTACTTAATAAAATATTAAAATAACGAAATTGTTAGAAATAATAAAATATATAGAAAATAAATATTGGAAAAAAATAATAAAATTGAAAATATGAATAGATTTAATAAAATCAATTAAATTAAAATAACAAATAACATTAATATAATTATTAAAATCAATGAAATTAAAAAAAATCAATTGACAATATCACTAAAATTAATAAAGTTAATAGAAAAAATAATATAATAAAATTAATGTAACTTAAAAAATTATTGGAATAATTGAATGTATTAAAACTAAAGAAATAAAAAAAATAAGAAATTTATGGAAAAGATAAAATCAAAATAAAATTAATTAAATGATTAAATTATTAAAATTATTTCCAATAAAAGTATTAATAAAAATTAATAGTATTAATTAAATTAAAATTATGCATTAAGCAGATCAATAGGATTTATACGAAAATATCAATAGAACCAGTAAAATTTATAAAATTATCATAATAATAAAATTAATTAAGTTGATTAAATGAACAAAATTAACAATATTGAACTTAATAATATTAATAATATTAATAAAATTAAGAAATTGTTTTAAAACAATATTAAAATATTGGAATTTATAGAATTCATATTATAATAAAACTTACAAGATTAATGAAGTAATAAAAATAGTAAAATTAAAGAAGTAATAAAATTCATAAAATTGATTAAGCAATAAAATTAATGATATAATGAAATAGATACAATTAATTGGGTTAACTTGATTAATAGAATTAATTAAATTTATAAAGTGAATGAGATTGATAAATTTCATAAAATATTATAAAATGGAATTCGCTAAATAAATAATATTAATGAAATTATTCAAATTAATAAAATTAGTAGAATTAATAAAGCTAATAAAGTGAGATTATTAAAATTTATAGAATTCATAAAATAAATAAAACAAATAAGAATCGCAAAATAGCAAAATTAATAAAATTATGACATCAATAAGACAATGAGATTGATTAATTTAATAATATCAATAAAATTCATAAAATAAATCAAGCAATAAATTTAATGACAAATAAAATAATTGGTTTACTAAAATTGTTAGAATTAATTTACATCATGGATAAAATTAACAAAATCAATAAAACTAAAAAAATCATAAAATAATAAAACTTTACTAATTAAACAATGGAACTATAAAAATATTTATAACAGAATTCTTACAGTTAGAAGAAAATAATACCTAGAAGTAGTAAAATTAATGGAATCAATCAAACTGATAAAATTAATTAAATTAATAATTTTCATGATATTCATAATAAAATAAAAATAATATAATTAGTACAATCAACAAAACTAATAAAATTAATAGAATTACTAGAATTCATGAATTCCATAAAATAATTGAACTAACAAAATCGTAAGGTTGAGAAAATTAATAAGACTAACAATATTGATAAATTTTATGAAATTAAAATAATACTGAAATGTTGAATAAAATTAGTAAAAATTTTAAAATAATAAAGCTGATAAAATAAATAAAATATAAAAAAATATATTCCAATAAAATTTAACAAAATATAAAACAAATTAATAAAATTAAAAAAAAACATGAATTAATAAGATTATTAAAATTAATTAAAAAATTAGATTTAATAAAATTTATGCGATAATAAAATTAAAAATAGTAATAGGATTAATAAAACAATAAATACTAATAAAACTAAAAAAACTAATAAATAAATTAAATAAATTTGAAATATAAATTAAAGCATGAAATTGTAATATTTACGACATTTATAAAATTACTCAAATAAAAACAAGGTTTAATAAAATTAATACAATCAATAAAATTTGCAAAATTCATTAAATAAATATAACTATTAAGATTCAAAAATATATAAAAATGATAAAACCGACAAAATTTATATAAATAATCAAGTTAATAAATATAATGGAAATAAAAAAAATTGCAGGAATAATAGATTTCATAAAAAAGAAAAATTAGAAAAATAATAAAATATACAAAATATAAAAATCGATAAAATTAATAAAATCAAAAATTTTAATAAAATTAATTATATTGATAAGGCAAAAGAAATCCATAATGTCAATAAAATTAACAAAGCTGATAATATTATTGAAAATAATAAAATTTATTCACTGAAAAGAGTGATAGAATTAATAACATAAATAAAGTTAATAAAATTATTGAGATTATCAAAACTATAAAATTTTTGAATTCATAAAATTCATAGAATCATAATATCTGAAAACCTAATAAAATTAATAAAATAATTAAAATTAATAATTGTTGTTGTTGTTGTTCTTTATTAAAGACACTTTACACCAGAAAGGTGCATTCGTGTCGGAAAAAATAGTTTCAATTTCGCTTTCATTAACATTGAAATAATAATTTACAATTCAGTTTTTCTTCAAATTTTTTTATACAAGTTTGCTTCTTTAAGGAAGTTTAAAACTTTCTGCTCACTGTCGTTGTCGTTGCATAACGCCGCTCGTAAACTCGTCGGATCGATGTCGTGCTTTTTCCTCGTTTCGTCGTATATCCTGCAGTGAAGGATCACATGACGAACGTCTAAGGTGACTCCACAGCAGTCGCATACTGGTGGAGAGGTCCTCTTCAGCAGGAATTCGTGCGTCAATCGGGTATGCCCTATTCGCAAGCGCGTTAGCACTCGTTGGTCGGCCGAATTCTCGCGGTCAGTCCACTTTGTTGTGTTGAATTTTACTTCACGCAGTTTCACCTCGGTGGACGCTGCCCACCGCTGGTACCATCGATTTCGGATAGTTGTTTTGATTTGAATAACGGCATCTGCTCCGGGAACGGATATTTCCAATGGGGGAACGCCCCTGGCTTCTCCTGCAAGTCGGTCTGCCTTTTCGTTACCGCGGATGCCAGTGTGACCTGGAATCCAGCACAGATTGATTGGACGGTTCCGAAGCATGTTTTCAATCTGTTGGATCCACGGGTGCTGGGATGTGCCGGCTTCGATTGCTGATAAACAGCTAGCCGAATCTGACATGATCAGCAAATCGCTAGACGTGTGGTATGCTGTTAGCGCTGTTTTTATTGCAAATGCCTCGGCTGAGAAGACGCGGCATTGCTGTGGAAGACCTAGCGACTGTTGATAGTGTTCTCCGAAAACTCCCGCGCCGACAGCGATATCGTCTTTCGACCCATCTGTGTAAACGACTGATGATCGGCTGAAACGTTCTGTCAGTAGCTCCTGAACGACTGGACGGACAGTATCCGAAGGATCTCCGGCTTTTACGCGTTTCTTGATGTCCCACACGATCTGGGGTTTGGGTTCGTACCACTTTCGAGTAGTTAGCCGCGTGCGGGAGCAGATTTTTGGAAGAGGCGTTCCGACCATCTCCACCAAACGACTGGAAGCTCGATGTACCAAGGGAAGAGCAGCATTATCCCTACTATTCTCTAATATACGGATAGCCAATCGTGCGATGGTTTGGAGGACAAGCAGATCGAACGGCAAAGTACCTGCTTCAGCCATAATGGCTAGAATTGGACTCGTGACGTATGCACCGGATGCAAACCTTACCATCCTGTTGTATGTAGGTGCGAGTGTTTGGGCGACGGCATCTCCTCCTCTGCTTACGAGCCCCATGCCATATAGTAATCGAGATGTGACAATTGCTGACCCGATTTGAAGTAAAGAAGTGCGTTGACCACGGGGTAGCTTGGCGCCGATCATCTTCAAGATACGCAGCCTGGATTCGCACGTCTTCTTCGTCATTTTGCAATGCGCTTTAAAGTTGAGCGATCGGTCGACAGTAACACCGAGGGTTCTCAGCAGCGTTTGTGTTGGAATGGCTACACCATCTACCTTTATCGCCTGTATGGGTTCACGGCGTACGTTAGGGCTGCAATAGAAGATGCTGGATTTCGTTGCAGATATCGTAAATCCAACACTTCTCGACCATTTATCGACGGCTTTCACTGCGGCCTGAAGTTTTCGATGGAGCGACTGGTCTTTCTTCCCCCATACAAGGAGCAGGATATCGTCGGCGTACAGCAACACTTGTACGGAATTCGGAACGACACGGAAGATGGGTTGGATAGCCACGAGAAATAGTGTAACAGAGAGCACTGAGCCCTGTGGTACACCGTTTTCCAGCGGATGTGCTGGCGACAAATGCCCCTCTACGTTGACCTGGAACGTTCTCTCTGCCAGAAAACTGTTGACAATGTTTATCATCCTTCCACGTATTTGCCATTTCTGCAGTGTTCGTAGGATGCCATATCTCCAGGTGGTGTCGTACGCCTTGGCCAAGTCTAGCGACGCTATCAGACAGTGCTCGTCACGGTCGGGTAATGACCTCTCCAACTCCGCAAAGTATGTGTCAGTACCCCGACCAGATCTGAAGGCATGTTGTCGTTTGTCGGCGTCTCGGTAATCTCAATATCATCGTCTGAATATTCCATCGTTCGTTGGTGGTAGTGGCAGCGGTTCTTTTTGGTGGTGGGCTTAGGTTATCCGGTGAGGTTGTCGTTGGTTTGCTGAACGGGGTGTGTTGTTTCTGTGGTCTTCCTCGTTTTGAGTCCGTAGTTATCGCTGGTGAGTTGTTCCTGGATCTCGTCACAGGCCCGATTGGTTGGCTCGTTTGCTTCTGTTCTTTGTTGTGTTGTGGTTTTTCTTGGCTGGCGGACTGTTGTTTCATCTGATGGATGTACGCCAACATTTGCTCGATTTTTTCGTCTTTTCGTTTGGTCTCCGCCAGAAGTTTTGCGATCGTTTCGTCCTTCTTCTTTATTGCCAGTTCCAACTCTTTCAGCTTGCTAAGGATCTCATTCGGTTGTGCTGTGGCCTGAGCATAGCTGCCTTTACTTAGATGTTCCGCTCGTTTGCGTGCTTCCGGGAATGTTAGATTGTCGCGTACTTTTATTTTTATGACCTCCATTTCTTTTTTATAAACAGGACATTCGCGGCTAGTTGGTTGGTGATCGCCTTCACAATTCCGACAGTACGCCGTTTCTTTGCATTTATCTTCGCCGTGTTTATCTTTCGAGCAGTTAAAACATCGCTGGGGACCAGGACATCGAACGCGTGTATGGCCGTAGTTGAAGCATCCATAACAAAGCATCGGGTTCGGGAAGTATGGGCGAGTAGGAACGTGAAGCAAACCGATCTTTATGTATTCCGGGTATGTGGTCTTGCAGAAGGTCAATATTAGCGCTGGCGTATTTACTCTATTCTCGGCTTCCTTTCGTGTAATTCGCTGTACACGAATCACTCCCTGGCTTATGATTTCCTGTAAAACATCCTTCTCTTCCATATGAATCAGATCGTAGCAGGAAATTACGCATCTGCTTACGTTCAGATTCGGATGGGCTTCAACCACTACTTCAGTGCCGTCAATGAGCTGGTTCATTTTCTGCAACTTAGCAACTTGGGCGGGGTTCCGAACTCGAAGGGTATACCGTGTCCCTTGAGCTTCGGTATTCGCACCTTCGACTCCGCGCTTCGGACCTCCAGCGGCAACCTCAAGCGATTTTCCAATGATAAACGGGTTTCTTGGCAAAGGTACACCGTCTTTACCTGTCAGCTGCAGAAACGTCAATTCGCCGAATTTGTTCGTCGGGTCCATATACTCCGGTAATCTTCTTTTGCTTGACCCTCCCGGGTCACCGCTACTAGCGGCCGCCATCTTGGATCACACCACCAGACGTTGGAAACTGCTATGTGGCACGGTCACCCGATACCAACCCCAAATGGACAAAAAGGTGAAGAAAAGGAAAGATCTTACCTTATTTGCCCCTTCAACGTCGACTTTTTCGAAGTGTTCCCACACTTTTGGGACACACTGTAGGTGAGCAGTGTCGCTACTGCTTGTTTTTCACTTCTACACAGCCAAGAGAAGCGAACTGAATGAATTTCGCCAAGAAAAAACGCACTTAATGGATTCCGCCCTTTTTATTGTTCCAACTTTTTTGGTACGCACTGTAACGTCCAAATTTTTTAATACGCACTGTATTATACTCAACTACCACCAAATAACAAGTCAAAAAAATTTTTCCAAATTTTCCAAAACTTTTCACGTTTTTTACGTCTTCAAAAATATCTCCCGTTCAGGGCACCGTCACTCTCACGACTGGCATCTACAGCAAGTGAATGAACTGGCCGGGCAGCCACGCGGGTAGGCACAGCGATGGCTGTTTGTTTACCTATAGCACCGCGTGGGCAAAACTAAAAATTCACTTTTTTCAGCCGTTTCTTCACCGATTTGCGTCAATCTTTCACTATTCACCACTAGAGAAGCACTTCGTTCACCTTTTTGTCGAAGAATAAACCGCAAATATCGCGAAAAACACCGAAAAAACACTGTGTTTAATTCCCGAATGCGCGCTGTTTATACCGTACGGAACGGTGTTTCCAACTCAGATGAAAATTAATAATAATAATAATAATAATAATAATAATAATAATTTGTTGTTGTTGTTGTTGTTTATTAACGACACTTTACACCAAGGAAGGGTGCATTCGTGTCGGAAGAAAATATTTTACCTGTTAATTTTACAATGCAGTTATCAGTTATGCAGTTACAAATCAAAATATACATTTATAGCAATTTAAATAGGTTAGTTTCCTTAAGGAATTTTACTATACTCTCCTCATTTTTCCTGTCGTTGCGCAGAGCCACTCGCAGACTAGTCGACTTGATGTCGTGCTTCCTTCTAACGTCGTCGTACTTTCTGCAGTGGAGGATCACATGGCGGACATCTACAACGATCCCACAGCAGTCGCACACTGGTGGTGAAGTTTTCTTTAGCAGAAAGTCGTGTGTTAGCCGAGTATGCCCTATTCGAAGTCGGGTAAGAACTCGCTGTTCGGCCGAATTCTCGCGGTCAGTCCACTTCACTGTGTCGAATTTAACTTCACGAAGTTTTACTTCAGTGGACGCTGACCACCGACGGTACCATTGGTTTCGGATAGCTGTTTTTATATGCTTGACGGCGTCTGCCCCCGGAACAGATATAGCTAACGGAGCAATGTTCCTCGCTTCTCCAGCGAGTCTGTCTGCCTCCTCGTTGCCACGGATGCCAGCGTGACCTGGAATCCAGCAAAGCTTGATTGAACGATTTCGTAGCAGGTTTTCAATTTCCTGGATCCACGGGTGCTGGGATGTGCCGGCTTCGATTGCCGATAAACAGCTGGCCGAATCGGACATTATTACTAAGTCGCTGACCGTGTTGAATGTTGTTAGCGCTGTTTTTATTGCGAATGCCTCTGCCGAGAAGACACTGCATTGCTGTGGAAGACCAAGTGACTGTTGGAAGTGTTCTCCAAAAACTCCGGCGCCTACTGCGGTATCGTCTTTCGAGCCATCTGTGTAGACGATTGTTGAACGGCTGAGATGATTTGTCAGGAGCTCTTGAACAACTGGACGAACAATACCCGAGGGGTCTCCAGCTTTTACGCGCTTCTTGATTTCCCAAAGGATCTGGGGTGTGCGGTCGTACCACTTTCGATCAGATAGTCGCGTTCGGGTGTAGATGTTTGGGAGAGCAGTTCCGACTATTTCTGTCAAACGTTCGGAAGCTCGGCAAACCAGGGGAAGGTCAGCATTCTCCCTGCTGTTTCCCAACATTCTGATGGCTAATTGGGCTACAGTTTGGAGAATGAGAAGATCTAACGGTAGAGTACCTGCTTCAGCCATAATGGCTATGATCGGACTGGTGACGTATGCTCCAGATGCATATCTGATCATCTTGTTGTATGCGGGTGCCAGGGTTTTGATGACAGCATCTCCACCCCTACTAACGATTCCTATACCGTACAAAAGTCGCGAAGTAATAATTGCGGATCCAATTCGCAGTAGAGATGAGCGTTGACCACGGGGAAGTTTGGCACCGATCATCTTCAGGATGCGCAGCCTAGATTCGCATGCCTTCTTCGTCAATTTGCAGTGCGCTGCGAAGTTGAGTGATCGATCGAGGGTAACGCCGAGAATTTTCAGGCGTGTTTCTGTCGGTATAGCAACTCGATCTATCGTGATTGCTTGACTGGGTGCACGACGGGCATTAGGGCTACAATAGAAGATGCTGGATTTTGTTGCAGATATCGTAAATCCAACACTTCTTGCCCATTCATGGACGGCTTTTACTGCTGACTGAAGCTTTCGATAAAGCGGCTGGTCTTTCTTCCCCCAAACTACGAGTAGGATATCGTCGGCGTACAACAAGATCTTCACAGTGTTCGGAACCACGCGAAAGATGGGTTGAATGGCCACGAGAAACAGCGTAACCGAGAGCACTGAGCCTTGTGGCACACCGTTTTCCAGCGGATGCGCTGGCGATAAGTAACCCTCTACATTAACCTGGAACGATCTTTCTGTCAGGAAGCTGTTCAACACGTTGATCATTCTACCGCGTATGTGCCATTTCTTTAGTGTTCGTAGTATGCCATACCTCCACGTGGTATCGTAAGCCTTGGACAAGTCAAGCGACGCTATCAGACAGTGCTCGTCACGGTCGGGTAATGACCTCTCCAACTCCGCAAAATATGTGTCAGTGCCCCGACCGGACCTGAAGGCATGTTGTCGTTTGTCGAGATGCCCGTTCGCCTCTAGTTCGGTGGTCAGCCGTCGGTTGACTATTCGCTCGAAAACCTTCGCCATACAGCTCGTTAGGGTTATTGGACGGAATGCAGCTGGACCCGCGTCATTCGAGTTTGACTTTGGAATTGGTACGATGATTCCAGTTCGCCAACAGGGTGGAAACACGCCACTACGCCATATTCTATTGAATAGTTCCAACATGGCAGTTTTCACCGACAACGGCAGTCGCTGAAGCATTGGATAACCGATGCAGTCCGGGCCTGAAGAGCCACTTCGTCCTCTATCGAGTGCCCAAAGCAGCTCGCTCAGAGTGAAGTCTGTGTTGTAAGTATCGTCGGTATCTGGCGAGAAATTCACGCGGTTTCGTTCGGCCTTTTCCTTCTCTCTTTGGAACAATGGCGAGTAGCTGGAGGTGGCGGATCGTTCGCTGTAATGTTGTGCCAGTTCTTCAGCTACTTCTTCAGCCTTATCCGTGTAGCCGCTAGATCGCTTGATGACAGTTGGTCGATGCTGACGTTTCCCTCTCAACCTGTTCACTGTCTGCCACATCTCCGTCGCAGTGGAACTCGGAGATATCTTCGTGACGAATTCCTCCCATGATCGCTGTTTGGCATCATGGATCGACTTTCGTGCAGCTGCACGCGCCTCTTGGAAGTGTTTTAGTGCATCGGCCGTGGGTCTTCTGCTTGAATACGCCTTAGTGCTCTCAGTGTTTTTCTTCTCGTTTTGATGGCCGCTTTAACCTCCGGACACCACCACGGAACCGCTTTTGGACCGACTCTACCGGTTGTGCGGGGTATCGCAGTGTTTGCTGCTTTAATCAAACGGTCAACGAAACAGTCAATTGATATTTCGGCACACGGTCGAATAGCGCTGGCGGTTAGATGTTCGAAAGTTGTCCAATCCGCTTGGTCGTAGATCCATTTCTGTCTTTTCGTTGGAGTATGTGACAGTCCGGGAGTGGAAACGAGAATTGGAAAATGGTCACTATTATGGGTGTCCGGGAGAGTTCGCCAAATAAATTTCGAGGCTACAGTTTCAGAACAGATAGAGAGGTCAATAGCTGAAGTGACACCGGTAGCTGGATCAATCCGGGTATGTGATCCGTCGTTGAGAATGACTAGTCTTTCCGACAATGTTTTCTCGGCGATAAAGTAGCCTAGTGCAGTAGATTTATTGGAACCCCAGCAGATATGGTGCGCGTTGAAGTCGCCCAGTACAAGTACCGGACGTGGGAGCTGCTCAAAGAATTCTCCCAGCTGCTCTTGACATTGTTGAGTACTGGGAGGGACGTAGATCGACACCACCGTCATTTGATGTGGCAGTTGTATCCGAACAGCGATTGCTTGAATATTGCCACCGACCTCAAGTCTCTCGAAGGGTACACCATCCCGAATGGCGAGCCCTACCCCTTGTTGCCAGTATCGGCGACTCCCAGTCTCAAGTAGTAGAGTGTAGTTGTTACCGACGAAATCTGCTGAGATCACTCGGTTGTCCAGCTTTGTTTCTTGTAACGCTATCAAGCTCGGTTCGTATTGGGCGATCAGCTGCTTAAGGTCACTGATATTGCAGCGCAGACCCCGAATGTTCCACTGCAGTGCGAAACTTTTGCTGTTGCGAGTGGTGATTGTCGCTGACGACGACGATGTTGATGGCGAACGTCTACGAGATCGTATTGGCTCGCCGACAGGGTTCCTCGACGTGGTTGGGAGATCGGTGTTCTGGAACTGCTGTTGTGATGTGCCTTCACCGGCGGAAAGCCAGGAGGAGAATTGCGAGGACTGTATATCCGGGAGGTAGGGACAGTCCTCTTCCCCCCGGTCGATCCCTTCATGATGAAGTGGGGAAGCTACTTTCTTCTCTTCTTCCCCAAACCGGTTACTCGTTCGATTCGTGCTGTTCACATCTGTAACAGGATAAAACGCAACAGAATCCGTTCGTAAGCGAGGTGGAATAGGACTGACCTGTGGGACGTCTAGCCCCACAGTGCCAGCCGCTGTCGAAACTACTACACGATTACTTCCAGAATTGCCGACAGCGACCGGCACTGGGGAAAGACTTTGTGTAGTTTTCGATGTTTGCTTCGACGCTACTGTTGTGTTGGCAGCTGTTCCATCCCGAAACGAATATCTCGATGGACCTTCTCCGGGCGACAGCGTGTGGTGATGTGGAAGGAGCGTGTCGTCGATGTTGTCAGTCAAACCTGGAAGAACATCAGAACAAGCAGTACCTGCAAGGGGATTGACAATTTCGGAACTGACCTGAGGAAGGTCCAGCCCCACAGTGCCAACCGCTGTCGTACAAACTACACTATTATGCTCACGAACACCGACTGCGGTCGGCACTGGGGATAGACTTTGTGTAGTTCTGCTGATCTCCTTCTGTTCGTCGATCGTGGGTTTTTGGTCTGCTGGTTTACAAGCTGTAGTGGTGAAATCGGTGTTCCTATCGGCCACAGAGGTGAATTCACTATCAACGGGTTGGGGTATGACGGCCCGGATAGTTCCTTCATCCTGCTGTGCTTGCGTTGGAAGGAGTACTACACTTTCCTCTCTTCCAAACCGATCTATCTCGTGGTCAGTATTCGTGCGTGGGTTGTCATTGGTATCCAAACGTTGATGAAAATGAGAATCATCGAAGAGGCTGGCTAGGAGGCGTCTCGGTAATCTCAATTTCATCGTCTGAATATTCCATAGTTTCGTTGGTGGTAGTGGTAGCGGTTCTTTTTGGTGGCGGGCTTAAGTTATCCGGTGAGGTTGTCGTTGGTTTGCTGAGAGGGGTGTGTTGTTTCTGTGGTCTTCCTCGTTTTGAGTCCGTATTTATCGCTGGTGAGTTGTTCCTGGATCGTGTTATTGGCCCGGCCGTCTGATTCGTTGGTTTTTGTTCTTTACTGTGCTGTGGTTTTTCTTGGCTGGCGGACTGTTGTTTGATGTACGCCATCATTTGCTCAATTTTCTCGTCCTTGCGTTTGTTCTCTGCCAGAAGTTTAACGATCTGCGCATCCTTCTTCTTCATTGTCTGCTCCAGTTCTTTCAATTTATTCAGGATCTCGTTCGGTTGCGCTGCAGCCTGGGCGTAACTTCCAAGATTTTGCTGTTCAGCTCGTTTGCGCGCTTCCGGGAATGTCAAATTGTCGCGGATTTTTATTTTTATGACCTCTACTTCCTTTTTATAATTTGGACATTGGCGGCTTGTTGGTTGGTGATCACCTTTACAATTTAGGCAGAACTGGGCTGCTTGACATTTTTCTTCACCTTGATGTTCTCCAGAGCAATTAGGACAACGTTGCGGGCCAGGACAGCGAACACGCGTATGACCGTATTTGAAGCATCCATAACAAAGCATCGGGTTTGGGAAGTACGGGCGGGTAGGGACGCGAAGCAAACCGATCTTCATGTATTCCGGGTATGTGGTCTTGCAGAAGGTCAAGATAAGCGCTGGCGTATTCACTCTTTTCTCCTCTTCCTTTCGTGTAATTCGCTGTACACGAATCACACCCTGGCTTATAATTTCTTGTAAAACCTCCTTCTCTTCAAGGTGAATCAGATCGTAGCAGGAAATAACACATCTGCTTACGTTCAGATTCGGATGGGATTCAACCACAACATCAGTACCGTCAATAAGCTTGGTCATCTTCATTAATTTGGTAACTTGGACTGGGTTCCGAACTCGAAGGGTATACCGTGTCCCTTGAGCTTCGGTATTCGCACCTTCAATTGGGCCTCCAGCGACAACCTCCACCGATTTACCAATGACGAACGGGTTTCTTGGCAATGGTACGCCGTCTTTACCTGTCAGCTGCAGGAATGTCAGTTCACCAAATTTGTTCGTCGGATCCATAAATTCCGGTAATCTCCTTTGGCTTGACCCTCCCGGATCACCGCTACTAGCGGCCGCCATCTTGGATTACACCACCAGACGTTGGAAACTGCTATGTGGCACGGTCACCCGATACCAACCCCAAATGGACAAAAAAGGTGAAGAAAAGGAAAGATCTTACCTTATTTGCCCCTTCAACGTCGACTTTTTCGAAGTGTTCCAACACTTTTGGGCCACACTGTAGGCAGGCAGAATCGCAGCTACCTTTTTTTGCTTCTACGTTGCCTTCAATGAATTAAACGTGCAAAAAAAATCACTTTTCAATTTTTTCCTTTTTTCGCTGTTTCGACACTTTTGGCATGCACTGTGGCGCGTCCAATTCGCACTGTACCACACTGTACCACTCTTTTTGGTAGATCAAGCAAGAAAAAAATTTTTTTCTTTTTTTAAAAACTTTTCGTCAGTTTTCCAAACTCGAAAAAAAACTTGCTTCCAGCCCACCGTCACCGTCACACACGCAGCCGGCACAGCCAGTGAATGAAACTAGCCGGGCGACCGCACTGGTAGCCACAGCGATGGCTGGTTGTTTTGATTTTATTGCCGCGTGGGTAAACTAAAATCCACTTATTTCAGCCGTTTCTTCACCGATTTTCGTGAAACTTTCACTGTCAGTCACTGAAAAACCACTTCACTCGTGTTTTCGCTCAAAAATAAACCGCGAAAATCGCGAAAAACACCGAAAAAACACAGTGTGAAATTTTCGAAAGCGCGTTGTATATACCGTACGGAACGGTGTTTCCAACTCAGATGGATAATAATAATAATAATAATAATAATAATAATAATAATAATAATAATAATAATAATAATAATAATAATAATAATAATAATAATAATAATAATAATAATAATAATAATAATAATAATAATAATAATAATAATAATAATAATAATAATAATAATAATAATAATAATAATAATAATAATAATAATAATAATAATAATAATAATAATAATAATAATAATAATAATAATAATAATAATAATAATAATAGTAATAATAATAATAATAATAATAATAATAATAATATTCTTAAAATAGCAAAGTTAACAGAATTAAAAAAAAGCGGAAAATCCAAGCTGAAATAATAAAGCTAATAAAGCAATCAAATCGACAAAATTAATTAATAGTATTATTAAAATTGATAAAATATAGCTCATAATAAAATCAGTAATATAATTAAAATAATTAATAATTTTAATTTTAATAAGATTGTAAAATTGTTAAAATGGATAGAATTAATAAAAATTTTAAAGTAATGAAATTAAAAAAAACTATGATAAAATAAAAAGAAATATTAATATTAATCAAATCTATAAAAAATTCTAGACTTAATAACATAAATTGAATTAAACTTTTTTTTCATGAAATTAATAAAATAATTAAAATAATAAAATTGGTAGGAATAATAATATTGATATAATGATAAAATTAATAAGAAAAGAATATAAATAATAATCATAGAAAATAAAAATAAATTGCGATAATATCGAAATTGATAAGTAAATGAAATAAATGAAATCAACAAAATCAATAAAATCTTATTAAAAGTAATAATAATTATAAAAGTAATAAAATTAAGAAATTTAATGAAATTTGCAAAATCCATAAAATTAATAAAACTTTTAAAACTAATGAAATTAATAAAATAATATAATTTATAAAACTAATAAAATTAATAAAACAATAAAATTGATATAATTAAAAAATCAATTAATTTTTTTTTATAATTAATTAATTTATTTAGGCCCAAATGCGGTAGCTCGACGAGGCCGATTGTTTGTTTTTTTACAATAAATAAAAAAAACAGCTACGTTAAATTTTTGGTCTCGTTCAGGCGCAGCTTTCTGCTGCGTGTTGAGATCCTTTTTCTAGGGGGCGAAATATTGCCAGTGTTGTCCACTGCAAGTTGAGGTTCATTTCGTTTGTCTTTCGCGTTATCGTTCACGTCCATGTCCTCATCCGTACTACTTTCCTGCTGCTCGCAGTCGGATGTTCCAGTTTGTGTTTTACTCTTAAGGGTCGTTTTAGTATGTTCGTTATCGGCATTCGTTTCGTTGTTGTTGTTGCTGGTTGTTGGTGCTTGATCCATAGATGTTGGTTTTGCAGCTGTTAGTGGTTTAGCGTAAGATGGTTGTGTGCTGATTTCAGTTGGATTTGAGTTTTCCTTAACAGTTTCTACGCAAGGTTTTCCGAGGTGCAGCTTCTTCGTGCAGAACTGGCACGTAGGAATTTGCCCTGGGTACGTGACTAGTGATGTTTGATGAATGAGAACATCGTCACTTCCTAACGCTGTGACGGTTATGTATGAGGGAATTGGCTTGGTCACACGCATTCTCACCACACGAACACCGTTAGGGATGCCCGGGAAAAAATTCCTCCAAGTCTCATGTGTAACGGAGTCTACTTCTCCGTTTTTTGCAAGCATTTTTTAATCGCGCCGTCAGGGGTACGCGTAGCCAAATCATGGACACGAACTTCTACAGCGCCGTTCTCGATGTATACGGGAATGCTATATTTAACATTGCCGCATTCGGCGGTGTGCTGCATGTTGTTTCGCGAGGCGAATGACTCAGCTTGGTTAATGTTGTTGAACGAAATCAGCACGCAATGTTTGATATGATGCATTTGTAGGGTTTTCACTTCAGCCAGATTGAGTTTCATCTGCACTTTTAATAACTGTTCCACTTCCCGAATGGCTGGTCTTACGGGGCATTTCGAAAAATCAACAGCAACACAGTTCAACCGCAGCTGGGTTGCTTTTTGCTGGGCACCGTCACTCATCACTAAATCGCACAGTAGGTATAGGCTATTGTTATATGGACTGCTTGTGTGATAGGCACCGATTGATTTTTAGGTAGAATTGACTGTTTCACTTGCGCGGGACGATTTTTTGCTTCTGCTCAGGGCGAGATGTGAAGACAAACTGAATTAAAATTAATAGAATTAATAGAATTCATAAAATAGACGATCAATTAAATTAATTAAAAAGTCAGAACAGACTCAAAATGTCAACAAGCTACAGTGACATTCGACTTTTGCCAGATTTGGCATATGTTACCATAAGCGATGGCAAGTGCCAAAAAATATTGCACGACAAGAATTCAGTACGCGCAGCAATGCTGCGTCAAGCCAGCCGTCATAACGTGGAGTCGTAACGTACCGTAGAAACAAAAAAAACGGACACGTTTTTTTCGGGATAGTAATCGCCATCTGGAGGTGCCGGATAGAGAGTAGCTGGAGCTGCTGAATCGTTTCTACATTCTACAAAAAGCTGTGTGGCACGGAAGGTGGCATGTTGACAGACTAACGTAGGGTTATCAAAAGGTGGAGGCAGCATGTATGCATGTATGCGTGAACGAGATATAGGAGTTTTCTAGAAATTGTCTTTCTCTCTTACTGGGATTAATTATAGTACGGAGAAGTTGAGATATGTGATTGGCCCTCAAGGAGTGCACTATCGAACTGACAGGTGGTTAATAGATTCCTATTATATCCTCACCTCTAGGGGGTTGCGGTTTAAAAAAAAAATACCGTCAGTTTTCGAGAGTGACTCTCCGGGTAAAAACATCGGTCTTCACCGTAAGCAGGATTAAATGTAAACGCCCTGTCCTTTTCTGAGAAACAGGTTTGCCACTGACTGACAACTCTCCCGGCAGCAGTGTTCATTCCAGTTCCTCTCAAATTCACCGTATGTTTAGGTAGGTATGTGGGATTGATACGTGATGTTTGCTTATTTATTCACGCTGATGTACGTCGGAGTATGAGTAGAGAGTAGCAAATCAACATTCGCTTCGAGTTCTTAGAATTCTTTCCCCCGAAGGAACATGTGGATGACGTGTATGCGGCGAAGCAAAGCCTGCTATAACGAGTGACATGTTTCTAATCGTTTCGTGAGATAACGATGTGCGAACGATGGACGCAACTTGGGTAGGATGGGGTAAAACTGGCCAATCGTGTTATATTTCATTTTAAGGTTATGTTTACCCACTGAGAAGTCCAAAAAATTGTTTCAAAATCGTTCAACACGGGTCCAACGATGGACGTTCGTTGAACGGTTATTTGGACGTTGTCCAAATTGGTCCAACGAACGTCCTTCATTGGACGATTTTGAAACCAACCGTTCTTAGAGGGTAGGCTGATGCTCGAGTTCAATTTTGCAATGGAAGGTAATAGTTTTGATAGAACTTGTGCTGTTGACACCAAGAACTGCGTTTAATCTATTCTCACTCTATACCGAATGGTGCTTTTCGGGTAGGATATGAGCAATTGAAGGAGGTTGTTCTCTATTGTGGCATATTTTAGCATACATTCTTGTGGTATGTCGAATAAGCTGGAATTTTTTTTCTGTAGCAATATTACACACATCTGAATGAGAAGGCGGACAGCTTTGGGTCGTTAAAACGAGTCTGGATGGGACGGATTCAGTATCAATTCAAAATTAGTAAAACAATACCGAATTTATCATTATTATGTCAATTGTTTTACCTTACTTCAAGTTCCCAACCTTGTTTTTTTTCTCTCTCTGTTGTTTAAGGCTCTAAACTTGCATATTCTATTCTACAAAGTAATCTTTAGCTAATTAAATGTCGTGCCTATACTAACATTCCTCTTCATTACACTATAGTATCTATCGTATTAGCTTGCTAAACTGAACCTTGTTTCGATTTTGCTTGTCTCGTCAACAAATCATAGCATCTTTTCCATGCCGGACGTCACGCTTGATCAGTTGTTGTCTTTGAAATTCAAGTTATGTTTGAATATAGCGTCAATCTGGTACTAAGTCACTGCCAGTTTCTGATGCGACAAAATAAAAACACAACCCATGGTTTCTATTCTTTTTCATCTCAATAGACTAGACAAATTAAAAATTTTCTTCAAATTTCTATTTGAGTTTTTCCACCGAATAAAACTCATCCTGCCACCACTCCAAATACAAGTCAAGCATTGTTTAAATATTTAATTCGAATAAACATTTCCCATTCAATTCAAACAAAGCGGAAGCATAACACCGGTTCGCATTCCCTGCCCGACTGAACACTAGCCGCGGAAAAACCAAACTCCAACACACGCACCATTTGCAGAACCATTCGGAGAATTCCTTCGTAGTAACCAAACCAACCAGAGTAGTATTCACAGTCTGCCCGGTCCGAACCACCGAAGGGAATGGAATGTTTCGGTCCAATGTTTGCACATTCCTCAGCTGATGGTCAGTGGGTGTGTGCGCGCGATCGGAACCCGAAAACCCGGTTCCGTTCCGGGTCAGTTTGCTAAAGCAGCCATGTCTGGAGCGGGAATTGGAAAAGCTTTTTCTGAACTATTTTCCAGTTTCTGTTGAATCAGCCATCCTCGGTCTGCTGAGTTTCTGTGGTGGTGCGGAAGTGGTGGTACGTTTTTATTTCGTTTGAATCGGAATGCTTTGATCGGAGACGGCAGGATTTGATTTGATTTTTCAATCTTTGCTCGATATAATACAATTCATTTTAGCTGAATTTTACTGATTTTAATTGTGGCAATTTTATACCACACCTTAATGTTTTGAACACAAGGGGGCAAGGATTTTCAATTTCTGAAAATTTTTCTACGTGGTTAATGGACGGTCCCCGGGCTGAGTCGAATGTTGCACCCACTTTGTAAGTAACTTATAGATTTCGTTAGTTACAGCTCCTGTTACTCGATGGAATTGTAAGGTGAACTACCATGTGTCTTCATCGTTTTCAAGATTTTTTTATTTAAAAAAAATTATTACTCCTAAACATCTGGCACTGCCAGCTAAATTTCTCGATATGTTATGCAGAAGTAAATGATCTTTCAAATAAAAATATAGTTGTACACAGTTTCTAAGGACTGTCGCAGTGAATATTAAGAAAAACCAATTGATACGCAAATTTTCCATACAAAATCATGTATCCTTAAAAGTTTCTTGTTTTGTCTGGAAACTACATTTAAAAACTTTTCAAGCTAAAAAATATAAATCAATGAAAACGGTCCAACGGTTAAAAGTGCAGATTTTTATAAATTCAAGTTTCAAAAAATTACGACTTTTTGGGCCAGTCTAACATGAAAAGCGGCACCCTAATGACGAATTTAAAAAAAATCGTGCCTAATATTTTTCTATATGGGACGATCATACCTAATATTACGAGCACAGTATGTTTGCAAGTACACAGCGTAGTCTGAGCTTAACAAGTGTTTTGAACTAGGTCAACGAAGAAAAGAGCTAATGGAGGCTAACAACACTTTGACCACACTATCTTCATTAAGCTTAATTGCGACTTTAAACTCTTGACACGTTTCACCGGCATCTACCATCAATCAGATCATATTGACTCAAGAGTATTTTTTTAAAATGGCGTAGAAATGCATTTTGCACAACAAAACTATCCGATAAAGAGTTATGACATCTCTTACAAAAACCATTTTTTTGTTAAAAGACAAAAAAGTCATTGTTTTTTCAACAAAAGTAAAAAAATTAAAAAAAAATTAAAATTATCTGTAATTATATCATGAAGAAATTATTAAATTAATTAATATTAAATTACGGATTACGGTATTGCAAACAAGTTCTAAAGAACCTCTGATAGACAACTTCATTAAGATGGTTATTGCATTACGCCTCAATAGTAGTGCATCGGGGAGACCGACAAGGTTTATGGTTGTTTTGTGTTTATTTATATTCTGCACGTGCCCAAGTAACGATCACCCATCGAATGAATGAAAAAGTGGAAGCATAGAGTCGGGTCTCCTACTGCGCGGATTCCTACTACGCGGATTCCTACTGCGCGGACACGTTGTCGGACCCCTCTGTACATTGAAAATGTCAAAAACAATTGGTTTTCTTCTGCCAACAAAAAGCTATTTAAAATAAAACTTATGACCATATTGCTGAAAATTTTTCCATTTTGAATATCAAATTTTTTACTAGCTGCTCACAAGTGCAGGGTGGCCCTCCCTACACCTCCTCAAGAATTTTGCTAAAACATCTTTCCAAATTATCAATTTTTGGGATATATTGCAATCTACCGTGTATTGAAAACTTTTACGCTCACTAGCGCCGCATGGTGAGAGTATCCCGAACCAATATTTCACCATCGGGCAGTCCTTGACATCTCGAGCAACTTTGCTGAACTCATCACCCTTCTAAATTGCCATCATTTGAAGATATTCAGTATCTTCATGATCACTAGCGCCGCCTAGCAGCTGATATTTAATTTAATCATTACCTTATCAAACAGGGCTTGTCATCCTCAGAAAATTTTCAGAAAACATTTTCCAAAATTATTCAATTATTCTTACTGGAAGTTGTATTCTCCCTAGCACCGCCTAGTGGCTGGATTTTGAAATTATCTATTCGCCTTCGGGCAGCACTCGATCCGTAGATGAATATTGCCGAAGATACCACACTACTAAATTATCATGATCTCGAGATATACAATTTTAAAAATAGGACATGCTCACTAGCACCCCTTGGCGGACCTAGTTCAATTTGATTTGTCTATAATCGTGTAGCCCTTGACCTCCTCTAGAACTTTACCAAAAACACCATCTTTCTAAGCTATTAGACTTTTGAGATGTATCATATTCTATAATGTGCTGAAATGCGGTACGCTCACTAGCGCCACATAGTGAGAGTATCCCAAACTTATTTGTCACCCCATCTGGTAGTTTTTGATTTCTCGAGCAACTTTGCTGAAGTCAGTAACTCTCCAAATATTCTCGTGATTGAGATAAAGAATGATTTTGACATTAGTTGAACATTTGCATTCGCACTAGCGTCGCCTGGTGGGACAATTCCGAGTTATTATTTCCACCATTTAGAAGCTCTTGACTTTTTGGACAATTCTTCCTGAGACACAACCTTTCAAAATAATTAGTTTTTCGATATATTTCATGCTAAACCCATTCACTGATAGTCACTTTCACGACGAGAGGTTCGATTTATTTACTCTCTTTTAATGCACCCCTGACGGCACAGTTATCAACTAATTGGTTATCAAATTACTCTAAATTGTAGATCTAAGTAAGCACAACAACTTTGCTAAAGAAAGTATGTCGCTAAATGTTAACGCAGACGAAATATTCGACCACAGCCCAAAGCTAGTCAAAAGTCCATAAGCTATGGGATTCCTATTACGCCAATTCTTTTTTCACGCCTTTTTTCATTATTCGCGTAGTAGGAGACCCGACTGTATTAGTGTTACTGTAGTAATTTGAGTATTGGTGACAGCTGGGTCAGGGAATGAATGCAGAACTGGCGTATATGATAGAATAGTGGGTAATCCTTCCCAGAATTCATTGGTCCCTTTTTCCGGTGTTCAATTCGTGTATTCAATTCGATTCATTCGGGAAGATCGAACTGGATAAATTAACATACGATAAATTTACCGACGCACGTGAATCATCAGTCCGGAAGTCCTTACCCTCGGTCCTAGCAGCCTCATGCCTTCAGTCGAACTAACCAAAAACCTGACGTCCATATTCACTAAACAACGCGTCTTATGGCGACATGACCGGGGACCCTAATGATATGTGAAATCTTACTCTCTTCTAGTATTCAGCACGTTAACATACAAACGCTTAAGATCTTCGCGATCATCCACGCACACAAAATCTCGCGGTCTCGCAAACATGAAAACACCCAGCTGATTAAGTGAATATTGTAGCAGTAATAAAATTGTAAACGGGAGTATACAAACGCCCATGTTCACGCGATAATGCATCGGTCACGTCCGAAAATTCCCACCTTCGGTCTCAGCAACCTAGGTCTGTGCCTTAAGTTGTACCAGAAAAATGACGCTCATATTCACTAGACAATATGGTGTCATGACCGGGATCTCTAGTGATATGTAGAAATCTCTTTTCTTCTACACCAGTGGTTTTCAACCTTTTTCGTTCCATGTACTCCTTTCCAAATATTGATCCTTATCATGTACTTCTTTGGTGAAAATTGCTAACCACCCTGTCAGAAAAGAAAAAATATTTTCAATTGAATGAACGCCATAGTATTTCAATTCGAACTCTGTTCCTGTACTTTCTCAGACAGCATTTTTATTCTTGATTCACTGAACAATATTGATATTGATAATTTACCCCGCATAATTCAACCCTTACATTAGTCTAATTCACCCCTGGGGGTGAATTCACCTCCGGTTGCAAACCACTGTTCTAAATAAATTAATTAAGTATTAATTAACTAAAAATTAAGTATCAGATTAATCGTCCAAGTACACACGTGAATATGCGAATGGCCACTCGTTTTCTAAAATCGAATTTAGGCACGCAAAGTTACATACACGCTAGCACACGCGATAAACACGTTCACATACAAACGCTCGAGCTCTTCCAGACTATCCACGCACATACCTGCGCCCGCGATCTCACAAACAGCATAACGTCCCGATGACTAAGTGACTAAGTAGTAGCACTTATAACTTTACAATCGTGGTCTCAAGGCTGAACCTATAAACGCCTTCAGCTGGACCAATAAAAAATGACACTGATATCTACTAGATAATACGTTCAATGGTGACATGACGGGAAACTCTAGTGATATGAAAGAAATCACTCTCTCCTAGCATCTGAACCGTACACGGAAAATTAAGTATCACATTCACGGTCCACGCGTGGTCTTCCAAGAACACACGTGAATATGTGAATGGACACACGGTAATACAATAGAATTTATACACGCTACCACACGCGACGCGATCGATCACGTTAACGTACAAACATTCAACCCTTTCGCGACGATACACGCGGTCGTGGGAGTCCCTATACCCGCATAGATCTGATCTGTACAATGTACAATATAACATTTAAAATCGCGGCCCGTCGCAATTGGTCTTAAGCAGTGTTTCAGTGGGTGACATTTCCCATCTTGTCTGCAATGGTAGTAAATGATTCTGGTAAAAACTATTGTTTCTCCATTAAGGAGAAAAATGTGGAAGCCATCTTTGCGCGTGCAGGGCATACAACCTGTAACTAAATTAGCTGTGGAATTTGCGTTTCAACTTCATTTCATCACTATCCGACACTATCTTAGTAATAGGACTAAGCTTCTTTTCTTGCGGGACATCACGCTTGACTAGGGGTTCGCTCAGGAACACAAATTGCGTCTTCGTTTTTTTAGAGTTAGCGTCAATCCGGCGCTAGCTTAGTTCTGTCACTAAGTTGGTGTCGGATTCTGATGAGACGCAGTCGAAACGCAAATTCCATAGATTTTCCTCGTCGAATTGTATCGTATCGTTTATTGGGGTTTTAACCTTTTTCACTTTCAATATAGTATTACTTTTCCTATAGCACGAAGAATATGCCAAAAATGTGAAAACGAATAACTTTGTTAAAGAAAGTGATAAGATATATTTTTCTAAACGATATATGAATGTCAAAATCGTTAAAATTCATTTTTTGGGATACAGTGCCATCTACATGCATTTTCGAGTAAACCAGCATTTGAAACGTATATTGTATTTATCAAAAGAAACAACTTTGCTGAAAACTGTTTTGCTGTTTTTTTTTCTAGGACGCTTCCATAAAAAGTTAGAACTGTTTTAGATCGGTTTCAAGTTATCTAGATCAAATCCAAAATTTCCAGAAAATGGCCAAATTTTCCCCGCAATACTTTTCCAAACACTCTAAAGTCTAAACCGATGAACTACATACCGGATCACTAGTCGCCAGTAGCTTTCTGGCCTACTGCGAGGCCCTTAATCCTGGCAGGATTACGTTTTTCATTGTCAATGCCACTTTTTCTGTTTTTATTAGTGAGTGATTTCGTTAATCTCCCATGTACCCTTTGCAGCCATTTCCCATCCACCAATTCTGGACTGAACTGGACTGAGCAACCATGAACCGAAAAGCCACTTCAATCTACTGCTGCTAGCTTAGGTTGGTCGCAGCAGCGTCACAGATGGAAAACGGAAAATTGCGAACATATTGAAGCGGAAAATTGGACGCCTAATGACAAGCACAGAGAGAGGATTATGACTTGTTGAGAGAACTCTTTGGACAACTGTTTGGCGAAGGATTAGGCCCAAGCCGGTGATGATTTAATTTGGAAGCGTCGAATTTAGAGCAGCCATTGGAATCGTTCCACCGGGGTACGGAGTTCGATGGATGTGTTTCAATTGGGTTCTTCTAGAGAAACTGACACGGGATTTCTTGATGGAAAATTAAGGGGTCAAAATGGACCAACATGAAAATGAGAATTCAAATCATGCTTTCTAATTGAGAACAGAATGGCAGAGGATGTGAGGAATGTAGAAGAAGAAAACATCTATCTAGAAGTACCGTCTTGTTATAAAACGACAGTCTAGAATGGCATTCACAATTGACTGGACTGACTTTCCAGCATACGTAATTTGTAAAGCCCGCAGAAGAAGAGCAATGATTACATGTCAACAAATCAACCTCGCAATCGTTAAAAACCATTGAATCAAAAGCCTACAATATCCCCATCTGTATCTGTCTGTGTGTGTACGTGCATGACCAATGGCAAGGAAACTACCTTCTCAAGCCATAAATTAGATCTTTCATTCCTATTATAGTAAAACACTCCAGCTCCAGCTACTGTTACACACGGTTAGAGAGCTATAGGCCTTAATTAGATTCAGCAGCACCAATGCCACGAACAAACAATCTCACACACACACGCACACCCAATCTTACATGCGGTAGCAGACATGCACTGACCGAGAACAATACACAATCCCAATCCCCCGTTCTGGAAGGAGCCCCGATGTGCACTTCCGGTTCGCAAAAAGCAACAATCGTAACAAGACATTTTATCCCATTTCCACTGCTCTACTCAGTTGGTCGGATGGTCGATCGGTTGGTCAGTCACCACACACGGAAGGCCCCCCTTTATCAGATTTGGACGTTGTTTGGCTCAAGTCCGGCTTTTCTAGAGGAGGGCAGCACTGGAAAGTGGTTGTGCTTGGGTAACATAAATTTATTGAAATAATTCTGCATATCAGTAAATATATTTTATCCGGGGACCACAAACGAGTGGCCCCCGGAACGAGAGCAGGTTCCTCGTTAGCTTGTATCAACAGCCAGCCTAGCTGCTTTAGCAGCAGTGTAAGCTGGAGTTCAGTGAAAGGACAATGTTTATTTTTCTTTCTCTCGCTCATACCGGATCGGTTTGACCATGGAGCAGGCTGGCTTGCTTTAAGACCAAGTGAAGGGTAAGGCATATGAGCTTTGATATTTAATAAACATTGGTCTGGGATAAAAAATTCAATTAACATTTTGCAATAGAGATATCTTGATCGTCGTATCGACGGACAAAAAGGAGTACTAAAACCTAAAAATTCTAATATGAAGTTGGTGAAGTACAGGAAAACTATTAACCGGGAATGACCTTAGTTGTTTAAAACCAAAATAAATGGGCATTAGCGTAACCATGAGCATGAGCATGATGACCGTACAATTTGTAGTTGCTACTACGTGATTGACCAGAACAAGCGAAATTGCACAGAGAATAAACGAATGCGCACGTTTCGAGAGTTCTATACACGTCCTTTCAATCATCGGGGAAGGGAAGGAATGTTAGTATAACAATCGTTGTTATGAAGACTGTGTATACCTCTGCATCTCCACATTTGCCACGGGAAGGAGTTTTTGTTAGTAGGTTGGGGCAAAGAGTTACCCTATCCCACTAACAGATGATTTAATGGACTAAAAGTAAATCATTCACCCAGACAAGACCATGCGTATTCCCCGCGCGTATTAAATACCCAGTGGATTCGTTTCCTAGTTGGTCAAATAAACACTAAACAAACAAAGAAATTAGTTTGCTCAATCTAAAGAAAGGTCAGCTC
Organism: Topomyia yanbarensis; assembly: GCF_030247195.1. Classification (NCBI taxonomy): domain Eukaryota; kingdom Metazoa; phylum Arthropoda; class Insecta; order Diptera; family Culicidae; genus Topomyia; species Topomyia yanbarensis. Next base: position 29,627,106 of record NC_080670.1, read on the forward strand.
GATTGGCACCAACCGGCGGAAACGTGTTTCCTTACAATGCCATCAATTCAAAGAACATTAAAAATTACAAGAGACAAAATATGTGCAATTCAGAATATAACGAAATGAAGACTGCTTAATTATTTAGTTGCGTAACCGAGGTGGTTCATTTTCAAAAATAGCACTGCTGATGAATCACTTTATAAAAATAAGTGATAAGGGACACGGACGAAAATGAAAACCATAATCATGTGGGTATTATGTGTTTTTCGTTTGCTCGGGTAAATCCAAATGTTTCAAAGTGTAGATTGAATGCCCGAAGTAACATGATAATCCCGAGTGATATCCCGGGAAGTGAGGCACAAACGTTCTGGTTTGCTGGCGAAAAACCGTAAACAAACTCCTCCCCTTTTGCTTGAGAACCAAACGCTTGGAACTATGGAAATAGTTGTGTTCTTTCATGGGCGCTTTTTTGGTGAATACTTATAAAGTATAGTATAGGGAAATTTTACGGTATTATGTGGTGCATTTGATAATATTTTATGATACCTTTATAATGCTTCTATAGTGGTTTATAGTATTTGATGGTATAGAATATATACTGTGCGTTCATGATATAGTATTTTATGGGTTTTATGGCATAATTTATGAATTTTTGTAGTATGTTTATATTACTTTTATGGTACTGTTTAGGGTGGATTTAAAGGTTTTTAGTAATTGTAGAATATTTGTTGTATTTTTTATGATATTTTATGGTTCTTGAAAGGGTCGTTTTGCCGAAAGCCATTTGGCCGAACGCTGCTTGACCGATTGCCACTTAGTCGAAAGGGACATTTGGCCAACTAGGTCATTTGGCTGAACACCAATTGGCCAAACGGGTCGTTTGGTCGACTGTGATTTGGCCATAAGCCGTTTGGTCGAATACCGTTTGACCGAATTCTGTTTGACCGAATGCCAATAGTTCTTGGCCGACAGCAATAGGGGAGCCCGGGGCTAGTTGGCGGTTGGGGTAAGTTGGCGGAATCCCTTTTTCTCTGTTTCTATTAGGGACGACCCATAAATGACGTAGCGATTTTTAAGTGATTTTTAACACCCCCCTCCTCCATCGTAGCATTTCGTCATAAACCTCTGAATACCCCTCTTGTTATTACGTAGCTTGACGGTAACTCTCCCCCCTCCTTGTCCCCGTAAAATAAAAAAAAATTAAAAAAACGATGTTAGTTATTCCTCTTTAAAAAAGCTACGTAGCATGACATGACCCCCTACCCCCTGTCGTCACACATCATCACAAAATGCAAAACTCCCCCTCCCCCATATAATGCTACGTCATTTATGGATGATTCCTTAGACATATAGCGCTGCCTCTTCTTGTGTAGCTCAAGTTATGTAAAACCCATTATCCAACGAGTTTTTGTTGCAAAACGATTTGTTTGGTGGAAGTTGCGGGTGATATTGTATTTTCGAGCATACCAAGTAAATTTTCTAAATTTTAAATACTTTGCGTGATTTTCAATCTATTTCCCGAATGATTATTGAATGCATCAAACACTTTTAAAAAAATCTGAGATGTTGCCAACAGTCTGCTCTTTCATGCCGCGTGTTCTATTTTGCAAGATCTACCTACATCAAAGCGGGAAAAATTTAAAACTGAAAACACCGCCAACTAGCCCCGGTCTCCCCTACTGCCTATTCTGTTTGACTGCATAACCATAATAGAGACACGGATACTACCTAATTAGGGACCATTCATAAATAACGAAACGGAAAAATTGCCCAAAATTGACTCCTCCTTCCCCCATGTTGTTACATGTTGTCATAAATTTCTATATCCCCCCTCCCATGATACGTTGCGTTCTAGTTTGCATGATACGTTACGTTCTAGTTTACTCCCCCTTTTCCATATGTCACAATTTGTTGTATCCCCTCCACACCCTAAAAGCGTTACGTAATTTATGAATGGGCCCTTAGTAACGAACATGATTTGGTTGTCTTGAATTGAATACTGTTAATTTTTTCTTGTATTTGAAATATTCATTGTTATTGGTCTAAGCATTCTCCGGATATTTTCATTCTTTCTAGCATGAGCTGTTCTTTCCATACATTTCTTTTATATCAGACTGCAGGAAAAAATGAGCCAGAATTTAGGTATGTAGGAAGTATAGCACATTTTTGCAGTGGCGTGGCTGGAAATTTAGTTTGATGAGGATTTTGATAAAAATCGATGCTGTTTCGAAAATGCTGGAATTTGATGTAACTTTGATAAAATATTGAGTTCGCAAAGAAGAAGAATCAATATAGAGGAAAGTGGCAGCACTGCCGAACCGCTCGGACGTGTCTTTCTGTTCGTGCAATTTCCAAAGTTTTGCAATAGTATATTATGTGTTTGACGGAAAATCGAAGTCAATCATTCACATAGTCATTTCTTCTGTAGAGTTACGTGTTAATAAGTGTGAATAGCGTGTAAATAGAGAGATTTTACGTAGTGATTATATCGTCACATTCTGATAACTTTTTAATGCATGCGCGTGAATCTAGCCGCCAAAAGTAGCCGCCGCTCGTTTGGCGTAGCGCCATCTATAAATGACTAGTTGATGCAACGATTTCACTGATGGTGGAGAAGAATTCTTGCACCCTAATTAATTAAGAGCAGGTGAAATTATTAAATGTTATTTTTTCAATGTTTATATATTTTATCCAAATAATTTTCTAATTGTAAATACGGGCTAAACAAGGTAAATTACATCCATTTTGCACTGAAATATTGTTGAATAAGCTCCTCATAAATAACCTGCCCTACTAACACAAACTCCTATTCCTGAAACATCTATGAAAGTAGTATGGGTTCCTTGCACTTTCGCAAGTAGATGTTGAACCAACTTCTTCGACGATTGTAAGGAAGTGGCCAAGTGTACACTGTTCCACTATGAAGAAAAAGCGTTAATCCCAAATGTTTTTTTTTTCTTACCACACGATATGGTGGATATCTTGGTAAATATTGGCTGATCATTGTACAGCCACCCACGATTTGTGCAATCGTATATGCTATGCTATGCTACAAAGAAGAAGAAATATTCAATTCTCCATAGATAACTTTATTTTATTGTATGTTAACGAAACCAAAAAATAGGTTCAGAAACTTTTATTGTGGTTTGAAAGATTGAAAGCTTTGAAGAAGTTTTCCAGCATAAAACAACGTATTTTTATACCATAATTTTAGTAATATATTCTACTAGAAGTGATTATGGAGAATTAACAATCAAATTAATAGTAGTAGACTTCGTGTCTTTAATAAAGTTGTTGAGAATGTCATTAAATAATTTTGTTGAAGGTATGATTGCTACAAGTGTGGAGCATATCGTGCTTTAAAATTATACTTTCGATTTGTTTTTCTAAATTCCAGTTTTTTTTTTCAAAATATCTATTGTAGGCTTCAAAAACTCCCTCTCGCAGGTTGATGGGATTGACGGTATTGTAAACATCATCAAGCCACAATAGATTCAATAGAGTTATCTAAATATAAGGACCTTCGCTCTTTTTAGTTTTTATTTGCACCAAGTTCTACTCCTAGAGGTTAATTAGTTCTCATGTTAATAATCCACCAAACATTATGACTACTGAGGATTTGATTTATATAAGAAGCCCGCTTCAAGATGTTGATTACAATACGCCTCGATAGTGGTGTGTCGAGGAGGCCGGGAGGGCTGATATGAGCCTTTTATCTGTTCTATACCTTTCCTCTATTTACCAGCGCATAACCAACAATCAACTAGTAACAAATAGATAATTGAGAAAGGATGTGCTATGTGTGGTGATTGGCTATTCAAGTATTAGTAGTGTTTGAAGCACAAATGTATATCTCATGTGATGATCATAACTTCAGCTGTATCTTGTACCTATCTAATCTATTACGTCTCTCATATATTGTCTTTTATTTCTTCTTTTCGAGTCCTATACTGCCATTCTACACCCGTCTGCAGCTGGGTCAACAAAGATGGTGATAGTGAACGTCTTAACACTCACACATTCTCAAACGCGGTCTCAGCGGGAACCTACAAAAATGCCATCGTGCACGCGATTACGACTCGGTCCCGTCCGAAAGTCTATCCTTGATCCTAGAAGCCTAGGTCCATGCCTTCAGCTGGACCAATTAAGAAAATACGCCCATACCTATTAGACAACACGTCTCATGGCGACATGACCGGGAACCCTATCGATATAAACGATCCCACTCTCTGCCAGAATTCAAACCGCGCACTGAAAATTTAATATCAGACTCACGGTTCGCGCAACCATTCAAGAACACACGTTACAAAATCACGTCAGCGCACAAACGTTAGAGCCCCTCGCGATTTTCCAAGCAACCTACGAACTCGCAAACATGATTACACCCCGGTGATAAGGTGAAAATCTCAGCACTCATAAACTTACCAACACGATCTCAAGCGTCAACCTACAAACTCCCGCGCTCGCGCCATCATGAATCGGGATCGTCCGGAAGTCTCTATCCTCTGTACAAACAATCTAGGTCCTTGTTAATTAACAAAAAAAATAATAAAATTGAAAAATAACTCCCATATCCACTAGATAAAACGTTCCATGGCGACATGACCGGAGACTCTAGTGATATGGGGTAACTCTCTCTCTGTCAGAATGTGATCCGTACACCGAAAACTAAAGATCAGAATGACGGTCCGCGAATATATGAAGCGCCGCAGGGTTTCAAAATCGAATTTATACACGCGAAGTCACATACACGCGAGCACACGCGACAAACACATCAACATACGAACGCTTAAGCCCTTCGCGATCATCTACGCACACCTATGCCCGAGATCGCGTAAACTTGATAACACTCCGGCAATTGTGTGAACGTTTTAGTACTTACGACGTTACAAACGCGGTCTCAAACGCGAACCCGCAAACGCGCGCGATCATGAGTCGGTCACGTCCGGAAATCTTTAGCCTTCATTCTAGCAATTTAGGTCCATACATTCAGTTGGACCAATCAAAAAAAAAAAATGAAGCTCATATCCACTAGACCACGCGTTCTACGGCGACATGAATGGGAATTCTAATGATATGTAAGAACCCACTTTCTTCTGGAATCGGAACCGTACACCAAAAATCAAAAATTAAGTATCAGATTTACGGTCCGCGCGCGATCATTCTAGAACACACGCGAATATGCGAAAGGCACACGGTTATAAAATAAAATTTATACACGCGAAGTTCATACACGTTAGCACACGCGACATACAAACGCACACGCGATCGAGCACGTTAACGTACAAATGTTCGAGCCCTTCGCGATGATACACGCGATCGCGAGTCCCTACGCCCGCACATACTTGAACCGTACAATGAATATCACATTCAGAATCACGGCCCGCTACAATTGGCCTAATGCAGTGTTTTTTTGGGCGACATTGCCTGTCTCGTCTGCAAATTGTAGTACGTGATTCTGACGGGGAGCCCTTCCGAGAACCTAGCTCTACAGCTCCAGTAGGACAACTCTCGAAAAAAAAATATCTATTGTAGGCTTCAAAAACTCATGCCTAAGACAAAATGTGACTTTTTTGTATAGAAACGGCAGAGGACGTTTATCATGCACAGTAACGTCAGAATAACTTATTTTGAATATTTTCCTTTACAAATAGTCTGAACCCTGCCTGATGTCTTCAACAAAGTTGTTTGTAATATAACACGAAAACTTTGCTGAAGACATTGAGTCCCGAACTAAATTTGTTTGAAGATTAAATTCTCCATCATTACTTCTAGAAGAATTTAACATCAAAATTAGTTTATCAGATGCTGTGTTGTTTCACGTTGTAAATTTGTTCGAAGATACTTGACGATTCCGAAATGTTGTGATCTTGATGATTTTTGCAACACTTTCAAATGGCCGAGTGCCCAAAACTTATCACCTTACATTTGTGGACGGCGAAGTGCAAGCCACTTTTCCAGATTTGGTACGGGTGCAGAGATCGTTGATGAACGAGAGAAAGAGATGTGGTCCTAGGTGAATTCCTTGAGGGACACCGGTTGTTGTGTCAAAAACACTAGGTGTCTGGATTCTAAGTGAACCAGACTTTATGTCTACAAACCTGTTCATCTCTGGAGGTTCCTTGGTTCTATAGTACCCAAGAGCCTGAGTGATTTTAAGACGCTGCGGACGGTTGTCAGTAATAACCTTCTTACAATATTTCTTCTAGAATGGCTGGTTTTTTCAAAGTTGAAAAGAGCTGGTTGGGTCGGGATCTTCACCAGGAGATTTATATCTATTTAAGCGGCTATTTTTATATTGATGTTTTGCATTTCTTAGTGAATTATTTTCAATAATTAGAGAAGTTGGATTTGAATGTTTCATGTTCCACTCGTTAGTAACTGACATCAACTTGCTGCCAGCTAGACGATATATCCAAACGGACACCAAATTGGCGTCAGTTAGGCATTAAATTTAAGCAGTTCACACAACATGTGTGAACGCCTAAAGTAACTAAACGTGAAAAATCCTTAGGAACACTATAAAAATAGATTCGTTATCGGTAAAATTCAGAAACATCAAATTATCTGATATATAGTCTCGATTTCACATTTTTATCATAAAATTGCACATATTAACTTCATCTAACAACAAAATTCTTATTAAATTTACTACTTTTAGTGTAAAATACGCTTGAGAAAAGTTTCCATCCTGGAAAAATAGGGGACGTTGAGGTATTAGGACATTTAACGAAAAAAATGTGATTTGTAGAGTTAATGTCCAAAAATTTGATGTTTCTGAATTTTACCGCTAACGAATTCATTTTTGTTGTATTCATAAGAATTGTCAGCGTTCAACAAACTACATTTCATGAAAATTGATTGAAGAAACATAGAGATTTTTCATAAAAAAGTCGATTGTAAACTTATGAATGAGTAATATCACGATAACTTGTTGTGAAATCCTGAAATCATAAACATCGGTTAACTGTCGGCTCTTTTAGATGATATAGTTTATGCAACCAGCATGTCTCCAAATTATGAACAAGAATCATAACAAAAACCCAACATGCTCAGTTAACAATTAAAGTAAACCAGCCAAACATTTGGATGTAACATCATGTATATTTTTGGGTCGAACTAATTTTTTAGAATCACATATAGGTTCATGAATAGGAGACTTATTATTCATAATTTCAGGAATTTGGTCACGATTTTCGTAAATAGTTTAGTTCACGAAATCGAAATTTTGTTTCATGAATTTATGAACGGATTTTTTTCCGTGCGCTCCCCAGTCATTTCACATCACTGCTCATTGTTCCCCCTAACAGCCAAAACTTCTCGTAAACCAAGCCTGCCGGAAAATTCCCGAAGGACAGTTTGGATTTAGAACGAAAATACTGTTAGTACCTATCTGTCCAACCGCATCGCCCATTTCGGACCGAGCAAGTTGCTTCTCGGTGGTGCAGCACTGATCTAGCCACCCGCGCTTCTGCTGATGGTTCCGCTTTTTGGCTTGCCAGTCAGTGCCAACCGAATGGGTTAATCCGCCGGCTTGGCCCAGCAAATGTACACCGAGAGTGGTATGTCGAATCGAATCGAGAAGAAGAACGATAAATGCTGCAACAAGTTTGGGGTAAGCAATAAGCGGAACAGTCCATCAGTGGAATCCTAATCAAATACTAATCCGAACGTGGATTATGGTTATTGACAATGGCTGAATACAGAGTAATTTCAATCGTGCACTGTACATGCCAGGTTCTTCCGGGTGTTGTTTTAAGATGCTGTACTTCAATAAATTTCATCATCAATTGAAGCAGTTAATTCAACAGGATGTTTCTTTTCTCTCTTTCTTTTTACAGCATCAAAAACCGACAAGCTGAACGGTTGCATCCCCACGACTGTCTCACACATGACAACCGGATCCGCGTCCTCCTCTCCAAGTAGCAGTAACTGTAGCATCAGTAGTAATAGTAGTAGTAGCAGCAGCATCAGCGCCAGCAGTAGTAGTAATTCCAAGTCCGCTACGGCTGCCCTAGCTTCGGCGGCGGCGGCTGTTGCTTCTGCAGCCGCCGCCAACAGTGCCAACAACAACAACAGTACAACGGTCATCTCCAGTGCCACACTTGGGGGACACAGCAGTAGAAGTGACAGTACCAGCAGCTGTAGTAGCAACAGCAGCAGCAGCAGCAGCAGTAGTAGTAGTATCAGTAGCAGCAACAGCAGCACCGGCAGTAATAGTTGCGGCAGTGGGTCATCCACGGTCGCGGTCACGGTCAACGGGCTACCGACGGTGGTGAAAAAACCACGGCCTAAAACCGCTTCGCCGACGCGGCACGGTCCGCAGCAGTGTCAGGTGAGTTTTGGGGTGGTTTGACTTGCGAATAGCAGCTATTTAGGGGATCTGCTGATTAGTCTAATTAGTTGGTTTGTGGTTAGCACCAAAGGTGAGTTCAGCCTACTAAGACTAGGTAGCCATAATTGATTTCAACGAAAATTGAAATTAAAATAAATTCAATCCCTTTTCCGTCTCATCGATAGCGCAAATGCACAAAATGGCGGAAGAATCCATAACGATTTATCGCTTCATCTTTATCCCCGCGGAACCGATTTAGCAGCGGACCTGCACCGTTTTCAGCTCTGAATCGTTCCCCCGGGGGGCACCTTTTCACATCGTTAATATTCCTTTTCTCAAGGAGCACCGCCCGCATGTTGGCTTCTTGGCTATCAGCAACATCTACAATCATTTATTTTTTCCGTCTACTATTCCCGCTCCCTTCTCGGCTGCGATCTCCGGTCCTTCCATAGTCACCATTATAATTCTAAGAGAGCGGATGCTAGCTAGCTTCCGCGCCAGTCAATATAGGTATTGAAATAATTTCCAGACTGGAAGAGAGCACTTTATAAATATTTCCTTCTGCTCTCTATCGATTGGTACGCCACCTACCGTTCTTCCCAAAGCCGCCGGTGAAAGTAATGAAGGACAGCCTCGCTCAAGACTACCGCCTTACCAATTCTCGGAACAGAAGATGTTTGGCTGGAGCACAGGCAGAGCCTGGAGGATTTTGTAATTTCCCCCTCCCCCCGGGGTCATCCTCTGCTGAATCCACTCTCCTCCTCCTCGCATCCAATCGATGGACTGGTTGCGCGCGTCAGAGAAACGCGAGCCGAGCAATCTTCAAACGGCACAAACAAGGGCTCACTCGCAACGAGCAAAGCGATGCAAATATTTATGTTTGTATATATGTATGATGCTCGTATAAATAAATTTATTTGAAATAAATACTTGATTGCTGGAAGGAGACTGACTTCTGCGGGGTGGTTGGGTGGAAAATATTGATAACACGGCGGCGTCGTTGCCAGGAACAAACCAGCCGGGCCAACTTCAGTTCCAGGGAAATATGGGTATCGGGAAGTCATGAAAGGGGTTGGTGGGAATGATTGAGACGAGAAAGAGGAGGAGGTGGGTTGCTGGGAATTGAATTTTCCACATCTATATCGAACAGGACGACGACGACGTTGACGACGTGCTGCTCGGTCTGGCTTTGATGTCGAGAATCAGCGATCGTAAATTGATTTAAAACCGTTTTCCGCTTCGATTGGAAAGATTTATCCGTGTTACTCGCACAACCTCGCTTCGGCCGGTTCCGTGTGGAGTATAGAGTGAAACTGTCTTCCAGGGGGGATACTGTCGGACGACGCATGTGTGCCTCCGCAAGTGAAGTTGAAGATGCTGAAAGTAGTCGTTTAATGGAGATCGGCGCGCATACCGCTTACGCTTTAGGGATCACAGACTAAATGGTCAACATGTCGATTGGAAGCTCAAAAAGGCTAAACTTTGAGTGATTCAGTCGCGGTTTACTTATTACTGGGTCCATCAACTTGTCGCGATTATGTGATTTATACTCTATTTGGTACTGTAGTAAATCTAGGTGAACCAAAAACAGGTAGGGCTACAGACAGGGTCGCAACGTTGTCTTCTGGCGCCCTTGGCGGAGTCCCAGTTTTGCGACCCCTTGATGTTTACTGTGGCTTTCTTTTTCAGTTCGACTTTCGAACAAGATTTTAGTATGTGCCGCACAGCAGCTTCCTAGACTCCTTTACTTCACTGCTGGTCATAAGTTCGATGTCTCTAAGGAAGTTTGAAAGATGTCAAAGTTTGTAAAAAATACATGATTTGGCAGGCAATTTGCTCGTGTGGAAAGCGGAGCACTGCTTTCGGGGCAACCGGAATAAGAAGATGTACTTGAAAGAATGCCTCCAATAGCGTTTATTTCCATTATCGATGTCTCACGATGGCCCTGCGATTTTCTGACCCGGTTGAGCATTGTGTCAGTGTTAAGAAAAAGGAACGTGCATTTGGATATGGTTATGAAATTGAATAAATCGAACATGGAAAAAGTTTAATAATATGTTTCTTTTTAATTCCCTGAAAGTTTGAAAACGATCAACCGAATGAGCGAATTTTGACAAAGCACTACTCCGAAATTTTCTAAAATGAATTTACAGAAAAACGTTTTTGTATCTCGTATGATTTGAACAAATTTAATGAAAAAGACTAATGAAAATTGCAATTTCGAACTTATAAGATAACGGCCACTGCTTTTGCCCTAGCCAGTGCGAAGTGAACGAAAAAAAGGCTACTTTTATATTGTGTACCTTGTCTGAAGAACTGTTACTTTTATTCTTGCCGTGGCGATCTGACGAGAAGAGTGAGTCGCAGAAGCAAGAAATGGTGCTCCAGCCACATACGGTGGTTATTGACTTTCGGTTTTATCGCATAAGACCGCCATAACATCAGGCTTGCTGCTGATAGCGTTCAACAAATTGGCCTAGGCGAAACTATTCGTTTTCCATAACAACTTGGTTGTGTGTGTGAAAACGGTTTAATAAAGATCCTTATATATACGACCGACGAGAAAATCAATGTTAGGCTACAAGAACTGACAGCACTTGCTGGAACCGTGGTCATTAAAAGACTCATGTCGCATTTGGAAGAAATGATATTCATAACGAAGGACACCTGCCCGGTATTTCAAATGTTGTTTTGTGGTGCGAATCTAGGTGGAACGACCCGAACGTCCTCCTATAAACCATAATGCGATAGAAATATTGCACAGAGAATTCTTTGCGCATTCACAGTCTCCATTACCATTACTTGAATCACAAACAATTGCCAAATTTGTGACAGCAGTTCAGGTAATATTGATAACTGCAAGAGCTGCGTCTAGTATCTCAACACAAAAAGCCAGCAACATCATTGAGGATGTTCACACTCGTTACCCGTAAGGGCAAAAAGAAATGATGAAATCAGATGTTCGCGAATATGAAGCCAGCTGCCACGATGTGAACAGGGACGTGTGCGAGATAGAAATGAACGATTCCAAGGACGCAGATGATGAGGAAATTTACCGCCTCGTAAATAGGTTTCCTCGTGGAATGGCAAGTCGCTAGTACGAGATCTGCTGGACAAACTTAAACGCTCGTTTTGTCATTTTTATTGCTTACATCATTCGTTTAGTTAACGCATTAAATCGAGTCAAATAAGTGAATTACATGGAAAAGTAGAATAGACGGAGACATACCCTTTCATGCCCAACTTTTTTCTAGTGCATGTAGGGTTTCAAAACTATTTCTCCTTGAAAACGGAGGAGTCAAGAAACACGAAAAGCCTATTTTCATAAAGATAGGTGCTTCCAAAGCAGTGCTAGAAGCTGGTCAATTCTCCTGGACTCATGAACTCCTAGAATAATTACAATAGTCCAGTTACGTGGAAAACGTAGCCAACGACAGTCTAAATTGTTAAGATTTATCAGTTTTCAATAATATTGCACCATTACGAAGATATATGAAAAAATCATTTTCCGTCGTCAACGTAAACTGTCCCTGGGAGCACTGCTCTATCGGAGTCCAATCAGACTAATTGCAATAACTTCAGTTCTAGAGCTGATCCTTGTAACTGTTAATACTCAAATTAAAGGCAATAATCACATTATTGAGCCTTACTTGTTTTTATGAGCAAATCTCGCTTTAATAAAAAGTTATAGCTGTTTAAAAACGTTGTTTTTACCACTTTTCAAAACTGGGAAATAATACTAGCCAGAATAAAGCTAGTTATTCAAATGACAAATTTTTAAATTGCACGTAATTTGAATTTCTGTATTACGTCAGTGTCCTGCACTCCCACTATAAACACATTCAAGCGTACTAGGCCAAAAAACTTAATTCGCTGAGAACGATATAGCCGAGAAGACAGTTTTTCTTTCGAGATAATATTTCTATTGACACTCAATTTCATTCTCATACGAGGAACTGAAAACGCTGTTAATTCGGAAAACCGTGATATTTTTAACAATCGTACAATATACAAAAAAAAAGTAAAGTTAAGCAGGACATAAAATGGTACCCAAGAAATACATACACACGTATATTATTAACTTTGCTGATACGGAGAAAAGCACACAGTAGTAGTGGTCTTTCAATCGTATGTCAATTGCTGCTAATTTCCTGTAATGTTCAAGTAAGTTCGAAAATGACGTGACGATAAAAGGAACAGATATCACTAAGCAGACATGGAGAGCGACTAAAATGTTGTGATTGGTTGAATCTATAAGTTGGGATTATCGTTTCGTTTTTATGTCTAAAGTATGTGTCAGTCTCTCGTTTCATTTTTGCTCTTTATGGAATAACATAAGAGAGATGCTCAGAATTAACCGAGAAAAAAGAGGGAAACACACACTAAGCCAGCCAAAAGTTGCCAGCAAAAAGTTGTTCAGTAATTTTTTTCGACGACTTGCACAGTAAAGTGATATTTTTACGGAGCTGTCTGCAAATTGTTTGAAAAATTGCGGAAAAGTTTTCATTTTTTAGCGTTTTTCAGTAATTTTTCGAATAATTCGCTGAAACCCGCAATATTTTCTACTGAATTTATCAGCACTTCTATTGTTTTCGGTACATAAACATTATCCAGTAAAATTTCGACAGATTGTTCGGCAAAATTATACCAACATTACCGAACCTCGTCAAAAATTTACAGAACAGGTACAGCAAATCATCTGTCAAGTCGCCATTTTCAGAGGAAACTGCTGACTGACCAGTATTTTTTGACGTTTGGATGGAACGGATTGCGGAGAATTCGGTAACCGAATTGTTTTACTGAATTGATTACCAAACGGTTTGCTGTTCAAAACCCCAGTAAAATGTTACTGTACCCAGCAATTCAAATTAAGTGTGCAGAATCCATCTATTAAAATCGACTCAAGAGCACCCCTTCTATATTTTCTATAAACTCAAAATCAAGTGCTTTCGGAATTGCGCTCTGATACTCTCATTTCGGATTGAATAAAATCTTATTTTCGGAAGCACTCAACGTCTTCCGTTCACACTCTTCAAGAGCGAATTATTTTTGTTAAAAAAAGAGAAGGTCTCGTCGGTAAAGGTGAAGTAATTGCAAAGTGTCTGTTCTATGTGTCGGAAGCAAGTGATATTGAAATTATTGATCTCATTTAATATTTATAGATTCTAGATAATCAATGATACAGTTGACAAATTTTACATAAATTAAACGATATCAGTAATTTGTGCTAGGTGGTTCTCTTTCTATATGTGTGCATTTTCTTGACAGCTACATTTAGCAGATTGAATTCTTGGTAGTTTTCTTTAGTAGATTAAAAGTGATTCTCTACTAGGGGTTCGCGGACCCCTAGAAGGCCGTAAAAAGGTTTCTAGGAAGTGATGGATATTGAAATTTCAATCTTTTTCGTAGCACAAACCACACCTTCATAAACAGTATTACACCGTCACTTCCGGTTGCGCAGTGAAATGATCCAGCCACAGAAAAAAAGTGCGGACTGTACAGCAGAAAAGTATAATTTCGATTGACTTTAAACAAATTCGTCTTAGACCTACAGTACGGGACGTGGAACTATTACTAAAAATAAAAACTTATTTAACATACATACAGTTACACCATGTGAGAAAATGTGTATTGATAGCATTTAAAAGTTTATCCCAGGCAGAAAACTTCAAAGAACAAAATACAGCACGGTGACGAATGTGACAACGATAAAACCAAGATCCTATATACCGTAAACCTGGGTGACATTGATCACTTTTGGATGTAATCATTACATATTTTTAAAGGCAACACACTTTTTCTAAGTTAAATATTTTTAAACCTTGTACTAAGGTATGAAGAACGAAATTGAATGATTGGTTTTATCTGAAGTTACGCTCTTACTACTATTTTTCCAAAAATGTTTTCAAATCACAGTCCATTTGTGTATTCTTGCGTGACTTTGATAACATTTTTTTTACCCGCATTAAATTCATAATATTATTTTTTTCATTAAAATGTTTGTTCAAACTAATTCTGAAATGACTCCAATTGTTAAATAAGTGTTAATCTGTATTTTTGAAAGTAGTTTAACAGATGGTGAAATTTAAGGTGCTCGTAAATTTGAGGCTAATTAGAATAAAATAGTTTGAAAACATGTTTAACTGCTTAGTTTTACGTCAGTGGTTTGTCAATTTACAAAGAGTCTCATCCATTTTAATACTTTGAAGTATTAAATATAAAAATATATTTAAAATTTAAGCCTGAAATAATTTCGGACTAGTCTCACAAAAAATTATTTTTAAAGTAGGCGACTTTTTAAAAATTATTTTTGGCGCATCCGACCCTAAAGAAAAATGAAAAAATATTAAATATTGAAATATTATTTATATTAAAATCAAAGATTTATTTGTTTTATACAAAATAGAACAAACATAAAAATAAGGTAAAGAAAAAATCGATTTTTTTGTAGTTTTTGTACCCAAAAGACGAACAACATGAATAAAAAGTATAAAAAATCAGTATTTTATGAATTTAGAGTAAAACTCATGTCAAATATAAATGATTCGATAAACTATTCTGGTGAAATAGGCAATCTACGAAAAAAAGTTTCGAATGATCAATATCACACCCCGGTTTACGGTATAAGGATGACGATAAAATTGAAGTGCGCCTACACTACCTAGCGCGCACTTGGGCTAACGCGTTCTGTGATGTCAAATGTATCAAAAATAAATATAAAAATCGATGTTAAATTATGAAGGTCCGCTTCAATCCTGGGTGTTTTCGAAGGGGCCGTCAAACGAAAAAGGGTGAGAGCCGCTGGATTATCTTGTATTGTTTAAAAATCAGCGAATTCCGAAATGAATATTTATGTTGTCTAATATACGAGGAAACCTATAAGCTTCATTTTTTCAAAAATAACGTTAGCTAAATCTAGATTCTTGCTGTGTAAAGAAATCAATCTGAATATTTGAATAAATGAAATTGGCTGACAATGTGACCGAACACATGGCGTTAAAGTGCACAGAAGTCTCGAATGCAAAAAAGCAAAGCAAGGCCTTGGTAGCGGATCTTTAGTTTCAAGAAACTTAAAATGCGTCCGGTCGGTGCTCGAACATACGTCGAGTGACTGACTAGACCATCGCCTTACTTTTTGATCCACCAGGTCAGGGTCCATCTTGAATGTAATTTCGTTGAATTTTAAAATATCATGAAATCGAGTTAGCGTCTTCTACACTTTGTAAACATGTACAGCCTTATTCTGCTTTACGACGAACCACACTTTCGAACGAATATGGTTCGATGGAAGTAGGCTCCCGTTTGATTTTACTGTCGTTATTGAGAATGCAAATCACATTTGTTCGAAAATGCTATCTGTCGTAATGCAAAATAAGGCTGGTAGTCTAGACTCTAGAATACCGTGTATTTTCTAGCACCATCACGGATAATCATATTCGGTCATCCCGTAAATAGTTTGAGCTTTTGAGCATAAATTGTCGTAACTAAAGTAAATTAATTTTGAATGACGAAACTTGCGTGAAAGTTACACAAATCCTACAAATCCTTGCCTAAGCCACAATATTTCGCGGAGCGAGAAAAATAATTAACCATTCGGAGACCTTCATTCAAGATGAAACGTTTGGTAAGAAAACTATGGTCTTGCAAGCTATTTGCAGCTGCGGCAAGAGCTTGCAACCCGACTTTACAAACCTGCGATGACCAGCGAAGTATATATTAAAAAATGTTTATAAAAACGATTTCTAGCCGTGATTTGAAGCCACAAGGATCTTGTTTTCTTCTTTCCAGATCTTGTACCTTACCATTCGACAAATCAATGGTATAATGGTATACCACCGAAAATGTTACTTCCGTTCCAAAAGACATGAACCCTTCAAACTCGACGAATTGAGCATGAGGAAACATTTCTCGGCAACGGAGACATCTAACAGTATATCTAATAAAATTTACAGTTATTTGGATTTCACAAGCCATGATGATTGAAGAAATACTATAACGCAAGGTATCAACACCGAGTACACTGGGTACGGAGCAGTAATGCGATATACGGTCACTTTCTTGATATTTCTGTTGAAAATCGGAACCCTTGCATCAGTGCTACCAAACTCATACCAACCTAGGTCGTCGGTTAATGCGTCTTTTACTCGCCGCGAGATCAGGTTTCTAATCACTCTCTCTCTCTCACTCACACACACACACGCAAGAGCCCAAGTAAACAACGTTGTTCGCTTTCTTCCACCGATTTTCCCGAAACACTCGGGGAAAAGTTTGAATCGGTTTCAAAGTGCGGACGGAGTGGTGAAAAGTTTACCATTCTGTAACTTTCTCTCCAGAGTGCTTCACACAAAGCGGATCTGCTTTCGCCGTCTAACTCGTGATGGTTAGAAAAAGCAAGCAACCGGAAGTACACGGATGGCATGGGTGGCAAGGAAAATGCGATGAAACGGCTTTTCTGGTGGAGGTTTTTCCATTTGTTTCCAACTAGCAGAATGTCTTCCATTTCGGTGGCTTTTATGTTTGGTTTGAGTGCTGGACTTCCTTGAACCTGCCATATCAAAATCTTATCTCATTTTCCTCTCAGCCTTAGATATAGTGTTGCATTCACATAGGGATATTTTACTATATAATTTGCATGAAGAACCCCGCTTTTAGATGATCAAAACTTTAGAACAGTCTCACCTCTAATCACTTGACACCGTCACGATCAATCAGTTTTCAATGACCGCACGCGTCGTGACACGCGATGGTATCATTCTATCGTGACAGCATTGTTGCTTCTTTCATTCCCCCTTCCATCACCTGTTGATGGTCTCGTTGATATGCAACAATCGATGATGGCCTGAATTGGATGGCTAGCGTAGGATTTTCCTGTATAACTAGATCCGAACTGGGGACACTTGTTGCCCTGCACTGTTGATATTAGTAGCGATAACTTGTTACCGGGAAGGGTAACAATTTAGCACTGGGTGGGAAAAATACCTACTTTTGATTATACACTCCGTAGAGTGTATTTGTTTATGCAACATGCGCGTTCATGTTTTTTATGTAAATTTCGTTTGTTTTTTCATCCATGAACGTTTTTGTTGACATAGATAGGTTGGATAACAGTTTTCGTTTCCCGGTTTACGCCAAGGAACCAGACGCATCAATTCGCTCTAGCTGGGAACGAGAGGTCTAGGAGAGAATAGGAGGAAAATAAACACAGCAAAATTTATTTGTTTGTTTTCATTCAGTTTAAATACGAAATTCTGATAACAGCACAGAGACCGCCCTGTCAATAAGGGTCTGCTGGGCAAATAAACAAGCACCTAAGTAGTAGGCAATTTCTACTTACAAATTCCAACAGGTAGGAATATGAGAAAATTTTCAAAAGAACGATAGTAACAATGTTTACTTTCTCTTCTGTCAATGACTCGATCGTTTTTCTTTTGCCCCTTAACTCTTTACATAATATGCTATCCGAAGCCATCCATCGTCATTTGATCTGTACTGAAAAATTATACAGGCAATTTATTATGGCTTCGTAATAATCCAGCACACAAAAGCAGCCTCTCATTGCTACTTTCGACCTATTGAAAACTTTCTCCAGAGTTTCTCGTTTACAATCACACGGCAACAAACGATGACTGATTGTTATCGACGTACATAGCTGCACCCTCGACCACTGCTAGTATTGCACACTCTCATTGGCCGCGGTGGGTTCCAACAACCGGACCGTCCGGGACGCTAGTGACGTTTCGGTAAAGTTGTGTAATTTGAATGGATTTGAATAAATTATCAACAGTCGGATAGCAGCAGGCGATGGCTACTTCGATGATGACATCGATGAGGATGGCAATTGCGAGGTGGATGCTGTCCTCTGCGATGGAAAATAAAGCGCAGAAGAAGGAAATGAGGTACAGGGAAATCTAGTTTATTTGCCACTCGTCGTTTAACAGTGCACGGTGCAATAATTGGCAGGAAAAGTGGGTACTTTTAATGAGATTTACGGTGCTCGACTGAAGGTGGAAAAATTCGGGACTTGCAATTTCTGTAAAGGTGGGACTTTACTTACGAAGGAGTTTGCTGAAAAGTGGGGATTTGGAGATGGAAGGGAAAATGAAATGAACCTTAACTGCCATTAATTGATGTGAATTCTAGTTCGCTTTGTCTCTACGCGGAACATGTAGTGGCAGTCGAAATCTATACGAATGATTCATTTCGATCCTTTTTGCTGGATTACAAGTTGGGATTCTTCTCGTACCTAATATCTAAATCTGGTACATGGATTAATTCAGCATGATTAAATATTTGTACGCTGAAAAAATTAAAAAAAACATGTGTGTGGCTAACGGTTCGTTTAGAAAAAGTCTATTCAAAAACCCATTTTTTTTTACATTTTCATTGAAAAAGATTTTTGTTCGTCAGTGGAACAGATGGATAATACATGTAGAAAATATCATCCGAATCGAAGTTGGTTGGGTTCAGTCTTCACCCGCTTTGACATGGAATCTAACAAACGGGCCAAAAAATGGAAACTTCGAATGAATGACAGCTTAGCCGCTTTCCACATTTTATTATTCCGCACGCCCTCGAAGGACAACTTTCCGAGCACAAAAACAAGCGTGCGTAATTGAGCACCCTTCGCCCACTCCCCATCGTCAACAGAAAGTAGTGCTGCACGTGTGCTGGCAAAGTCTCCGGAGAGTTGTTTCGCAAAACCAGGGAGTAATTACGAAGCGAAGCTCCCCCATCCATCCATGGCAACCGTCACAATCCCCTGCCGGGTTGAACGCAAGCAACTGACTGACTGGGCGGGGTAGATCACTCTTGGTTCGTCATAAAAATGAACTCTGACTACCTACCTATCTTCCCCCATCTCGGGCCATCGTTGAACTAACCTCAAAAGTTGTGCACGAGCTCCACTATCTGCTCCTGCTGCTAACGAAGATGATGACGATGATGATGATGATGGACCAAAGCCTACTCAGCCGCTATTGCTAACGAGGAAGTCTCTTGCTGGTCCTGCTGGGTTTGTGTTATTTTTCCTCCTCCACTCTCCGCCAGCGCCTACTGACCAGATCCGGTATGGCCGATCACTGCTTGGCTCCGGACGGCTTTGCTTTGGCCGCGCGCGGATGGATAGAATTGTAATTGGAATTTATTGCTGATTGAAGTCGTGAAAGGGATATTCTCGTCGAGTCTCCACCAATTGGCTAACTGACCGACCGACCGGGGTTCGGAACGATTCGACGGAAAAGGATTTCCAGTGGATTTTAATTTATTATCAAACCCTCTCTCTCTCTCTCTCTCTCTCTCTCTCTCTCTCTCGTTAGAATTACCCAGATAAAGCGG
Organism: Topomyia yanbarensis; assembly: GCF_030247195.1. Classification (NCBI taxonomy): domain Eukaryota; kingdom Metazoa; phylum Arthropoda; class Insecta; order Diptera; family Culicidae; genus Topomyia; species Topomyia yanbarensis. Next base: position 29,646,757 of record NC_080670.1, read on the forward strand.
GCACGACCTTGGCTGTTGTAGTGCAGGGAAGCAGAAGGTTGGATATTTATTATCTGCTCGGGTTTTTTTTTGTTCCGTGAAGTGGTGGGCAAAAATCGTTCCGCATGAACTGTCCCGAACCGACGCCGTGTGTGTATTCTGGCCCGTGGGCAATCGTCAGCCGGGGTCAAACTGATTGTGCTAACTCTGGACGGAGTCCCGGATGCGAGATGTGAGAAATGCGAAAGGGTCTGTTTTATGGCCGTTCAAGCCTGTGGCACGGTTGGCAGCTGTCCGCTTCCGAGAGGGGGCGTTCATGGACTATTAGGTCTAATGGTTGCTTCATTAACCGGGTGAGTCGTTTTTTGCCTTGCTTGGCTTGGGGATTGGCCTTCTTGGCTAATGGGATGTTTTGCTACGGAGAATTTGATTTGTAATTTGATCAACATTTGAGACTGGTTTCATAGTTGAGCTGCTGCTGGGGGTGACGATGAAAATTTGACAAGTTAAATCGTGATCTTTACTGAAAAAAGAATGGGTCCTCGAACATAAATTTAAGTAGATACTTCTGGGCATAGTCGTAAATGTTGTCAAATACTAAAGAAAAAATTTGACTCACCTTCCCTGCAAAAATTTAATTTTAAGTTCTAAGTGGTATTCGTCAAAATCGCGGAAATTTTAACTTAAATTTCAGCATGCTTAACCCAAAATTGAGCATTTCAGTCTACTTTCTCATCTCAACCAGATTGCTCTATCTGTAAACAGTGTAGCAAACGAATCGTTCCTACCTACTGTCTACTTTCACCGCGTCAGTAGTGGATAAGCAAGCAAATCTATCGAAAAGCAACAATAAAGCACCGTTACTTTTTCAAGATAAGTGAAGTCTATCAGCAAAATGTGAACAATTCTCGGTAAAATACCGTGGCCGTCCGTTTTAAATATTACTCAGTCCTACCTAGTGTTCAAGAGGACCTTATCCTGGCTTCGGCGGACAATCAAGCAATATTTGAGAATTTTTTTGCGAAAAAACGAATAACATACGAACTTCTGCTTTTGATCTAAATGATAGGAAATTTGATGTATTTTAATAAATTATATTAATTTCGCATTTCGGTTAACTTCGAGAGGACCCCCACTTGACGTAGTAGGACGTAGAGGTGTGCGCCGATGTATTTTTAATCGGCGGCGGCGTAAGCAACATATTTGGCCGGCGGCGGCGGCGTCACGCCGTTGGACCCTATCGGCGGCGGCGCACGTCGGCGTGACGAATATTGACGCCTATGCAACTAAAAACAATTCTTGGCAGTAAAATTCCTCTCCCAAATTGGTAACAGACTTTGCAGCACATACAAACAGACGTTACCAGCTAGAAGAAAATTCTAAAAAAAAATTGCTCACGATGTACTAGCGACATCTGTTGAACACATTGCACAAAATGGAATTCTCGCAATCATATCAAGTAATTTTTTTTCAACTGAAGCTCCAATAGTGCCCACCTAGGGGCAGATCACTTTCAGAATGTATTACAAATTTGCTTCAAATTAGAAAAAATGCATTTAATTTCCATTTTTGCAACAACTTTGCACTCCTTCGCAGAAAAGAAAGTATAACAATCGTCCTACGCTGATCCACTTTGTTAGATGTTTTGTTGAATGTAGGGCTGGTTTTTTGTAGGGTTTTGACGTCTTACACGCAACGCAAAATGCATTCTGAATTTCTATTTTGATGGAAAGAAATGCATTTAATTTCGCTGATGCGTCGCAAGTGCCCACCCTGCTTGCCAAATGCAAGATAATAAATGAATGGCGGGACTATTTTTACAGTTGCAAAATTTAAAGAACGAAATAGAAAAAATGTCGATGCCGCATGCTACGACTTCGCATGAAATAATGATTGCAATGGACAAATTTAAAGAATGCAGAGTAACGACTGTATTTCAATGACCAATAATAATTATTTATTGTTCTATGTTTGGGAAATTAAAACGGTAAAATAGTTTTTGTTTTGTTTGAGGAAATTAATTCTTGTCGTTTCATTGATTTTTGTTTCATTTTAGTCTTCTTTACCGTCGCTCTTTAAGAATCCCACAGATATCGGGTACCCTAACACGAGGCGTTACTAATGGCATTAATGGCATTACTGCGCAGAAATGTCACTTAATGGTCATGTAAGGACCTTTTAAGGTATACACATTACTTCATTTTCCTGGTTGGCATTTACTTTTACTTCTTGTAAGTACAAAATAATGCATACGATGCCGTGGCACCACATTTTCTTTCAACTTAAGATTTGCTTCTATCTAGAGTGCAAAGTATGGTCGATGTGCTGGAGTCATACAGATCTGCACCATAACGAAACCTAAATATACAGTTACTATCATTCATAATAATTCCACGACTTGATGTTGGGTTGAAACTAATTACTAAACAAGTGATTGCAAATGGTCTGAGCGTATCTCTAGTTTTCGTAGCACCTGCACTCCGCCAATTGTTCCAGCAGATCCGGGGACCAACAAATTCGAATCCATTGCATACATCTAGTCAGATTCGATACACCGAATCAATTAAATTACTAACATCCTATTAAGTGCTCACTCGGCGATCGGCATCGTGTTGTAACTTAAGAAATAATTGTGAACAACTCCCGCCTTGGGCACTTCGACAAGAATGAATTTCACATTTCCGGCCCATTTTGTTTGTTTTGGTTTGCATGAGATTAAAAAGACGGTAACGTTTTTGGGTGGGCGCGGAAACTAAGTAACGCATTTAGCTCTGTGTCAAAATCTCTTCACTAACACCACGCTCGCTGATATGGCACATTTTTTGTAATTTAAAACGACCGTTTTTTCTACGAGTGATGAAAATTCATCTCGTGTTACGTCGTTTTTGTCTGTGATACCGGGTTGATGCAACTGACACTGAAAATCTTTCCTGAGTGGGGCTAGATCACACGATGAATAATTTTTGAGACCAGAAATCTTACCCTCTGCATCGCCACATCAGTGCACCAGCGTCGCGAAAAGTCAAGATCATTCTGTCCAACTATTCTTCGAGAAATTTTTTTAAAATAGGTCGCGATTCAATCAATGATAAGTAAACCTCGCATTGAAAATAATTTTTGTGTTTTCAAAAAACTAGTTCACGCAAAACAAGATGGCATTATACTCAAATGTTTAGTAGGTGGTTGTGTCTGAATATGCTTAATATTTTTATGATTCTAGTTCATAACTTGATGATACATTGATTTGTGTTAACTTTATTGACTAAAAAAGTCAAGAATTGAATGATGTGCAACGATGTTCGTAAATTCTCTTCGTGTTAATATGATATTTTAGTCTTGAGTTTATCGTCGGATTTTTTACACAGAGTCACGTGTCTTATAGTTTTCTTAATTATTTCACGGACTTGAATTGTGGCTAAGTAATGTATTTTTGATGCTTAGCGCAGTTTCATTTAATTCCGAACATTACACTGAATCTTAACAAAAGAATAACAGGGTTACAGGTCCTGGTAGCTTCCTTGTATCTAATGCTCGCGCCTATGAGACTGGTTGCTAGCATTTGTACACAATATCTCACATAGAAATTTCAAAACCAAAGAGCAGAGCGAGTAATCCATGAATAATAGTCTGAGTTCCTTGAAATTGTTTTCGTAAGTACATTAAGATTATGTGGAAAATTAATTACTTCATGAACTATATCATGAACAGTTTCACGAGCTCGACGGGTAATCGTGTCTAGCATACTAGGAATCATGAATCGGTTAAAAAATCGATGAATAATACACTGTATTCCAGTGAAATTGATTACGTGCAAAGATTAAGATCAGGCACATTATCGTAAATTTCATTACTTATATCTTGAAAGTGGAACTTGTTTTTTTTTTTTAATTTGTGGACATTTCCACGCGCACGAATGGTGAATTGTAACTTATGTGCTCGCAATCATAACCAGTTGACGAAGCAAGAATGGATCCATGAATTGTATTCCGAGTGTCGTGTAATGATTTGCGAGAAAATATCAAGACTGTTAATTTTGTGATCTAATTCACAACCACTAATGCCAAATAAACATCAATATGTGATTAATCATGAATCAGTTAACGACGTATATTCGGACCATAGACAATGTTTCTAGATTTGTGGTTAAAATTATGAGTCAACGATTTTCGAGTTCGCAAATTGTCGGCGTTGGAAAAAAGCGTCGGCGGCGCGCCGCCGGTCTACCTTTCGGCGTCGGCGTTTGTTAAAATTTACCGGCAGCGGCGGCGTGGCGCGGCGGCGCACAGGTCTAGTAGGACGATGTTTAGCGCGCTGAGGCCGACGTGATCAGCCATTTTGAAGACGCCATTTTGAATTTTCTAAAGAAAAAATCATTTCCTAATTATAGATAAATAACGAATAAAGGATCGAAAGCAGAAGTTCGTATGTCCTAATTTTTCCACAACAAATTCTCTAATATTCTTTTGGTTTTCCGCCGAATCCAGGAGAAGGTCCCCTTAAACAATGATAACCATCAAAACATTCACCGTTGGTGGAAAGTCATGTCTTTGAACATGATAATGTTAGAATCAAGATACCAGTTTTTTATGGACGATGATAAGATTAGTGTGCGTCAGTGTGATCTACCGGCGTACTAGCAATAAGCTCATTACAACCATCACGACGAAATACAGAGTGCTGGAATGCGTTAAATTTAAATCCCGTATAATTTTCTCGTAGGTATTTCCAACGGCGTTGGTATTGTGAGACAGCGAGTGACGAAATCTAATCCTTCTTACCTGAACTCTCAATACAATATAGAACGCGTTATCAGTTCGCAAACCACGCTGTGCGCATAGGAAGGACAGACCCCTACGTGCCAGTTCTATAACATGAAGATCAACTACGGATAATCAAATACAAAATCTTCTAAAAAAACAACATCAACTGTAAGCAAACCTAACACACAACCCTCATCAAAATCAACTAAATCACTAACAACCGGAGTTGCTGCTCAGACACCAACGAATGCTGCAACAACAAAACCTAATCACAGCGTTTCCGACCATTGTGAGGCGCCTACTAATTCCAAATCAACAGCCAGTGCCACCGACGATAAAGTAAATGACAAAAAAAAACCGGATACACGGTCGTAACTCGGTATAATATAAACAATCCCAAACTAGTTAATCGTGTAACCCTATTCAACATTAATAACGAGGACAGCATGAACGAAAACGATTAACCAAGAAAAAGCGAACTGAAAAACCTCTAAGCAACAGGAGGTGATGCAGCTAATAGACTTCGAACAAGAAAGCAGATCTTAGCGCGAAATAACAAATCGCTTACACATAATCCCATAGAAAGATCTTAAATTCAATTTCTTTATTTTATAAATTTTAAAGAATCCCCAGTTCAGTTAAGCTAACGCACTGAGCCGCGTCAAATAAACTAAATGAAAAAAGAGGGGGAAAGTACCATTCAAATATCATGGAAGCACTACAACAAAACTTTGGAAATACCAGAAATACTATGAATGAATCATGAAAATGCCATCAAAGTATTATATGAAAACCATAAAAGCACTAATTAAAAACCAAAAAAGTATGTATAAACTATCACAAAAAACACAAAAAATACCATTAAAGATCAGCTATACGGCTATACCATATATGCAAGTGTATTAAAATACCAAGATAGTGCCGTTATAGCACCTGCCAAATTACAGAAAAATATAAAAAATGCCCTAGAAATAGCGCAAAGTTCCTATAAAGGTAACAAAAAACAACCGGAAAAGATCATAAATACTTAAAAAACACCATAAATACCTTCAAATACCATCAACACATCATGTATGTATTATACAAATGTCAAAAAGTACCATAGAAACACCCCTACACGTACCCTAGATGTAACGTAAAACTACCGTTAAAGTGCTATTGAAAACTTTAAAAATACTATATAAGAGTCAAACAAGAAACATAAGTATTATAGCTCTAAATTACCATTCCATATTTTCCAGTTCCTTGCTACTTTCATGTCGGTAGAACATATAAAAAGAAAAAAACTAGACTTTAGAGTCTTTAACAATAAAAAGCAAAAATAAGGGGAAGACAATGGTGTGTCATCAACAACCAGAGAATCTCTGGCTGCCGACGCAGTGTCCAATTTGTACGTACAGTTATACACAATACCATACTATCAAGATTTGCCACTGGCTCGGATGATTTGCATTTAATGAAACTGCCAATATATTGTACGATAGACGACAAACAGTTAAGTCGTGAAGGAACTTTGAGCTTGCTCATAAAACCCTATTCTACGCTTTCCTATATATTCTTTTTCAAACCCTTGATTTATCCTAATATTACGGTTCTAAATATAGCATTTGTATCTTCCAGTGCAGTGATATTTTAACCGTTGTGTGTCCAACGCGGTACCCGGGTACCTTTTTAAGTTTCAATTAATGAAATTCCTATGTTTTATCCATAGCTGGAAATTGAAACTTTGTGACATCTTAGAACTTCACTAAGTCAAGCTTTTGGGTTAATAATATTGTTGATATAGTAAGGGTGGGAGTGAGGAGGGGCTCCTGAAATTTTTTACTACGTAACAGGCCGACGTGGGTACCCGGGTACCCACAAAACTAAAATGCCCATAACTAAGGTAATATCCAACCGATTTCGATACTTTTGGCCGTTTTGGATTCAGGAACTCATCCACTTTTGGACTTGGTAAAAATGAATCGGGTTACTTCATTCGGTTCCCGGGAATCCGGGTTTCCGGAAGCAGGTTCCTGTGCAGGAGTACTATTTGCGAACTTCAATGGAATACTAGCAATATGGGCATCAAAATTCTTGGAATTGCATCAGTAGGCTGTATCTCGTGGTTTTGGAACCATTTGGTGATTTGACCCCGGAACGGATATTCCGGAGCAGGTTCCCGTGGGGCCGTGAGTGGCCATTCCATTCCAATTCCATTTTTCAAATTGCCATAGGGACCCTAACAATAAAAAATAGACTTCCGAGACAATTTGAAGGGTTTTGATACTCATATTGCTAGTACATTATTAAAATTTACAAATCATATCCAAGTACTGGAACATTACTCCGGAAAATCTGGATTACCAAAAACCAGATCCATTATTCCGGTTCTATTGTACATAATCAAAAAGTGGACGAGTTCCTGAATCCAAAATATCTAAAAGTGTCCAAATCGGTTAAAGGAAGCCATAGTTATGAGCATTTCAATTTGTGGGTACCCGGGTACCCTCGTTGGCCTGTTAAAGGTGTTTTTTTTTGTTGGGCACATAACTGTTAATGTCGTTAGGATATTTAAAAAATAAGCAAATTCCATGAAAACATAAAAACCTTAAACAAAATCTTAAAAATCACATTAAAGTTTCATAAGAGCATCTTAAAAAGAACAGAAAACTGATCACAATTCCTTTGAAAATAGCTCACATTACTATGAAAGTGCCACAAAAGAACAGTAGAAATACTAAAAATATAGCTAAAAAAATAAAATTATCGTACAAAGACTGTAAAATTACCATAAATGTGTATTTAAAAAAATTATGAAAGGAATAGCACCATCAAACTACTATAAAATACCATTAAAATAGCATAAATATCCATCTTTTTACGTGCCACAATGGCGGTCTAAATTGCTTAGTTCGTAATACGTTTAATTTCCCTTTTTGACAATAGTCGTTTACGCTACAGATACTTTATATACAGACTAGCGAAGTGTCAAAAAATGCAACCAAACGAGCATGATGGCTTTGAGAGGGGAAGTACACTGAGGTTTTTACGCGGTTTTTTGCGCAGTTTTTTTACGAGATTTCTTCTACGCGGATTTTCGAATGAACCCGATTTTTTACGCGGATTTTCCAATTACCGCGGTATTTTTTTACGCAGATTTTCCAATCAACACGGTTTTTGGAAAAATAGGTAGGTGCCAGAAATAGATTTTTGACGCCACTTTAAAATCCAAGATAACGACTTCCGGTTTAGCTAAATTCGCTATAACCTAATCATAATGGGTATTTTCGGAATGGTCTTGACGAGTAGGTGCCTTAAATTAATGTTTGGCGCCATTTTGAAATCCAAGATGGCGACTTCCGGTTTAGCGAAATTTGCTATAACCCAATTAATATGGGTATTTTCGGGATGGTCTTGACGAGTGTATGCCAGAAATTGATTTTTGACGCAATTTTGAGATCCAAGACGACGATTTCCGGCTTAAAGAAATTCTCTACAGTTCAGTTGTATGTCAGTTTATATGGAAATTTAAAAACATGTTTAAACTTGCTGTTAGAAAAAAATTCTGATAGTTTCTACCTGACACAATAGCATTTAAATTTTTCTTTTCCATTCAAGCCTTCGACGATAAAAAAACGTTTTTTGAATTAGATTTTAACATTTTATTTTAAAGTAAATTTTTGATTTTGAAGCTTTGATTTGAGGTTTTGTTTTTCAACATTTTTAATGGTGTGCAACTCATACGGGTGGAACGATGAAGTTGCAGCTGAACCGAAAATAGTCGGTAGCGTTTTTAATGATTTTTGGATGAGTCTTGGTGAAATTACTCTATAAATACCAAAAATAACATTGAGAGTACCGGTAATGATACCATCAAAACACCATAAATGCACCATAAAAATCAACCATAAAAGTAATAAGAACGCTGTAAAAGTTATTTTAAATTACAATGAAAGTAAATATACATTAGAAGATTTTGTTTCATTCTAACCCTTACACAGCCAGTGTTGAAAAGCATCCTGGAAAATACTCCAGTTATACTTTAGTTTTTTATTGTCAACATTAATATTTGAAGCATATTATAATATATGGCAAATATTAAAATGGCCAGGCTTACTCAAACGGCTTATTCGGCAATTGAATTATTCATTTAATGAACAATTTAACCAACGAGTCATTTTGAAACTTGAATGAAGATGAAACGAGGACAACCATACCGACCGTTTCAGATTGTGGGGGGTTGTGTTAAAACGTTAGGAGTGACTTGGCTAAGAAGGTTGATATCCCACCTTTGGTCCTTTTGGATGGGACAGAGGTATTTACATCTTGCTCTGGCTAATGAGCCTAGATTAAAGCGCCTCACTCTCAAAGTAAATATACATTAGAAGAGGAGGCACAAATCCCCGACTATGTACGGGGAACGTGCCATTTGAGCCAATATATTCTGATTCCTAAAGACTTCAAATCAATCCAGCTGTGCTAGGAGAAGTGTTTGAAAATTTTATGAAGTTTTGCATGGGGCTTAACAGCGATGATGAATCAGTAGTCAAATGCAATGAACTTTATTTTGTTGTGAAGAAAGGGTTGGGTTTAGCAAAGTGTTGCTGAGAACATAAATTTAAGCCACAACCAAAATCATATCAGTATAAGAACTTTAAAGTTCAGGGTTTTCCAAGAAGTTCAGGAAATTCTGATTCTCTGGTTCAAGAACCGTTTGAATCATAACAAGTCTGTTACGTACATGCTGTGATGTGAGAATTTTTAAACCGACTTCCTGATGGTCAACTATGAAGCTTCGGTTCCAACTTTCTTCTAATAACTTTCTTTGGTGAAATGTTAGGTTGCAAAGAGTTCATACATGGAACTTGTGTGGATTTTTCAGCTGTCATAGAACTTTTAAGTTACAAGAATACGCAATCTGAGCTTGTTTCGAGCGTTCAAGTTGCGAAGAGTACTCTAACAATTTTCGGCCACTAAAGGGTTAAAGGATGCGCTCATATAAGTACCAGATTTCCCACTGGAAAGAGCGGAATCCACACCAATTATGAGCTGCCCAGCAATGGTGGCTTGGTGGACAAAAGTGACCATACTGCCAACCTTCCTACAGCACCATCAGCAAGTGGCCAATATGAAACACGAAAACTAATGAGAGTAATCTTGGGCTAGAATTAAAATTTAATAGCTACTAATATTCAGGTTTATTTGCGTCGTCGTTCTGTTCCAGCCTAACCGGATCCAGTGAGCCTGTGTCTTGTCTGTTGTCCTAGCAACCACCGTCCCTGCCACCATCGGTGTTCAGTCGATCCAATTTGGATTGCGGGAGTTGTGAGGTGGAGAGTAGGGCCGGACCGGCCAAGGTGGTTCGTTCAATTTTCAAGCTGATGTCCTATATCGGTCGATGGAGAAAATTTAACGAAATTCTTTTTTTGCTCGGGGCTTCACTCAACCATTTTTTGTTGCTTCGATGGCTTTTGATTGCGGTTAGCTTTCCAGTTGTGATATAAACAAATATTTTCCATAAAACGTGTCGATTAAATCGATGCCAATATCAAGTGTACAAAAGGAACGATTCGCTTCGATTGTGGTTCGCATAAATCACCTCCTCAGGCTGGAGGAGACGCCCCATGCAACGGTGAAACAAAAATCCGATATGGGAGAACGAGAAAAAAAACAACTTGCTATGTTTTCGACTGGTCGTTCAAGTGAAACATTCTTTCTGACTCGAATGCTTTGATCGAACGACTCAGTGCGTCGTTCGGTGTTTTCGTTTAATTTTCGCTCCGACTCTGTTTTGTTGTTTTTCAAATTTATGTAGCACACCTGAAACAATCAAATGTGTCTGGTTTAGTTTCGAGAACGAGTAGCATCTTGGATGTTAGTTTCTTTTCTTTTTGAAAATATCCAACGGACACATTCATCCTTTTACTGGTAAACAATAAGAAAAGATATGCTTTTGATCGGGATTTAAACTTGCGTAAGTTTCGTTAACCACTGCACTTTGATAACGTAATCACAAAAATCCAATTCCCTCAAGTTTCAAACGATGTCCCACTCAGTTTAGGCTGATGACTTTAGGTCTGTTCCAGTACCAGGAGAAACTAGAAGTACTCCGGAGAAAACCGTTCCTGTACTCTCTTCTTCTCTTTTTTCTTCTTCTGGTAGCAAACCGGAGTAAAAAGGAGCAAAGATTTTTTGCTCCTGTTTACTCCGGAGTGACTTTCGTGAACTGGAACAAACCTTTTATATCACTGTTGTATCTCTCATCGATTAGCTTTATTTACCGTCAGACATTGACAGTGGCAAAAGCTGTCTGTCTCTGTCCTTTGTTCAGAGCTACGAAATATTTACAACAAAACACTTTTATTCAAACCTGTTGGTATTTAAAACACAAAAGAATTTGTTCAAAACAGGTACCTCTCTCGCAATGCTACAAGCTCAATTTTTTCGTTCCATTTTTAACTACAATTTTTTTAGTTCCTAGAAAAATGTTGTCGATTACGGTCTAAATTTGTTGGTCTATTTTCAACATAATTTCAAGATGGCGAAGATATATCGAAATAACATTTTTCGCCGTTAACAGAAACTACCCCTGACAGCACTGCGCCAGCGGAATCCAATCACACTAATTATAACATCAGTTCAACGGATAATACTGATATTTGTTACCAAGTCAGCTTCCTCTTCTTTTACAGAGCAGAAGTCAAAAACCTCACCGCTTGCGAATAACATATAGACAAAAAATACTACTCGCGTCGCGTCGCTCTAACGTGTAACATATAGACAAACCAAAGTTTCGTTACTCCCAGCTGCGAGTGAAATGAGCGAACCACAAAATAAATTTCGTTTATTACGGGAGAAAACAATCGGGATTGAGTTTTTACAGACCCGCCTTATAACTATAGTGCGCGAAGTGGAACAGGTGATCAAGTTGAAAATAGAACAGATTCACATATACAGCTACACCATACGAGACAAGTAGTACTAATAATGTTCAACTCCGTAGCCAAGGCATAAAGCTTAGTAGCGAAGAACAACATGGAACACGACGTCGAATACGAAAACGTCAAAACCAAGATCCCCGTGCATATGGATCTTGATCTAACGGAAATTTGTCTAGTACAAATTATATTGAGAGATTCTTATTGAAGTATGGAGAAGTGGAATCCGTCACAAACGAAACTTGGAGAAACTTTTTCCCTGGCATTCTCAACAGCGTTCGGGTGGTGCGAATGCGGCTGAACCAACCTATACCGTCTCACCTGACTTTCGAGAGCAGATAATCTCAAGGTGTTGTTATCATCTCTACATACAAAGAACCCTATGCACATACCTTAGACAGACGCCCACGTGCCAGTTCGGTAACCAGACAGTACACTACGGTAAACCATGTGCCAAAATAACTAAATAAAATTCATCTACTATAACCAACACCATCAAACAGCCTTCGACATCCGTTGATGCGCTACGGCGAGCCGGCCAAAAATAATTGCTGGACAAACAATATTCGACGGTATCCCTAAGCCAATAGCTAACATACCTAGGGAAGTAATAAACAAAAAAGAAGACGGCTATATCAGAAGCACTCGAGAACACAAAAAGCACCGAACATGTAACAGCGAAAATCAAAGCGCTAGCGACGACGAGATGGACACAAACACAAGCGAGGGAAAAGGTAGACGGGATGACCGGCAAACAACAGAGGGAAGACCTGACCATTGCTAACAAGCCAAAATTGACACAAGAAGCGGAAAGCAGGATAGTCGACAGAAATAATATTCAATTATTTAATTTTTATTACATATTGAAGTGTACATGGAATTGTATTGTTGAAAAGAAAATTATTTACAAAAATGAGAATGAGCCTCGAGGTTGAAGCTTTAATAAATTAAAAAACAAACAATAACCGTTGCTGCTCAAATGTAAGGTCCCCCAGCTATCAACCTGACTTGTTTTGGTGACCAAATTTTGTTTAAACCAGAAGTTATAGCTCTTTCAAAATGTTCTTTGTAAACAGTTTGAGCATGAAGGGTAGAGCGACAAGAAAAAATGAAATGAGTCGGATCGTAGTCCTACCAGGAGTGTCTGCTCTAAATTTGAGTCAAACCAGACAAATCCAGTTACTGGACCATCGAGTTCGAAGTTTGTGTGGGATTTGTCGACAATTTACATTCTCTAACTTGCATTTTCACCGTTAGGTGGCATTATATGCATCTGTTTATCTAAGCAAGTGAAAATAAGAAGGATAATTTTATTGTCTAAAACTTTGTCGAAGACTTCCTTAGGAGAAGTTGTGGAAATGGATGTTTAGCCACAGACTAACAGACATAACACTACGAGGGAATTCCCTCGAAAAACATCGATCCGACAATTTTCCCAGAACACAGCTTTTATTCACAGTCCCAAACACTCATTTACTGGTGGGTTACCCCTCAGGTCTGGGAACAATTTTTCACTAGTGGCCTATCCCCCATATGCTTGTTCATGTGTCAGTGGCGCCATAATTTCAAATGTGGCCACAGTCCCAACTACAAATATATTTAAAATGACCGTTAAAGCGGGCGAAGCTTTGTTTTTGAGTGTTATGTCTGTTAGTCTGTGGTTTAGCGTCATTTTGAGATCTAAGATGGCGACTTTCGGTTGAGCAATATTCTCGATAACCCTAACAATATGGGTATTTTTGGAACGGGTTTGGCGCGTAGATAATGGTAAACAGACGTTTGGCGCCATTTTTAGAACTAAGATGGCGCTTCTCGGTTGAGCGAAATTCTCATTAGCCGTAACCATAAGTATATTTTTAAAATTGACTTGACGAGTAGATGCTGCAAATTGATGAGTGAATTTGAAGGCCAAGCAAAATTTTCTATAACCATATAAGTTCGTTGATGAGGTTATAGAGGATTTATCTAAAGCGGAAGTCGCCATTTTGAATTGTGAGATGGCTTCAGATATCAATTTTCGTCGTCTATTCGTCAGCCACTTTCCGAAAAATGCCTATATCGTTGAGGTATTAGAGAAATCATCTAAACCGAAAGTCGCCATTTCAAAGTGGCTTCCGACATTAATTTCCGTTATATATTCGTCAACCCCATTCCGAAAAAAAATATATATTGCTAAGGTTACACCCGTTTTCATCAGCTTTTTGACACGATTTTGTCAACCTCTTATGAAAATTTCTAATTATATATGAATCATATATCAATATGATTAGCTCTAGCAGGAATCAGGAATATGCAGTAATTTTTTTTCGCGCTGTAGGAAAGGAAGGAAGGAAGGAAAATTTATACCAATTAATCAGAAAGGTTATGTCCAGGGACTATATTTTAACAGCTTCATTAAATTATTTCAGATTTATTAAAAAGGAAGAAGAAAATATGTCCCGATTTTGTCAAAATCCTCATTTCGTTAGCCTAAAAAGAAACAAGGAGCTGACAAGAACATGTCTTCGTTGTAGGCAATTTATCCAAATCGGAGGTCGCCATTTTGGTTTTCAAAATGGTTTTCGAGGTCGATCTCTGTCGTGTACTCGTCAACACCATTCCGAAAATACCCGTATTGTTGATGTCATAGAGAATTTGTCTAAGCAGGAAATCGCCATTTTGATTTTCAAAATGGCTTCCGAAATTGATTTCTGTCATGTACTCATTAACCGAAATTATTGATACTGTTGATGTTATAGAGATTTAATCTAAACCAAAAGAGGTCATTTTAGATTGTGAAATGGTGTCAGACATCGATTTACGTCATCTACTCGTGAACCGCATTCTAATTTTTGGAATGACACCCATCGGATACTGTTGAGGTTATTGAAAACTTTTCTAAACTGGAAGTCATGGTTTTCAAAATGGCTTCCAGAATGGGGTTAACGAGTACATGAAGGAAATCGATGTAGATTTCCTTCATGTACTCGTTAACCCCATTCTGAAAATACTCAACTTTTATTAGTAATAGTTGTCTTCATATGGTACTGCATGTACTCAAACTTTTTTTATGAACTTGCTTCGTAAAAATAGAGTTGGTTATTTCGAATTTAGATCATAAAAACGTTACGTAAGTCGAATATTACGTAAAAGAGCGTTCGTAAATGGAGGTTTCAGTGTAGTAGATTCCCATGAACATATTTTTTGCGAAATAATGGTTGGGTTTAACTGAAGACTGTGTTAGAAAGAATTTTAGTACATCATATGAGTCATTTTAAATAGAAAATTTTAGTTCCACATTTCACCGCATAGACGACGCCAACGCTAACTTTGCAACGAAACGAGACTCTTTTGCAAAGTTGTGGAACAAGCCTTTTCTAGTAATTCTTGTAAACATGTCCATATTATATCCCTCTCCCTTTATAAGTTAGTATTGGCGCCCTCTAGGCGACGAAATATGGAACAAAATTTTTGTAATCAAAAGATTACTCATATCATGTACTAAAATACACTCCAAAAAATTCTGAATTTTATCGTTGACGTATTTCCAAACTTGCCACAATCTAACAGACCATAATTGACGAAATGACGAAATATAACAGTGTTCCGTTTAATTTTACATGGAAGATGTACTTTCCATGCGCAGTGCCATGAAATTACACTTTTCAACATTTTAAACAAACGCCATATGTGAAGTAAAATTACGTGACTCGCAAAATTCAACGACATGTAAAATCTAAATCAAACGTAAAACTATGTCATTTTTGATGCTCGTATATGTACATGGTCAGGAGACGTAAATTTACACGATTTTTTCTAGGTGTGTAGTTCCAAACATACTATCTAGTTAAACCTAACCATTATTTCTCAAAAAATAAGTGCGTGGGAAAGTACTACTGATTCACAGCCATGTGCTGTTAGGCCTCATGTAAAAACTCACTTGCTTATAGCTTTGGAATCGTACACCGAAAATTACGAATCAGATTGACGGTTCGCACGCGATCATCCAAGAACACGCAAATATGCGAAAGGACATACGGTCATAAAACAGAATTTATACACGCAAAATTCCATACACGTTAGCACACGTGACATACAAATGCACACGTTAGCGTACAAACGTTCGAGCCCTTCACGGTGAGACACGCGATCGCAAAGTTCCTACGCCCGCAGTCCAATAGGACAAAGAAAAAAAAATCCTCTTAACGAAGTTGGACTGATTTGCAGTCTTCGAAATCTTTCTTAATTTCACTTGCTGTGATAAACGGATGCATACAGTGCCACCTAGCTGTGAGCAGGCAACTTAGCAACTAGGAATCAACTCAGGGGTAGGCTGATTCTGTTTTTCAAAATTCATCTTTTCTGGACAATCTAATGAAGGGATTTACTGGCGTTATTAGGTAATTAATAATAAATAAGGTTCCATTTTCAATAAAAACTCATCAAACTTCAGCCTTTCTGACAAGCAGTAACACCAAGTCGCAAAAATTCCTCACAGTCAATTTATTTTCGCTAACACCCGGCCCGCTTGTCATGTCAATTCACCCACCGTCGCCACCCCTCCACCGTTTTTATTCATATCAGCAACTTCCTTCCCATTTACCTTCAGCTTTTTTGGGGCCAAGTACTTACCGTACCACAGTAGTAGGTACACCTCCCGGCTCTCCGGTTCTTTTTCACCACCGTCAAATGTCGGGAGCTGAGCCGCATCAAAGTGCCCTGTTCGCGGGTCGTTAATTTTGGCGGCGCGGGTTTTCCACAAACGATGCCACCCGTTGCTTTTGGCCACGGCTGTAGCTGAATTGTTCATCACGCTAATGGGCTCATTACGGGGCGTCAAGACATCCAAGCCAACCAAGACATTACGGAAGGATAATGTAATTCTAAGCTTCCGCCTTTTCCGGGAGCCGAAAGAATGTAATTTCGCCTGTGTGAAATGTGCTGAGAAATTTCGGGCCAATTCGCCGGAAGTCATTTCACGAGAAGGTGAAGAATGTATTGTGGAACAACATCCGCTAACTACTATCTAGATGTGAAAGGTGATTGGTCGGGTTGAGGGTGAGAAGGAGGATGCCATTCTTCCCTTTCAACGGCAACGAAAAAATCAATACGGTCACATACGTCCAATCGGAAACCATGCAACCGTTTTTTTTGCGTTTTTCGAACTCATAACGTTTTCCATCTCCCTTTCCAGGTTTGCAGCAAAGTGTTCGGGAATGCATCAGCCCTAGCCAAGCACAAACTGACGCACAGCGACGAACGGAAATATGTTTGTGGAATGTGCTCGAAGGCGTTCAAAAGACAGGACCATCTGTAAGTAAACCTCTCTCCATTGTCGCATCCCTTACCCACCCTGTATGAAAGGAATTCCAACAATTGCACATACCCGATCCCGATATAACCATAACGCTATACGCTCTGGCCATCACCCGCCGGGCCAGCTCGAAGCCCAACACCTTTGATTAATTGGAATTTTTGTCCCGTTTGTTCCAGCAACGGCCACATGCTGACACACCGGAACAAGAAACCGTACGAGTGCAAGGCCGAAGGATGCGGCAAGTCCTACTGCGATGCCCGTTCGCTTCGAAGGCACACCGAGAATCATCACAGTGCCGTGGGGGGTGGTGGACTTTCGGGAGCATCAACGCCGACTCCGCATACGACGACACCCAGCCCGACGGCGGCGACTGCTGCCGCGCTGCCACCCGCCATGACGATGACAATGACGACGAGTACGGCAACGACAACGGCGATGACCACCGGTCCACTCAGTGGGTTGAGCCTTTCGCCGGCGACGGCCAGCGGTAAGAATCGACCTTTGTTTCCTTGGAATTATGTGCTGCGGAGAATCGCGGGGGTGTTTGTACTTAATTAAGAAATTACTTCGATGGGTGGTGGTAGTAGGGCTAATAATTTCATTAGACGGTTGGAATATTCGGAAAGGGGTTGCCAGGAGGAAACTATTTTCAGTTTGCTATTCGGATTACGTTATTCGTAGAATACAACAATGTAGCGATCAAAATACAGTTTGAAACATCTGTCAAACCATGAATTGTTGCTTTATGCAATATTTATCTTTATTTATCTTATTTTTTTCTCCATCAAGAAGAAAATTGTTTAAAGTCATCTTCGCGCGTGAAGAGCACAAAACCTCTAACTACATTAGTTAGGGAATTTGCGCTTCAACTTCGTTTCATCAGTAGCCGATGCTAACTTAGTGATAGGACTGCTCGGATTGCTTTCTGTTACGAGCAAAGAAATGATGTACCGAATTTGGGTACTGTTTGCGTTTGTAATTAGGTTCTTTACTGAATCAGTTAACCTCACTTTTCTTGATAGTTCGATTACATGGACTTAGAAAAATTTGTGGACGACTAGATTCGCTCGAAGCAAATCGTAAAGAATTTTTCTAAGTCCATGTAAACAGTACAAGCGAACTGTCAAAAATGAACACTCAGTTAATTTGTGACGTCACCGTAAAGTATTCAAAGGCAGTCTGATGCTCAACGCCTACTGATTTCATATTTGACAACTTGCTCGCACAAAAGAACCTTCCACATTCTCCCAATTAACTTCACATCTCTCGGAAAGGACAGCTTTTCCGCTCCAATGAACTGTCAAACACCATCGCATTTTTCTTCGTACCGATGGAGATTTGCTTTTTTTTTTTTCTACCTTTCTTACATATTTTGCCACAACCTCATCTCTGTCGCTGACGGTAGCTAGGTAGGTAGCTGAAGGCATCACACGACTGGAAAATTTTGTCACTTCGCATGTGATGTTCCAAAACCCCCCTCGTTCCTTCAGATCGGGGTAGTGTTTGTGTTATGCATTCAACCTTCATCTATCATATGTGGAGCAAAAAAAAATGAATCCTGCTATCGAATGATGCGTGGTTAGTTTGGCATGGCATGACCGCCCCTCAGTGGAAGGTGGAAATGGCAGTTTTTTTTTTTCATTTTTTCAAATTTTCTTTGCCACTATTTCACAGTTTGATGTTTGAGAAAAACTTTCCTGCTGTAAGAATGTTAAGTTTTGATGTCCCAGGTAAGGATCTTCTAAATTATGTTTTCAAACTACTGTGCTGAGTTACTAGAGTAGTGAAAGCATTTTAAAGTTCCACAAGAAGAATTTCCATACATAAAAGATGCGAGAAATATTCTTCTCTAAACTACGGGACGATACACAGTGAGAAAAAAGTAATAAATGCGACGTAAAATCCCACATCAGACAGCAGCACGGAAAAACGCTGTAGAAAATCATCTAGTGGACTCCTTTTCAATTTTTCAGAAAATAAAATATTACCCATTAGGAAGCTTTCGGTACATTTATTTCTTTCAACTTCAATACCATAACCTTACCTTACGCTTAACTCCACTCAGTAGGTTCTGTACAACACCTGGCTGCAGCTTTTCCTGTACGGAAATCCACTTTTTTCATGTCTTCCTTAAATTTGACCTCCTTGGGATGCTTCCGTAGTGCCTGCTTCCTAATTGCTGGTGCGGTTCATGTCCTTGGGTACGATCGTGACCCCGTTGGCTTCGTACCACTCTAGGACATTTTAATAGTGGCACTAAGCTAGATCCGACCAGAAGACCATAGGTCCCTCGAGTTAGTTCAGAAAGCAGACGCTTCTGTAGACCCTCGTTTTCAGCCTGTATTTATTGGCAAATTTTGAATGTTTCTGCTTCCTTACTTCCTCCGGAACATTAAACTTGTGCTGAGTGATGAAGAACAGTAGCCCCGGAAGATGCCGGAAGTCCGCTTTGACGTAAGTCTTATCATCCATGATGAGACAATGAGGCTTCGTCTGCATCTGGGTGTACAGTTCCGGGCCCGTGACTTTCCCACCGTATTTTACCGTTCTTCCCGATTTTGGGCCTTCTGCGCTTTTTACGTATGCAGACCCTACCGGTTCTCGGCTCTCCGAACGAAAGACGAAAGGACAGATTCAACTTTTTGGTCACACCCCTGAAGGGCCGTCTTAAGAGTACGCGAGGCCCCTGGGTAATATTGAGCTGAGGGGCCCCTTTTATTTAACCGGCATACGAAGCTGTCCACTACGGCAAGGCTCAAAACTGCTTCCTACTATTATGGAACCATTTCAACTCCATGCTACCCTGAGACTCTTTTCTAAATTTGATCCAAAATACATGGAGAATAAAGACGATCTCAGATTGAATCGGATATCGAAGCTGATGTCCAAGTACATCTTAAAAAGTTATTTGTTTTTGTGACCGATCTTACCGAATGGGGTGAATGGCCTAACACACTATATTCGGTAGTGGTAGTTCGAACTCAGGTGAGCTGCGTACAGTGTAACGGACCTACCAACTTCGCTCTAGTCTTCCCAGACGATGAATTATTATACATGATACATGATATTTAAATTATTGGACGTAAAAAACCATCTAAACGATGTACAGAACACCAAATGTATCCAATATCCTACACTTCTACACTCTTTCACTGTCACTTTTGAAGATGCAGTATTTTTGAATGGCGTAAAGATAACGCAATCCGGATACTCGCCCGAATATAAACAGGAAATCAATGGATTTCCCGTCTCACTGCACAGTTTGTGCGCTATCTGCTTAATTTTGATTCAAACTTAATGCGGAATGATGCTGATTCTATTTTTGCTGAACAATAAATTTACAATAAATTCTGAAGTAATAGAACTGCAGTAAGCACTATGTTGCATAAACAATACACTCTAGAAAATATACGGGACCAAAGCGGGTTAGTCAGGGAATTTGCGTTTCGAATTCGTCTCATCAGAATCCGACACTAACTTAGTGCAGGCATTTACCCTCCAGTATCAAATTGTTTACCGCCAATGACATTGGTTTCTGGTTCATTTTTGGTATTTTCTTCAACCCCCTTTTTACCTCAGGATAGAATGAAAACCGTCTCAAATTTTGTAAAAATTGCGTTAAAAAAACTTAAATGAAATTCTAATCTAACTCTACTGATTTCTAATTCCAGGCGACGCAAGTTCCCCGCACGGTGCCACCTGCAGCATCCAGTTCACCTCCGCACCGACAACAGCGCTCAGTTCCAATAACAACAACAACAGCAGCAGCAACGGCACAACTATGACCAGCTCAAACAGTTCCTCCAAAAACTTGCACAACAACATCAGCAGCGGCGGTCATCTCAGCGACAACAGTGCTGCCAGCTCCAAGTCCCCTTCGCCGAGCTCACCGGCCAGTGGAACCGGAAACGAAGGCCTAACCCGGCAACAGTTGGACCTAATTACGCAGATCATGCAGCAGACGAAGCAGGCGAATGCGGCCGCGGCTGCCGCTGGACAGAAGGTTCACCCGCGGCCCCGAACGTGGAATATGCAGGTGAGTTTGCTTGGACGTAAGCGATTTAATCGGTTGGTAACACCTGTAATTTAAATTTTCGTCATAATCATTTGGAGCTTACCGTAATGCGGTTCAAGCCCGTACACCGTGGGGTTATTCCGTTGCAGTACGGGGATCCACACAAAAAAAAAAACACTGCACAGCATCGGGTATCGGGTTGAAACAACCACCCGTTCGAGGTCGTCTTCGTCATCGTGGTGCTCGTTTGCATGTTGATAGTGCCCCAGTGGTCTTTACTTATGTACCCCTCACTCACTCCATCGGATTGCCAGGTGGATATGAATGTTGGTTCAACAGACAGACACCCATCCAGATTTTCCAACAAGAGATGGGGTTTAGTAACGATTAAAGGGTGGAGGGGGATAATAGTAACTATCCCAGGCGTAAAGCGCACAGATAAAGTAGCTTCTTTTTATAGTCACACTACACACACTGCGCTCAGTTCCGTTAGTCCAACGAGGTTCAGGATTGGGGTGGGGGTGGGCAGCATGGACGGATTTGGCAGGGGTGTACTCTGGTTCACACATTGTGGGAATTTCGACGGGAAAGTTTTTGAACAATGTTGTCCAGAATCAGAACTACACCCCTGCTCGTTAGTGGAGTGCCGGGAATGGTTCACGTGCTACTCCCGATGGACTCGCAGCAAACATCAACAACAATAGCCAACTGGCTGGAATACCAAATGATGTTTTATTCATGAATCGGTCCTCCTGCCTGTGTGTATCTAAATCTATGGACACGGTACTCGATCCCGACACACTTCACTGCTAGTGCCATCCTCCTTTCTATCTCTCTTTCTGTCCCTCTACCTTTCCGGAACGACCGAAAGGGGTTGATTTTTCTGCTGCTCATTTTTTTTTTTGTTCTCCTCCTCATTGTGTGGTGGTGCAGAGATCGCTGGCCTTGATATTGCTGCTGCTATACGACGACCGCCGGATGTTAATGCAGCAGAGCAGCGGCAGCTTCAGGCTCTGCACCATCCGTTGTTGTGCTGCCGCGCAATCGTTTAAGCTTTTTTACTTTTTTTTTGTTTAGTGTATTAAACTTGACGGGCAATGGGAGAGGGTTTCGGACTGGCGAATTAGCATCTTTCATTTTTTGTTATTGGTGTCCTGCACGAGGATACACATACGGACTCTGTTTCCATCTGGATTAGCATATTTCGTAAGGATTCTGAAACTAAAATAGAGTAATACACACTTTCTGGTTTTGAATTTGATGCTCATTCCGGCGACAGGCATGTCAATGATCATTTATTTATTTTATTTTATTTGTGAGGCGATGCTTCCCCGGTTTGACGGTGGGCTCCAGATTACATTTTTTATGCTTAGGGACTTGTAGTATGGAGCTCTTGGGTTCTGGTAAAAGTTGCTATTTCTTTCGGTCTTTCTCACTTCTCATTTCACAATGGCTAATGTCTTTCTCTAATCACAACAAGTCGTCGTCAAGTTCGCACGCTTTTATCGTTCGATCCAGGTGCCGTGCGCGATATTTCATTTAGTTTTTTATTAATTCAGCTTTTCGTGTGTGTACATCAATCATAATGAGTTGCGAAATTTGCACTTTCGACACTTCCGCCGATACAGTTATGTGGACGTGTATAGGTTGCCCAAGAAAATTCCACGCCGCTTGCATTGGAGTGACTGTTCCGAGGGGATCACTGCGGAAGAAAGACAAGAGGGTGGACATCAACTCGTATCTATTACCGTGCTGTGAATCATGTCAAGAATTGATGCAGGCCAAGATTGAGTTCAAAGGGCTTATTGAACAACAACAACTTCTGGAATCACAACTGCAAGTCAATACGGAAGTAATGCACCGGCTCGCGTTTCAACTGGAGAAGCCTAACATAGTTCACGAAGCGATCGATGGCCTAGAAATTTTGCTTACAACAATAAAACAGGAATTGATAGCAATAAACAAAAACAGCAGTTTGACTGGAAGTGTTGTTGCCATTAAAAATCACATTACCTCGCTATTCGATACAGCAATGACGACAACGAAAAATAATGTCTATAGCACGCTGAAAACGGTAACGTCAGAGCTATCAGCTGAACTGCGCACCATGAATGATGAAATAAACCAGCTTAATCAACTGTCTCTGGACACAGCGGCTAGTATTACTATGACGTCAAACCCGACGCTGGGGATTGATATTCTTGACGAGCTTAAGCCTCTGTCAGCGAACATATCCCCCAGTCAAAACTTCACAAATTCTGCGCTAACTATTGATATCCTCGACGAACTTAAGGCGCTTTCATCAAACAAGTCGGCAAGTCAAAACGCTACATCATCGCTTGATTCATGCCCCAGTTTGGAAGCCGAATTAAATAACGACAAAAATATCGATAACTCAGGTTGGCGCTTTTTGGGTACAAGGAAAGTATGGAAAGCAGACTGGCGCGATTACGATGCACGCAAATTAAGAAACCTGAACCAGCAAAAACAGGCCGAAAAGGCTAGAAGACGTAAAAAAAGATCGAGGCGAAATAATAATAATAACGTTAATGAAAAAAACAAAAGCACCACAAATTTTCCTCGACCTGATCAAGAGCAAGCAGCGCGCCACTCACGACAGCCAGTTAATAGTAACCATACGAGTAATACCAATCGCAGAATCACATTTAGGGCCGGCAACACCCACTATAACAAAAACCATACGAGTAGTCACTACAACAATAGTTTCCTGCCACCGGATAGAGTGCTTCTTGCGGCTGCAAAAGATCATTTCTCAGGACCCCCCACGAACTATAGGCCAACAATTCAGTTTCAAAGAGGACCGACATTGAATCCCTATCCAGTGGATGGTTTACCACGGTCGACGATGCAAATGCACCCAACATCGGAGCGCTTGTCAACAGTTTTGTGTAAGGCGTGCCATTCTCAACATTCGTGTTTTCGACGACATTGACGCATTCCCTAGAAGAAGGAAATGACGAGGACACCGCAGTTTGCCAAGATTTGACGCCATTTGAACGACAACAAAAAGAGGTAATCTCGATTCCTCAAGTAGAGTCGTCAGTAGAAATTTTAATTTACTGTCAAAATTTTAATAGAATGAAAAGTGCATCGAAAATGAATGAAATTCACAAGAATATTTTAAGTAGCTCCTATACAATTATTTTGGCTACAGAAACTAGTTGGGACGAAAGTGTTAGAAGTGAAGAAGTTTTCGGGAACAGCTACAATGTGTTTAGAGCTGACCGAGACATTCATATGTCTGAAAAGAAGTCAGGAGGGGGAGTTTTAATAGCAATTACATCAAAATTTAATGCAGAAATCATTACTACAAGGAAATTTAAAGAATTTGAGCATGTGTGGGTTAAAACCCATCTGGCAGGTGAAACACATATATTTGCCTCTGTGTACTTCCCCCCAAATAATGCCCGCAAAGATACATTAGAAAAGTTTTTTCTTATTGCCGAAGACATTATAACCAAGCTCCCCCCAGAGGTAAAAGTTCATATTTATGGTGACTTCAATCAACGAAGCATTGACTTCTTTCCAGACACTGAAAATGAAAGCATTCTACTTCCAGTCGTTGGGGATAACGAAACTCTGCAGGCCATATTTGACAAAACTGCAAGTTTAGGACTTAACCAAATTAATCATGTTAGAAATCAGCAAAACTGTTATTTAGATTTATTATTCACAAACATTCTTGAAGACTTCTGTGTCACCGAATCATTAACTCCACTATGGAAAAATGAAGCGTTTCATACAGCAATAGAGTTTTCTGTATTTGTACATGATAACAAAAGACCCGATGACTGCGAGTACGAAGAGGCCTTTCAATTTCAATTGGCAAATTTTGACAACATAAAACAAAGACTAAGCAGTATAGATTGGCAAACGTTGTTTAGAAATGAAACAAGTATCGAAAATTCAGTAGACGTCTTTTACACAAAATTGTTTGATATAATAGTTGAACAAGTACCACTGAAAAAAATTAGGCGACAAGGCAACACAAAATATCCAGTTTGGTATAACGAGCAAATTACAAATTTAAAAAATCGTAAACAAAAGGCCCACAAAAAGTATAAAAAAATCAGAAATGAAAGGAATTTATTTAACTATTTGGACATTTGCGATCAACTAAACCTATCCATTAAAATAGCATTTGAAGAGTATAACTCAAAAACCGAACTTCAAATAAAATCTTGCCCAAAAAATTTCTTTAATCATGTTAAAAATAATTTAAAATCGGAAAACTTCCCTTCAAAAATGAAACTTAAAGAAAATGTCGGTGTCAATGCGGAACAAATCTGCAATCTTTTCGCAACCTTCTTTCAAGACATCTATACCACATTTTCTGAAGAAGATCGTGATCGCGAATATTTCGGTTTCTTCCCAGAATTCACCACAGACATTGGCGTCAATCATGTCAGTGTGCAAGATATTATGGAGGCTCTAAACAAACTAGATGCCTCCAAAGGTTGTGGACCTGACGGGATCCCACCCGTATTTATGAAGAACTTAGCGTTGGAACTCACAGCTCCTCTGTTTTGGCTTTTTAACATGTCGCTTGAATCTGGCATTTTCCCCAATTTATGGAAAAGCTCGTACCTGGTACCCATTTTTAAAAGTGGCAAAAAATCTGACATATGTAACTACCGTGGAATTGCCATTATGTCATGTATGCCTAAACTATTTGAAGCAATCGTTAACGAAAAACTATTCAATCAAATCAAAAACAGAATTACTAACACGCAGCATGGGTTCTTCAAAGGACGTTCAACTAATACAAATTTACTAGAATTCGTTAACTACTCATTGATTGCAATGGAGAATGGAAACTACACTGAAGCTCTTTACACGGACTTTAGCAAGGCATTTGATCGTATCGACATACCCTTGCTATTATTCAAACTGAAAAAATTAGGAATTGAATCAGGTCTTCTCAAATGGCTCGAATCATATTTAACTAACCGTCAACAAATAGTTAGATTTAAAGGGAAGAAATCGAATCCCATTCAAGTCACATCAGGAGTTCCTCAAGGCTCCCATCTAGGCCCTCTTTTGTTCATTTTATTCGTAAACGACATATCATACATTCTCAAAAACATAAAAGTTCTTATCTATGCCGACGACATGAAGCTCTTTTTAGAAATTAGGAACGAACAAGACATAAAGATATTACAGGAAGAAATACATATGTTTTACCTCTGGTGTAACAAAAGCCTTCTGCAACTAAACGTAGAAAAATGTAATGCAATAACTTTTAGTAGGAAACGAAATACACCTGACATTTCAATCACTCTAGGAAATCAAGTGGTACAAAAGTGCGAAAGAGTTAAAGATTTGGGAGTCATTCTAGATTCAAAATTAACATTCATTGACCATTACAACACAATCATCAATAGAGCAAATAACATGCTTGGATTTATAAAGCGTTTTAGTTACAATTTTAATGATCCATATACAATTAAAACAATATACATCTCGTATGTAAGGTCAATACTGGAATATTGTAGCATAGTTTGGTCACCTTTCTCAATCACACATGAAGAAAGAATAGAATCAGTACAAAGGCAATTTTTATTGTTTGCACTTCGCAAAATAGGTTGGACACGATTTCCTCTCCCATCTTATAAAGCTCGCTGTATGCTCATTAACATCCAAACACTAAAAGAGCGCCGAGAATATGCAATGGTTTCATTTCTAAACGATATAATTTCGTGTCGTATTGATTCAGTCGAACTTCTATCTAAACTTAATTTTTATATACCTTCCCGGCAGTTACGAATCCGAAATACATTTATAACAAACAATTATCGTACAAATTATGCCAAGTTTGGACCATTAAATCAGATGATGGCAACTTACAACAAGCACTGCGAAGCTATTGACTTAACAATGACAAAAAGCAAATTAAAAAAATATTTCAATTCTATTCGCTTATAAAGAACATCCTAAAGTAGTGCTATGTAAACCAGATAGTGTTTAGTTTAGTTATTAGTATTTTATGTTTTAAGTGTATACTATATTTTAGCGTTGTAACAAAACGGTCTACTCTTGTTTGACGACAATAAATAAATAAATAAATATGTCTGTAGCATATGAATCGTAAGTCCATCCAACCTTTATTGGATTAATGTCTAATTAATGGGTTGTTTGTCTTTTTGGTTTTTGTGCTTTCTCGGTGACACTCAAAAGCACACGCCAATATGCGGTTATAAACACGCATTCGTATATGCGAAATTAAAAATGCGCAAGCATACACGACACACAAACGCTCACGCGATAAGATGCACACCCACCATACAAATGCTCGAATCTTTCGCAATGATACAAACCCGGTCGCAAAGGCTCACATGTTCGCAATCATATCTCGACAAACATATGATGAGGGCGTATAAACCAACTGTCAAAATTTACTTCGAGTAGAAATTCCAGACAAATTGTTAATCTCCAATCAAAGATGTTGGTAGTAAACAAAAGAGATTTTTTTTCTCTTTCATCAACTGCTGTGAATTGTGTTCGGCTAATAGCGGTTTGTCCGGAATTCCCCAAGTAACTAATATCTGCGTTAAATCTACATATAGGATAGTCTTAAGGAGCCGTTAAGTCATATATTTTAATACAAAGCTGGTATTATGCCAGAAAAGGCGAAATATTGTGCCATCACTGTGCAGAGATTGACAGCCCGTTTTTGCCTTAATAATACTAATATATTGCACTAGCATATAAATGTCAAATTAAAAAGTCTAATATTGGCACTACTCATGTTTGGGGTTCGCAATACCGACCCTTTTTGGCGAGAACCGGTACTACGGTACTGAAGCCCTCAGCACCGGTAGTACCGGTAAAGTACCGGTACTCGAATATTTTTTTAAAAAAAATCGAAATAAGCTTCAAAGTGAAATTGAATGCTCAAATTGAAGACCTTATTCTCAGATGATTGATTGGTGCTGATCAAAAAAGGATGTTTATTGTTTTCAATTGATTCGGAATGGCATGACTCATTTCAACAGAAAATATTTTTCGTATGCGGCACCTTCTTATTTCGAAATCTAGGCCACTTTGAAATCAATAACTGCTAAGCGGTGCGACTTTTGTTGACTGTAAATGTATGAAACACTATTAACAACAGTAAATCAAAGCGAGAATGGCTGTAAATCCGAACAGGTTATTCGCATTTCCTCTCTTGATTTTCTGTAAAATGGTTTCGACATGCATACCAAGGCTCCTTGCTTTTCTGTAAACTATGAAGTTTTGCTGAATTTTCCGATCACCAATAATTAGAAATCGCTCCATTTGGAGTAGTTCACCAAGTCTAAAATTGTTAGCTACCAAATCGCTGTTCGTTCTTTTATAAATAAAGGTTAAAGAGCAAACCAAAGACATGACTTAGACCATAGTCTTATTATGCGCCACCCAGTGAATAATGAAACCTATCAGAATGTCGCTAATAAAATAATTCAAGGCAAATTTTTACGTCTCTTACGCTAGATGTGAATATATTGAAATTTAGTACAAGATCGTTTAAATTTAATTTCGACAAAATAAAGCAGGAATTTAAACATACCGTTCAGTACAACGGGAGTTAGTAATGGTTAACTTATAGAAGTTAATTAATATAATTAAAAGTCATCTTGCAGACCGATATTTTGAAACAGGTCCCCCAAGAGAGTCCACATATTTTTCATAAAAAAGTATGGTACCGAAAATACCGGTACTGGCTTTTGTTCAGTACCGGTATTACGGTACCAAGAATGGGTCGGTATTCCCGGGATTTTCGGTACCGGTATTACCGGTACCACAACCTTACTCATGTTATTAGAGGGCTTAAATTGGCTGTCATTTCCGCAATGGCT
The DNA here is from genome assembly GCF_030247195.1 of Topomyia yanbarensis. Lineage (NCBI taxonomy): Eukaryota > Metazoa > Arthropoda > Insecta > Diptera > Culicidae > Topomyia > Topomyia yanbarensis. Next base: position 29,675,586 of record NC_080670.1, read on the forward strand.
TTACAACGATTCCTCTTTCCTTTTCGGTATGATGAACAAATGACTTCTAGTGCATTGTAATGAAAATCCTTAACCCTCAAAAAAGCAAGCTAAAATTGTGACTTCACGAAGCATCGCTCCTAAGATCCAATGAAATGAAAAGCCTCTTTTTTGTCGTTTTACCAGTAAGAGAATCGATAACCCGAAAATGCTTAATCATTTGTACTGTAACTAGGCGGGCCTCTGAGACCCCTTGCCTTTTTGAGGGTTAACAGAATTTCGCTCTCACATTATATGAATAATATTTTATGATATTGTCTAGTCCTTCACGGTAAGTGTGCTACTTTTGCTCCGTGAATTGTGCATGTTGGAATTGAAAAATGAGTATGCCGAATATAATTTTCAAGAGGAGTTTTTTTTATTTATTAACAGATTAAGGCCGAAGTGGCCTATGCCGTATACAAAAGATTCCTCCATTCCACTCGGTCCATGGCCGCGCGTCGCCAGCCACGCAGTCTGCGAAGGGTCCGCAAATCGTCTTCCACCTGGTCGATCCATCGTGCTCGCTGCGCGCCACGTCTTCTTGTACCGGTCGGATTGCAATTGAGAACCGTTTTCACCGGGCTATTGTCTGACATTCTGGCTACGTGCCCGGCCCACCGTAGTCGTCCGATTTTCGCGGTATGACAGATGGGCGGCTCCCCCAACAGCTGATGCAACTCATGGTTCATTCGCCGTCTCCATGTGCCGTCTTCCATCTGCACTCCACCGTAGATGGTACGCAGCACTTTCCGTTCGAAGACACCAAGTGCGCGTTGGTCCTCCACGAGCATGGTCCAGGTCTCGTGCCCGTAGAGAACTACCGGTCTAATCAGCGTCTTGTAGATGGTCAACTTCGTACGACGGCGAACTCTGTTCGACCGAAGTGTCCTGCGGAGGCCAAAGTAAGCACGATTTCCTGCCACGATGCGTCTACGAATCTCTCTGCTGGTATCATTGTCGGCGGTCACCAGTGAGCCCAAGTACACGAACTCTTCAACCACCTCGATTTCGTCGCCACCGATGCAAACTCGAAGCGGGCGGTTCTCATTCTCTTCTCGTGAACCTCTTCCTATCATGTACTTTGTCTTCGACGTGTTGATGGCAAGTCCGACGCGCTTGGCTTCTCTTTTCAGTCTGATGTAGGCTTCCTCCATCTTCTCAAAGTTTCGTGCAATAATATCAACGTCATCGGCGAAGCCAAGTAGCTGAACGGACTTTGTGAAAATCGTACCACTCGTGTCGATCCCTGCTTTTCTTATTACATCTTCCAGCGCGATGTTGAATAACAGACACGAGAGACCATCACCTTGCCGTAACCCTCTGCGTGATTCGAAGGGACTCGAGAGCGTCCCTGAGACACGTACTACGCACATCACCCGATCCATCGTCGCCTTCACTAATCGCGTCAGTTTGTCCGAGAATCCGTACTCGTGCATAATCTGCCATAGCTGATCTCGATCGATAGTGTCGTATGCGGCTTTGAAGTCGATGAACAAATGATGTGTGGGCACATTGTACTCGCGGCATTTCTGCAGTACTTGACGAAGAGCGAACACCTGGTCCGTGGTAGATCGTTCGCTCATGAAACCCGCCTGGTACTGCCCCACGAACTCTCTTACAATTGGTGATAGTCGACGGCATAGTATTTGGGAGAGTACCTTGTAGGCGGCGTTCAGCAGGGTGATTGCTCGGTAATTACAGCAATCCAGCTTGTCGCCCTTTTTGTAGATAGGACACACGACACCTTCCATCCACTCCTCCAGTAGAATCTCCTCCTCCCAAATCTTGGTAATCACCCAGTGCAGCGCTTTAGCCAGTGGCTCGCCACCGTGTGAAAAGCCTTCGGAATAATAAGTATTTCACTTTTTTGATTCAGGTAACAATTACGGGCTGAATATTGCACAGTGTTTGAGTTGTTGAATGGATGCACTAAGGTTTTTTCACGGTTTTTGTGTGTCTTTTTACACGGCTTTTTGCGCTACTTTCGCAATTAGAGCAGTTCTTTGTATGGACTTCGTAATTAACACGGATTTAGCAAAAGTCCCTTTGAAGGTAAAAACCAAATATGGATGTTGGAGTAGATGACAAATATCGGTGTCTGACGCCATTTTGAAATCTAAGCTTGCAACTTTCGCTTAAGCGGATTTCTTAACAAACCAATCAAATGCGCATTTTTTGGAACGGGCGTGATGAGTAGACTCCAAATATAACTATAATATAACTATAATAACTGAAACCATTTAGGAAACCAAAATGGCGATTTTCAGTTTAGTACAATTCCCTATACCCACCATAATGTTAAAATTTTTGTGATGAATAGATGCCGGATGTCAATCCCGAAAGTCATATTATTATCCAAAATAACGACTTCTACATTAGATAAAATTTATTTAGGTTTAGTAATACAGTGAAGACTCGATTTTGTCAACACTCGATTTGGTCAGTCTTTTGACTCGATTGACGCCATTTGGAATTGCATCTCTATCATGTACTTATCAAACTCTATCTGAAAATATCTGTATTGATTGGGTTTTAGAGAATTCCGCTAAACCCGAAGTCGCCATCTTGATTTTGAAATTGGCATCAAACATCGACATTTTGCGTCTACTCGTCAAGTCCGTTCCAAAAAAAGCCCATATTGTGTGGGTTTTAGTGAATTCCTCTCGCAACAGTACCTTGAAACATTGCCAACGCATAATATCAACCTTCCTCTTCCTAACGTAAATGATTCTAATGTAGCGAGCGCTCTGTCCAGCGTTGATCCTTTGAAAGGGCCTGGTCCGGATTGCTTGCCTCCTGTGTTTATAAAGCATTGTGCCCGAGCACTTTCTGCACCAATAAATAGTATTTTTAAGCGTTCAATCTCGGAAAATATTTTCTCAATTGCAAGGAAAGAAGCTGCTATAGTTCCTATTTATAAGGCTGGAGATAGGCACAGTGTTCAAAACTACAGAGGAATCTGCTGAACTGCCTAGCTAAAGTTCTGGAAAAGTTTGTGTATAATGCGATGTACGCTGCTTCTTCCAACATAATCAACGAACGACAACACGGGTTTATGAAAAAAAACACTCCGCCACTTCGAACTTGATGACGTACACGAGCTTTCAAGCTCCAGCTGTAGAGAAGCGTCAACAAGTGGACGCTACATATTTTGATTTCGCAAAAGCATTCGACAACGTGCCCCACAACATTGCTGTTTTAAAGGTGGAGCGACTAGGTTTTCCTGAGTGGGTTACCATTCGTATTGTCAACCGGTGTGCCTCAAGGAAGTCACCTAGGGCCACTGATCTATCTCTTATTCATCAACGACCTCTGCACCCGCATCAACTCTGAAAAACTACTCTATGCTGATATAGAGGAATGGTGCTTGCTGAACGGTATGCAGATCAACATTGATAAATGTAAGATGATAAGTTTCGGACGCTCGGCTAATGTAAGACGTTGCGAATATACTCTTCAAGTCTGTGTCATCGAGCGGGTGGATTCTATCCGTGACCTGGGAGTGTTATTCGACAGAAAACTTCGTTTTGCCGACCACATCACTGCAAACACGACGAAGGGTTTTGAGACATTGGGTTTTCTAAAACGGAACACAGTCGATTTTGTGGATTTCTACGCACTGAAATCTTTATACTGCGCACTGGTCCGGAGCATTTTGGAGTACGCTGTAGAAGTATTGGTGCCATACAACGCTGTTCACAGTAGCCGACTGGAGCGCGTTCAGAGAAGTTTTGTATCTCAGAAAATTGGAATGACCCTGAACATATTCGAATTGGTTCTCGCACTTAATAAACACAGCAATTCGTTCAACTATCATGTCGTAATCATAAAAATGCCGAGTAAAAATCATTTTCTAGCGGGAAATGGGTTAAACGGGTTTTAAATAATTTTACTAAGCCGTCATCTTGGTTTTCATAATGGCGTCAAACGTCGATACTTGGCGTCTACTCGTCAAACCCGTTCTAATAATACCCATATTAATTGGGTTGGGAGAATTCTGCTAAATCAGAAGTCACCACCTTGGTTATTATAATGGCGTCAAACATCGGTATTTGGCGTCTACTCGATAGTCCTGTTCCAAAAACACACCCATATTGTTGAATTTCACGCCAAAAGAAATCATCAAGAAAATGAGAAAGACGTCATTTTTCCAAAAATCTTCTAAGTTCTTTGCATTAAAAAGAACTTAAAATAAATGCAAAAATCGTGTTGATTGGGAAATCCGCGCAAAAAAAAAACATTTCGACTTCAAATCATCAGTATTTGGCAGACTGCATTGGTCCCCATGTTTCAATTTCGATGCTTGCGGGACATCATTCGCGACCAGTTGTTTACTTGTGAATATTTTGATTGCAAGTGGTTTTCTCTGTCCAATGTATGTCATTTATCAAAATGAAGGAAAAATCATCAGAAGAAGATAAATTTTATAAACATTTCGAACAAATTCTTCCACTTCTGTTGAAAAAGCTGCCGGGAACCCCAGTGAGTCTGTCAGCAACGATCCAACTCCATAAATTCCAACCTAAATTCCTTTCGAAAGGAGAAGTTTAAACTTGAAACTTTTCGATTATTGCCGTTTAATACTTAAACGGCATAGCGAGATGGGAATCGAGCATCGAAAAGGCTTACCAACTAAGTTAGGAAAAATATTCATGGCAACGACTCCCGCCTTCCATGCCAACAGTGAACGAACCGGTTATCGCGACTCTCGTGTGTCACTTTAGGAAACAAAATCGCAAATGCTCACTTGTACATACACACACATCATAATGTAAGGAATAAAAAATCAATTTCACCCTTGTCCCTGTCTGAGCACGGATAAAAGGATTCCGCCGTAAAAGATATCAGTTCGGCACAGATTCGGTCGGTCCTTTTTCGGTGATTTTTGTAGCGATGACGCTACTAGCACTGAAAACCACGTGTAACGCACACCCCTCCCTCCTTCTCACCATTTTAAGCTCAAGACTAAATGTATCACTTGCCAACCGAAGCAACACACGAAAAAAAAAGAACTACAAATTTCCACCATTGTTCGGCAGTTTTCGTCGAGGTCATATACCTACCCATTTCATGATAAATGATGCGAAAAGCGTACCTTGGCAGAAAATGGGGTTGGGGCTCATCGGAACAAAGAACCCAGCACTGAGCGAGCGAGCAAGCGACCGACCGCCCGACCGGCGACATCCTGTTGCCCTTGGTTTTGATTTTCCCAGAACCCGCGCTATTGAAATGTATACCGGGCGTAATCCTTGAAATGATAAATTACCAACCGTAACGGTATATCGACATTAGCTATGGCAACGACGGTGAGGAACGGTAGCACAAAAAAAACTCCCGCGCCTGGATTCTACTTCCGGGCAGGTTGCCATCGTTTGCAACGAAGATGGTCGTTATGGGCAGAAAGAGAGGGTCCTTCATTAGCCGGTTGGCTATCTCTCTGAGCCGGAATGGTGAATGCGGTGCAATGCGTACTTTTGATGGTACGGTTCAAGGTCGCTTCCATTGTTCGAGCCGGTTTCCGTCGGGACATCAATGATGACTATTAAATGGTTCAACTATAACCAGGCTGAGTTTTGAAATATGGAAGTATAGAAATAATAGCAATAGAATTTAAAAAGAAATTTTTACAGGGAACTTTTTTCCAAAATGGTGGAGATGTAGAACAGTCTCCTTCAAATAAAAATCGATAGAATGATGTTTTTTTTCGACAAAAGAATAAAAGATCCATCCTGCAAATGGTCCCGCATTGCCCTGGTACGTGAGACTCGAATGACAGACGATTTAACGGTAAGGACCACGTTTAATGGAATCTCCCACGGGGCACGCTGTGAAAAGAGAGAAAAGAAGGAGGGGATACCGGTACGGGCTATAACAATAACGAGGGATCGTTTTTGGAGAATTCGAAAGGTGGACCGAACACGAAACGTATTTTCAGAGGCGATAATGTTGTACGTGATTCAGCAGCCGGGGAGATTAACTGAACGCGGTCATCGGAATTGGATTTGGGATGGAAATCATCGTATAATGAGTTTAACATGTAATTTTACAATCATTTTCAGATCATTTGGCATCGCATGTATCACTTTGTTAATAAAAAAAAATATATTCCAAAGGTACCCTTATCATAAACATTTAATTATTGAAATTTGTTGGCAAAACCATTTTTCTAATAAAACCCTGTATTCTGAAATTAATTTGACACTCTGCAAATTTATTTAGAACTATGTAATACACATTTTTATCGAACCTTTAACCATTGTTTAAATTTGAATAAATGTAATATAAAGAAAAGGGTGTCGGAGCGAAATAGGCTAAGTAAAGCAAGCATATTTTTTTCAATCCCTTCAATGTTACTCCACGATTTATTTGAAAAAAGAATTTATTTTCCGTTTTTTCTTCTATACATTGTTCTGCCCATAAAAGCATAACACTCCCATATTAAAAAACAGCAAGCCGAGAAAAACGCTGTTCAAAATTTACATTTTCATTGAGCCTTATGGATGGGACAACCATGCTTTGGAATTTTTTTTTCAACATTTTCTAATCAAATCTGGTAATCTTATTTGTGCATTACGATTCAGTGGTGATACAGAATACAATCCAACAGATAACTCATCTTCGACTAAAATCCATATGGGACTTATGATTTTATAGGCAGTGTTATAGTATACGTGTTCAACAAACTTGTGTAACATTTTTCGAATTTTCTACTTTGACTTGTTACTAGCAGTTGACAAGTTTGATGAACAATATTATTTGCTGTCATCATCTAAATTCAACGTGGACGATCTACATTTTCCATTATAATATTTCGACTTGGAATTGCATCAGTTAGTCATCATACGTTGGAGTCACGTCTAAGAAGGGTCAGTAAAATTATGCCACTGGTCCCGAAATGGTCATTAACGCTTAGACTCAGCTGCTAATCCTGTCGAAGGAGGTCAGATGTAGAACCGGATTGGAACCGGTAAAAGCCAGAGTCAAGTGATTTTAGAATTATAATTTCAACGTTCATTCGATTCTCTTTAAATGTGAATCCATTAATTTGCACATATTTAAAAGAAAACAGTAATTCTTTTCAATTACGTTTCCTTCTTTGCATCATGAGTTGCTCGTTATAGGTTATATTAAAACCGGCTGTAACTTTTTGCCACTGTACAGAAATTGTCCAAATTTTGTGCAGATTTTAGTTCACATTCTGTGAATTGAGTTCTTACCAACAATCTTTTCTTCCTCCCGCGACGCTTGTCAAGTGTGCAGTAGTCCATATATACAGCCTCTAGCAAAAGCAAGTGTCGGACTAACATTCCTTCCCTCTCCTGCTGCGTTTACGTTCGGGCTTAGCCTGCGGTGGCATTGATCAATAAACAACTTGGTATTAGAAGAAGTTGTACACTGAAGAATGATTTGTTATTCCCAGGCATTATCATGTATTGAATCTCTGTGCAATTTCAGGTAATCCCGATTATTAACGGAGTTGTAACGCGAGGTGGTCGCACAAGCTCAAACTCAGATTTGTCAACATTTTAACACTCAATATTGCCACAATGCTCAAGGTTTCGCAAAGTTACGTCTAGAAGTTCGAAGCGAGCGTATAATTACATACAGCCACTGATCAAAACATGCCAAACTAAGATGAATGTCAGCAAACTATTGTCAAAATCGGCGCAAGGAAGCTCTGTGCGTAGAAATTGACCAGAAACAGTTCCTGTGTGGTGGATGATGAATCATTTGCCAAAGCCGACATATTATTAAAATATTATCGTATTAAAACAGAAGAAAATGCGAAGATTCGCATCGAATTACCTTATTTGGCAAGCGGTTTGTAGCTGTGGAAAGCAAAGTGAAATTTTCGTCCCAATGTCATTTGTTATGCCACCCTGTTAAAAGGCTAAGAAATCAATTTTAGTTTAAAAAATAGGGCCGGGTTTATGTAGTCTGCATTCAATGTAATTTCATATCCTTTGTATATGAAAAAGACAAAAACATAATTTCAGCCACATCCGTAAGCCCTATCCCTTGATGCTAGTAGCTCAAAGGAAACAGAAAGCAGTTTTTATCTCCATCTCCTCTTTGAAGACATTCAAGACCAGTACTTTTTTTAGTAAAACGAGGGAATTCGTTCTTCTTACGCTTCCGAGTACCACCAAAAAACAACCACTCTTAGTGTACCTTAGATAACAATTTGCAGGGCATCATACCCGGAGACTCGAGTAATATGGGAAGAGTCTTAAACCGTACACTCGAAATTAAACATCAGAATCATGCCTAGTAGTTTACTTTAGGCAGCATTTTTGTCCGTGACATTTCCCATTTCGTCGGAAACTGTAGTGAGTGACGCTAATAGGGAACACTTCCGAGAATTACGCTGGAAGGTGGTCAAACTCGATCTATATTTTATTTTGCCGTATAAACCTAAAACAATCTTTGCTCACTTAAAAGTATCAAACCGAACGCTTAGCACGCGGCGCGGAAACTTATTTGTATTTAGGTATGCTTTGATTAGTGCTTATATACATGCATGTTGCACGAAAATATTTGCCTTGAAGGACCGCTCATGAAATAAAGAATGATAATTTTTTTGTTTTTCAACAAGTATAGTATATTTTACTTCAACATTATTCAACTCAATGATTATATTTTTGTTACCGTTACGGACTACCCAAAATGGCTGATGCGAGTGAGAGATTTTTTCAAGTACTATAACGAGATGCCGAAACAAGCAAGGTGCAAAAATTTATTCCGGGTACGGGTCGGGTCGGGTTTTTTCGAAACATTTCACACTTACCCGTATAAATATTTTTGAATGTTTGATTGCCCCGTTTCCGTAAATATCAGAATGAGATATGTTATCTTTGTAGAAAAATATTAAAACAAGCATTTTTTTTCTATTTTCACATAGGTGTGATACGGAATGCATAGTGATACATCCTTCTTTACAAAAAACACAATTATACATCTGTCTTACTTGCTACACCACGTAATCCAAAGGACCCTTTTAATACATGAAGAATAATGTGTGTTAATGTGCGTATCTTTTTTGTGGTGATCTTTGTGATGATCCCGTGATTTTTTGTGATAATCCATCGAAATACGACTTGAAATTTTTTTTTAAGTTGATTCCAAATAAATCATCATATATATGAACTCATATGATTATGATAAATTTGGATTCTCTCCCCAATGAGTATTATGCCAAATGTCCTTTACGCCAAACGCCCATTATTCCAAATGTCCCTTAACCCACCTCTCAATAAGCATTATGCCAAATGTCTTTATGCAAAACCCGTTATGCCAAACGTACATTATGCCATATGTGGTACACTCGTCGGGTTCGAGTAAAGTAGAAAATGTTTTTCTACTAACATTCGAGATAGAGTCATGATGTCAATGACAAAGTTATAGAACATTTTACTACGAGAAAGCTTGCTGAACTTGTAAACTCCAAAATGCAATGGAGTTGAGTTAAAGCGCATTGTTTGTGGGATGCCCCCAAAAAAATTTATTTATAACTTATTTCTGAGATTTTTGAAATACTTCAAATGTTCTATGAAGTTGTTGGAATTGAGAAATTACAGATATTTGTCGGAAACGTCAACATTTTTTATTTAAAAACTTAAGTGGATGAGTGATACTATATGCATCAGATTATCATTGCAAGTGAAAATAGAAAAGATAATTTGATTAGCTACAACTTTATTGAAGTCTGTAAATCGATCCATTTTTGTTGCGGGGAGTTATACTTTTAACGAAGTAACCTCTATGTATAAAAAATACTAAAACACTCTGACAAGGTGTTTTGTTTCTAATTATATCTTTCCTTCTTTATATCATGAGCTGCCCAGCATATGTCCTAAGAACTAAATATCTTATTTAAGAAATCTCTGTGTTTTGAGAATAATTTTATCGATAATTCCCTCGCGGGGATGATTCGCTAACGAATCGGACCACTATTCGTTTTTAAAAATTTGTGATTCTCTAAAATGGTGTTTGGTCATTGTAATCTTAACAAGATACGAAATAGGACGGAGAAAGATGGTCCGACAGGGTCCCAGCTACCTCGTCCGTTGGCAGAAAAAGTTCTGTCTGTTGACCAGTCAAACTTGCATTTTTCGTAAATTTTTGTTCCATGTTGTTTGATCTCTGTTCGACCTTGTTTGCACACCAAAAATGTAAGGTCAAACGGGTGGCAGAATTCCGGTCATGCAATTCATCTGAAACCGAAAATTCAAAAAGAATTTTTGTATCCCCTTGGCTACTGTCTGGCACAAGGTTTTCCAAAATTCGCACATTTGGCAAAATGGTTGATCTTCAAACAGAACAAAAAAAAATCCATTATTTTTGGTTAGAAAAAAAAACTGTTTCGTAAAAATGCAAAATTGAAAAAAGCTCCTGTCAGACGATAGCGATTCGTTTTTCAAACCATTCCCAAGTTGTTTCAAGTCGATAGGCGAATTAGTATCTGAGATATGTTATCAGTTGCAAAAACACGACTTTTGGAAAACCTGTGGAGTCGAGTTATAGCGGACAATATATGTAAAATGTTTCAGAATAAGCGAAATTGCACAGAGAATCAACGAATGGGGACTGGGAGTAGCTATCCATTCACAATCTGCACGTTTCGAGTGTTCTATACTTTGAAATGCGAATAACCCTCATACATGATTCAAAAGTCATCATTCACTCAGACAATACCATGCGTATTTCCCATGCGCATTAAATAACGAGTTGATTAGTTTCCTAGTTGGTCAAACAAACACTAAACAAACAAAACAAATCAGTTTGCTCTGTCTAAAAAAAATGTCAGCTCGTTTGGCATCACCCGGCGAATACGTGTTCCCTTACAATGCCATCAAATCGAAGAACTTTTGAAATTACTTATGTACGACAAAATATGTGAAAATCAGAATTAAACGAAATGAGTCTGCTTAATTATTTGCATTGAAGTAAGATCGGAAAAACTTAATTTCATTACCGAGGTGATTCATTTTCAAATATAGCACTGCTGAGCACTTTATAAAAATAAGTGATAAGGGACGCGGACGAAAATAGCTGAACATGTTTCAGAAGTGAAAAAATCGAATGTTTGAAATCACATTTGTAGAGGACCCGCTTAACAGAAACCGAGCAAATCTCTAGCACAAACCTTGTAGGAGTCGGACGAAAATCATGGCAATACCTTCCTGGCATAATTCTAACAGAAATGGAGCAAAAAATCCTGGCAGGAATCGATCTAAAACACCTGTCGTACATTTCCGGTACAATGCAAGTTAAAATACCAGTACCGTAAAGTGGCAGTACCGCTTAAGTTTACCGTTTCTGTCAGAATCGGTTCATGTATTTGATATAATTTTCTGCCAAAATTCTAGCAATACGCACACAGAATACCGACTGAATTCTACCACAGAGGGACGGGCATAGCGTAGTTGGTTAATTGATTGCCTTGTACGTAGCCTACCTGGGTTCGAATCCCAATTCCGCACATAGGATTTGTGATTTTTCTTAAGAGATTTTTCTAACCCGAAGAGGCGAATGACCTTAAAGTTAAAACCTCTATAATAGAAAAAGAAAAAAAAGTCCTACCAGAACTAATTTCGCATTTCTCAACTTTGATAAAATTGACAGGACGCGGTGATTTGGTTTTAGATATCGTAATCAAAGTACACGTAACCGGAAATATACTCCTAATTAAGTGCAATCAGACATTTTTTCAATGTTGCTAAATAACTAACTGAATGCATCAAAGGAATCGATTCAGGTTTGTAAGTGAATATGATTCAATTCTCTCTTAGAATTGAATAAATTTGCGCATCTCTAATTTCCACTAATCAGAAATATGGAAGCGGGTGCGAGAGTCCTAATTCTGTCGTCCCGGGCTTGGGATGCGCTAATTTCTGTATGAAAATACATTATACAAATTTCCAATGTCACAATATCAAAAATCTATATTTTTTATCTTTAGGGAACTTTCCTTAGAAGTATTTCTAAGGGATAGGGACGACATTTCGACATTTTATCATAAAATAGTGAACTATCGGCGTTCAAAATCTAACCTCCTTTCGTTACACATCTTTTTTGTAGGATTTACAAAGTGCACCACCACATGGAAAACGAAGACGTAGTCCTACGTCTAAAAAAATTAGCTGCAAACTGACAGTCCCCTCATGATGTTTGCCTAAAGGCCAAATTTCGGAAGCCGGATAACAGTCTACATTTATCTAAGAATAATTTGACAGCCACAACACAGAATTACTGAAAATAACACGTTTTAACATCCAGTGTGGAGCCCCCAGCCATCCGTAATTACCGCACTGGATAAAGATAACTAACCGTGAAACCAATTGCTACGGCCCAAGAAGAATTTCCAAATCAAACCCATTTAAACCTGTCATGGCGACAAAAAAAACATAGCAGTCCAGATGACTGCACTTCCATCTGCCGTCGCTTAATTTCCCACCGGCATCGAAACACGACGACACATCATCCAAGCAAGCCTAGAATAACCAAATCAAAAAAAAAGGAACCGTACCGCTACTTTCATCGAACATATACACAGCCGCCCAAAGGGACGAGAGGCGTTCCGAATCAAATCAAATTGTCGTATATTTGAGCCCTGTCTGGCGTATCTGCGATTTGGGGACAATAATAAAATTGCCATAAACATCTGTCAGATCTAATTGAGTTGAAGGCACGCACTCCCCGTACACTCAATGTGACAATAGGCAGTGGGGATGTATGTGCGCTGAAAGGGACCTTTCACCATTTGCCGCCCCAAGCCCTAACGCCACTCTCCCTCCAGGCTACGGAAAGATAAAATTCTGTCATTTTCTAAGGATTAATCTTCATGTGCTCGTACCTCCTCGGAGTGATTGAGGCTTCCCAAAGCTGCAGTAATTAATCTGCTCGGTTTTATGCGTTGGTGGTGATGGGGCAAAAGTTACCCAAACACCCGACTGTTTGTGTGTATGTGTATGTGTATGTGTATTTCAGTCAATCAAAAAGAAAGGGAAGAAAGTGACACTTATCATCTGGGATCGAGCTTGACGAAAACTAGGTCTTAGAAGTTCTTGTTTCACGTTGAGCCCAAAATCCTGGGGCTGATGCTGGTGGCTTCACCGACTGGCTTTCGGTATTACCCGGAATGGCAAGGATTGACGCAAATGGACAGAAGATTTTGATTGAATAGATAAGTTACAATTGAATTATGGCTGTCCGAATCGAGCTGGACCTGGCTTAGGGGGGAAATCCTCGGCACACACTGTGGACCGACTGGACAGTCGTTGACAATGGAGCTGGAACAAAAGTGTATGTTGGCTTGTTCTTCTGTTGAATTTGCGGCACAATGGATCTTTGTGTGTGAGTGTGTCATATTGGAAAGTTTGGAAGTGTTACACATCACTGTTTGACTAAAGATGATCCAGTGGCAGTTTGCATTAGAGGCAAGGGGTTGACAGTAAACTAGTCCAGTGTAGGAGGAGGATGAGTGTTTAGTCTAAAATTTCAGACTACATGCTCATGAATCAATTTCCCGATGGCCTTTACTTCATCAAGGCTTAGTAAAGGTTGGCTAATCCTTCTATCGGAACCCTTTTTCAATCAGAATAAGACATTCAATAATGGAAGCAAACTTTAGGATACACATAAGAAATCACTAACTCAATGCGAATGGAATTTCGATACGAACATCCATTATCTAAAGCAATTCCATCCAAAGTAGGACCTTAGAAAATGAAAATGAATGGTCCCTGAATTACTGGTGGGAAACGATCCGGATTTACGGCATTCGTATCGGGAGGTGGAGCACCTGATTTAAACCTGCTCTCTCGCTCGCTTCCACGTGCAATTTTCTCCGGATCGCTTCGCGTGATGCCAAGATTTATGGGCGCTATTAATAAAGATGAAAGTGAATGGACATTGATAAGACTCGTCCGGAAGGCCGGCCCCATGCTTTTATCTTTGCTGGCGTCAGAGCAAAAAGTCCGCCTCTGCCGGTCTACCTTCTTTTTCATCTGTTGGGCTAGGCATGAGGACTGTATACCTGCATCCCTTGGAAAAAGTCCTGGCAGTTGTTCAAACGAAGGGACGATGGGGGTAATAAATTGAAATTTTCATATTCGTTTCCAGAGCCCGGTCGAAAGCTTCAAGCCGAAAAGCACGAGGAGCCTTTCAACGAATTTATCGATTTTTCTGCGCAAAGGTACCTCTTTGTACTACCGGTGGCAAATCGGACTAATTGATAAACGGGAACGAGTGAATGAAATGTGTCCCCTGTGGCATGATCTCCGCATGGCCGTTTCAGTATATCAGCTACCACCACTGTCCGAGTTTCGAATCGGTATCATTGTGCCTAATCTGGCAGAGTGACATGTGTTATTAATGTGTTCAAAAATGTATGTCACTTTCATGAGCTTTTAGAGCTTGTGTGTCGCAGTGATGTTACCGATGCAAAAATCCTACCTCGTTTCGGGTGCCAGTTACTGATGAGACGAATTGGAAACGCGAAAGTTATACAAATTTTACTCTTCATGAACAAAGTGGATTTAATCCAATTTTGTCTCAGACAGTAATGAAGTGAACGAAAATTTCATCGCTCGAGTATTAGAATTTTAATTATGTCAATAAACAAAATGGTTGATGATGGTTTTTAGATAACCAAATCAGCGTTTACAGATTAACAGAAAACAAACAACTGCCGTGTTTATAAATTTGCGCTTTGAAGCTACCTATGTCAAATCTAATCCCCAGTATCATGATTCTAATCTGCGTGTAATATTTCGTACTAAACCATTCATTTCGGTTCCATCAACAGCAAGCTTTATGAGACGGATCTCATCATACAGCGCTTTTGAAAATACAAAACACTCGCACGCACTCGGATACCAACATCAAACGTTTTCTATTTCGATCGATAAAGCCCTTCCAGCGTTAAACCACCACTACCACCACCAGTACCACCAACGTCACGCGGCAGCAGCTTCAGCAACGCATTAATCAACTCTCGATAATGAGCTTCGTCCTATCAGACTGGATTGCGGAGTCCAATTGAACATTTCCACAAACAAACTCCGGCATTCGTCAGTTGGATTCCCACAAACATATGTAGTCGTTATCGTTTCACATGCACAAACATTGCAGCCCGACGAGAAGGACATAAATCTATGCTCGGTTGGGGCGCAATGGGGTACACAGTTCAGAAGAAAGCTGGAAATTTCCGTTGAATTAGCTGTAACAAAAAGTACTCGTCACATTTAAGGGAATCATGCGGCCGGTATAAAATTCGCATGCAGCGTTGCTAATGTTTCAGATTTATCTGGAATCTTCCAAATTTTCACAGCTGAACATACAGCCGGTCAAGTCCGACATTTTGCCAGATTTTTTAAAATTTTCTAGGTTTTTCCAGTAATTTTGAATTAATTCCAGGATTCAATTCTTAATCTTCTTCGTCCATATGGTTCTTAATATTCGTCCATATGGTAGGATTTGAAGAACTATCGATTTATAATATCTGAAAAGACCCTTTAAAGAAAGTGTATCTCTTGTATGTACTTGACCTGTTTATTAAATCTGTAATTAATTAATCAGGAATATAGTATGAATAAAGAAAAAAATCAATATTCGGCTCTGTCAGTAAAATCACAGCTACAGACATTCTGGCTAGAACAAAATTTCCTTAAAACCTATGTAAGCTTCCAAATTGAAATACGTTTGAAAACAGTGCTCATTATTGCCATCTACGCAACTGTTTGCTGCACTTGTTTGACAGCTGCACCCCAACTGCATTGCATCGATCAGTGCACCATCTGCATCTGCAAACGTTTACCAATCGTGTTTCAGACGTCTAATTTGTCCGGAATTGCAGTTGCGGGTATTTACACACGTTTCGAATCGAGCCCAAACATTTATTATCTGTGGTATAATCAACAAACTGTCAATCTGGGCAATCTTAACCCTAGAACGTTGCACTGGGGTACTAATGTACCCCACCCCCACGCCTTCTTTGGAGCCGTGTGAAGACGAAAATTCGGCATTTATCGACCTGGGACCCTAACCATATTTCAATATAGAGTTTCTAGTAAGAGTAGGAAAAGGTGGTATTAGCCAGTTTGCTTATAGCCTTCGTGTCAAAGATGGCGTGGGGTACATTTGTACCTCCTCAGTGTAGGTTTCCGTTAGCGTTTCGTCAGGTTTCGTGCTGTCAGTGGAAATGTAACTCGTGACAGTACCAGTGTAAATACTGGTACGTAAGTAACAATTAGTATTATATAATCGTTTTTAATCATTTATTCAATCGTTTTTAATCATTTATTCAATGCATTTAATTTCATTTATGCCTATTTTTATAATTTTAATTCAGATAGCTTCAAAATAGAACTCAAAATTGGTGACAATTTTTCGTTTCCAGGATATCAAAGATAATGTTCCTTGAAATAAATTACTAAGCTCAAAATATATAGTTTTGTAACATTTATCCGGAGCATCTAATTTCTTTTAGCGACCAGAAGATCTTCAGCAAATTATTTCTCTTTTTCAATCTAGAACAATCGAAATTTAAACTTATCAAAATCCAAAGTTTTCTAACTGCTCACCGTCGAACAAAGATTTGGTTGTATCAACTTGTTTTACCTAATACTAAATATTATTTGAATTCTTCTTCAACTCGTCAATTCGTACACGGTGTCTTTGTCGAACAACTTCATTCAAATAAATCGATATCTGTAAAACTTCAGGATATGAAAGGAATGGACTTTTCTCTTGCATTTAGAACCAAAATAATCGTTCAAGGGGCCTAGAACAACTTTTCTTTTTAAAGTTTTTTTTTTTGAAAATTTAGGTTTTACGCTAAAACTAATTCACATCTTTGCTAGACTAAAACTGAGTATCTGATAAAAACTTGATTATCTACACCGTTGTAAATAAAAAGCCAAATCGATGTAAAATTATCCGAGAAAGTTATCAAAATTTTATCAGCTTTTCGATTTGCACGGGCCTGCTGGTTAAAAAATGGATTCACAAGAACTTAAACAAAAATATTCGGTTTAGTTGAACAGTGCATCCAGACGAATTTAACTGTTTACAAAGTCCAATTTTTTTAGGCGGAAAAATGCTATTTTCAGATTTTCCCTCCCCATGGTGAAGGGGTTTGACGGTATTGCAAACATCATCAGGCATATTGTGTGCATCAGCGCTAAAGAACAACTGCTTTAAGATGGTTATTGCATTACCCCTCGATAGTGGTGCATTGAGGAGACCGAGAGGGCTTATGTGCCTTTTTTATGTTCTATGTTTCTTCATACTCTGCATCAGCGCATACAAACGCTCAACCACTGGTCTGTGCGAGGTGATGTGGCCGACCGGCGGGTCGACGTGCATTGACTTTTGCTGTGTGCCGTGTTTGCAAATATTGTTCCACAATTTGATGGCGGTATTCGTGGGCGGGGCTCACAGTGGGAGTCATTGTGTGCAAGGATGCCAGGTATATTTTTCAAATGTCTTCACATTTCATAAAAATGTCTTCATTTGTCTTCACTGACCAGAATTCTGAATCGGTTTTTGATATTGAGCTAGAATACTGCCAGAAATCAGTCAAGACATCCGAAAAAATTGTCTTCAAAATGAAAAACCCATCTTCACAACCTTTCAAATGTCTTCAAAATGAAGACATGTCTTCACATCTAGCATCGCTGATTGTGTGTCCATTTATCGGTCGAACTCGTCATTGTGCATATACTAATTAAATTAATTTAATAAGTGAATTAATTTAATAAATACATAAGTAGAAGCCTACTAGTTGTCGCTTTGTAATAATGTAGCTTTTCGAACTAGTGTACAATTGTTATGTGCTAGTCGTATGTCTATCTAGCAAGACAGAAGAGTGAGTGTATAGGCGTATAAGTGGACTGCCTCATGCCAAGACGGGAGGGTCGTAGCGTAGTATGTTGGGACTTAGCTATCGATACCTCATGGCGTGGCAGAGGAGTGAAAGGGTGAGCATCCAAGTCAGTCTCACACGGCATGTTAAGGGTGAGCACAAAAGTCAGCCTCACATGGTATGGTAGAGGCTAGCACAAAAGTCAGCCTAGCAAGGAATGAAAAAGGTGAGCACACAAGTCAGCCTCGCATGGTATGTCAGAAGTGGGGCCTAAGAAAAATGTCCCACATGGGATGCCAGGGGGAGTGACAAAGGTACAATAGAGTGGCACGATTGAGAGTGAATCAGGTGATAGGGTGAGCACCCAAGTCAGCCTCACATGGTATGGGTGGGGCGAGCACAAAAGTAAGCCTAGCAAGGAATGAGTAAGGTGAGCACACAAGTCAGCCTCACATGGAACGTAAAAGGTGAGCACAAAAGTCAGCCTCATGTGGGAGTGTTTGAGAGTGAATCAAAGTGCGATTGAGAGAGCACCCAAGTAAGCCTCATACAGGATGTATGAACGCGTGAGTGAGAGTGAATGAGTACATTTAGTACAGCCATCCCCCCAGAAGTAATACCGAGAGGTAGTTCCTGGGAGGAATGATGGCGGAGCCCAATGGAGTTTAGTCGGTATTAATGGCTGGTCACCATTCGAGTCCGACACGCCCCCAGTGCACCCCGTGTGGTTGATTGGACCCTACCAATAGCACGTGTACTGGGCTAGGACATAAAGGTCTTCTCCATTGTAAAAAAAAAAGTCGTATGTCTATCTATGTATGTGTTCGTCTGAGTATTTGTGGCAGTTGGGTCAGGGAATGGATGCAGAACTGGCGTATATGATAGAATAGTGGCTAATACTTCTGGTGATCAATTTGTGCATTTGCTTCTATTCATTCGGGAAAGTCGGATTGGATAAACTAGGGTACAATGAATTTACCGACGCACGTGAGTCATCCATTCCTGGCCAGCATAGCATGATGAAAGTCTAATAGCATGCAATTGTCTATTGTTTTTTTATTCTCCTTCGCTAGTCTGTTTCTTTTGTACATCTATTAGTTTGCTTTTCTATTATTGATGTATACCAAAATAGTATCGGTCGATTTATACACTTCTAATCAAGCTCTTAACATCTTTTTTCTTTATCTGGCATGTTATGATTCCTTTTATTAGTATATCTCTACTGTACGCTTTCTATACTCCTTAGCTACAAACGCTTGAGACCTTCGCGATAACACAAACCTGGCCACAAACGCGACCATGCAATTGCAATAATCCACACATACTTAAGCCCGCGATTTCGCCGTAGTATACGTAGCATCTTTAAACTTTCAAACGCGGTCTCAAACATTAACCCACGACTCGCGCGATCATGAAACGGTCACGTCCGGAAGTCTTACCTCGGTTCTAGCAGTCTGGGCTAATGTCTTCAGTTGAACCAATCAAAAAAGTGACGCTCATATTCACTAAACAACACATTCCATGGTGACATGACCTGGAACTATAGTGACATGGGGAAACGGACACTCTTCTACCATCTGTACCATACACTAAAAATTAACCATCAGACTCACGGTTCGCGCGCGATCAAACAAAAATACACACTACATCATTATAAAATCGAAATAATACACGCGTCATATACACGTAACAAACACGTTAATATACAAATGCTTGAGACCTTCGCGACCATCCACGGCACCTACACTCGCGATCTCTTAAACATGATAACATCTCGGTGATAAAGTGAATGTCTCAGCTCCTATCTCCTATAAATTCTCAAACGCGGTCTCAAGCGTGAACCTAAAAACTCCCACGGTCGCACGATCATGAATCGCTCACTTCCGGATGTTTCTATCCTTGGTATTAGCAGACTAGGTCCATGCCTTCAATTGGACCAATTAAAAAAAAGCTCCCATATCCACTGGACACCACGTTATATGGCGACATGACCGAAGACTAGTGATATGGGGTAACTTACTCCCTGTCAGAATGTGAATTGTACACGCAAACTTAATAACACCCCGGTAATAAGGAGAACGTTTTAGCGCTTACGAAGTTTCAAACGCTGTCTCAAACGCGTACCTACAAACGTCCGTTTTCGCGCGCTCATGAATCGGTCACGTTCAGAAACCATTACTCTCTGTCCGAATAACTTAGGTCCATACATACAGTTGGCCGTCAACTCAGTGTGAACATAGGTGATGCATACTCCAAACTATTCTCCGCAACGTCTGGAATTCCGCAAGGAAGTCATCTCGGACCTTTGATATTCACTCTCTATTTCAACGATGTAAACTGTCAGCTGAAAGGGCCACGGTTGTCGTATGCAGATGACCTGAAAATTTTCAACAGAATTAAGAGCCGAACGGACGCACTTTATTTGCAGCAGCAATTTGACACTTTCAGCAGATGGTGTGAAAACAACCGAATGAATCTGAATCCGGCGAAATGTTCTGTGATATCGTTCTCCAGAAAAAAAGATCCCATTGAGTTTGAATATAACTTGTCTGGAGCTCTTGTTTCCCGGGTGAGCTGCGTTAAGGATCTTGGAGTGCTGTTAGATTCGAAACTTACATTTAAGAATCACATTTCGTATGTTGTTGGTAAAGCATCGCGAAGCCTGGGCTTCATCTTCCGTACGGCTAAATCATTCACAGACATTTATTGTCTCAAAAGCCTCTACTGCTCTTTAGTGCGCTCCACGCTGGGGTATTGTTCGGCAGTCTGGTACCCGAATTACATGAACAGCAGCGATCGAATTGAAGGCGTTCAACGAAAATTTATACGGTATGCTCTTCGACGCCTGCCTTGGCGCGATCTTTTTCGTCTACCAAGCTACGAGAGTCGGTGTCAACTCATCCAGCTCGATACCCTTCAGCGCCGTAGAGAAACTGCAAGAGCCTTATTCATCTCTGATCTTCTGTCAGGACGCATCGATTCTCTAGATTTACTAGAGCGAGTCAACATCCAAGCAAGGTCCAGAACGTTACGCGGAAACGTTCTTCTGAGAGTGCCGTTTCGACGAACTATTCAAACAGCTAATGCCGCTATCACGGGACTACAACGCCTCTTCAATCGTGTGTCGCACCTGTTCGACTTTCATTTGTCTCGGATATCTTTAAGAAAGCGATTCCTGCAGTTTTTTAAATGTAATTAGTTTCCATCATTGGGGCCGAGTGCGGCCTGTTGATGCGTGCGATAAATAAATAAATAAATACAGTAGAACCAATCAAAAAATAAAGGTCATATCCACTAGACAACACGTTCCATGGCGACATCACTGGGAACTCTAGTGATATGGAAGATCTCACTCTCTTTTAGCATCTTAGCCGCACACTAAAAATAAAGGATTAGATTCACGGTCCGCGAGCGATAATCCAAGAACACTCGCGAATATGCGAAAGGCACACGGCTATAAAATAGAATTTATACACGCGAAGTTACATACACGTTAGCACACGCGACATACAAACGCACACGCGATCGAACACGTTAACGTACAAACGCTCGAGCTCTTCGCGATGATACACGCGATCGCGAGTCCCTACGACCCCAAATACCTGAACCGTACAATGAATATCACATTAAGAATCACGGCCCGCTACAATTGGCCTAATGCAGTGTTTTAGTGGGCGACATTGCCTGTCTCGTCTGCAAATTGTAGTATGTGATTCTGACGGGGAACCCTTCCGAGCTCCAGTAGGACAACTCTCGAAAAAAAATCGTATTTATACGACCAATGATAAATTCCTCAAATTCTCGGCAGCCAGCTACTTAGAGTAATCAGCACAATAACGGAATAACAACCACGGGCCTTATTTTATGGTTATGCTTATGTTAATTCAAATTATAACCTTAATTAAAGACATTTGAAAAAATCAATTTTAGCTTAAAAATTGCCTTTAGTGGCATCAAACAATATGAGTCAATGCGGGGAACGCGCCAATATTCTTGATTCTTGAACACATGTTTTCGTGTAGCCATTTCGTGCAAAATAAATACCCGTTCGATTATGCTAATCAGTTCCGTTCATTTTGTTCAACTAATTGGTAAATTTTGAAGCTCAGCTGTAATCATTCACAACGGCGAACAAAAATTTTTGTTTCCTGGTTTATTTTAAGATCGATTAACTCGCAACGCAAATCAATTCCAAAAATCACCAACTATCGAATAGTCACTGTTTGCTGTTCAGTTCAGTCAGCGTGCCAAAGGATCTGCGCTTAACGATCAGATTAAAGCAGGACATCCGTCGTTGGTTTGCTTGCGGAAAAAAACGACACAATTGGTGCAGAGAAATAAATTAAGGGTTTTGCGAGCAAGGGTCTTGCTCTGTGCAGGAGGGGAGAAGGGGTAGGAGGTTCCGGAAAGATTTGTTTCTTGAAACGAATCCTTTGGTTGGTCAATTCACAGCATGTTGCCACGTTGGAGAGAAGGGTCGGGTGCTGGTGACGGCGGTGAAAGATGGTACTTTATCATTTGACAGAGTGCGGTTTCGGTTGGCAAAAGCGCAGATAATTGTGCTTTCTGGAGGGAAAGTTTCTACGGAATGGTTTACCAGATCATCCCGGGTAGAGAGGGGGAGTTTTGTAATGATGCGAACAATTTCCGGGGTGAAAATGGTCAGATAAATTTATGGGATTATAGCACCGCATGGTCGCTTCAGGACATGAGGAATGAGCTATGAAGAAGGTCACCGGAACAGGCAAACTGTTGGGAAAGTCGAAATAATAATAGAAGTTTGTTTGTGGAATTACAATTCCAGGAATGGCAACGTCGTTTAACATTCTTGTTGACACTTTACCAGTATTTTGGATTCACATTAGAAATGATAGTTGCTATGTAAATATTCAGATTTGAATTCATAAATCTTTTAGGCAAGTTTTTAGGCCATTATTGTTCAACCACTTTTGGCTCAGGCAGCGCCGACTGTTGTGCCCCACTTTTTCAGACGAAATTCAATTCAGTAGGCTTTGCCAAAAAAAAAAACGCCAGCCCACCATCTATTCGGTAGCTTTCCATGAAAATACCTTAACATAGTAGGCATCTGAGAACCCTTTTCAAATTGTTATTACGTTCGACTCAACCCTCTTATGTTGCAGTTCCGAAGACGTATTATCTGTCCGACCTTTCAGCTAGCCATTTACAACAATAAGCTCATTACAGCCACAGCAAAACAGCCACATACAAATACACTTCCTGGGCCCATTTCGACATTATTTGCCAGCTTCCAGAGCACACTACATGGTACTTTTCCAGGCAAGAGAACGGTGCAAACTCCATTGAATCGGCCAACCGGGCTTACACCAAACAGCCAGTAAAGAAACCACCCCAGGCAGCATTGCGATGGTTTTCGTCTTGGGAGAAACGTAACCGAAATATACACTTTAACCTTCGAAGGTAAATTGGGGTAAAAACTGCAATTTCATTTGTTGTTTTATTACCAATTTTTTTTTAATGAAGGCCACAAATGTAATTATATATTAGAAAGACCCTTCCTTCTTTCATACCAATAAGAAGCGGCAGAAGTTTATCTTCGAAAGAAAACAACGTATAGTTCTCAAACTTTTATTTGCTTCCCATGGGAGGATGAGTCGAGCAACCTCTCCCGAAAACCTCCTGAAAGAGTCTCTTATCATTAAAACAATCACAATCAGCACTCAGACGTTTCCAGAAAAGTTCCCATGCTGGTCACAACCTGAAATTCACTCGCTATCTGTATCTCTAAGGCCACATGTACTTCAATGTGGCAACTGGAAACGAAAAGCCCCGCACCCGTTCGAGGAAAAAAAAACTTTCAGCAGAGCAACGCCTGCAAATCTGTTCGAAACAGCCAATAAATTTGACCTTTCTCTTCCGAATGCGCCAACATTCAGTGCTGCTAAGTGCAGCACAGCAACTCACTTTCTCTCAAGTACAGATAATGACCCGATTCCATTCGTGGGTGGTTGTGTGCTAGGCGCTCGAATCCTTGCAGCTGACAGAACAGGGCAGCGACACCCCAGCGAAAGTGTCGTAAATTATTCCCGCAACTTTTCTCACACATCATTAAATCCCCCTTCTCTTCTTTTTTTGCTTCTTCCACAGCTCCAGCTGAGCCAGCATAAAGTAAGCTCCGTTCCCGCGATTTCCTGCTCGGTCCCCACCAGCCAAACGAGTAGTTCCCAGAGTAGTAGCAGCAGCAGCAGCAGCAGCATCATCAGTTCAACCCCCAGCACCCAATCGACAACGACTGCAGAAACGACGACCAACTCGATAGCAGCAGCTGCAAACTCCGGCCAGGCACAGAACAAAGCGGACCAGAAACCAGTCGAGTGTAATCTGTGCCATCGAAAGTTCAAAAACATCCCCGCCCTCAATGGCCACATGCGGCTGCACG
Organism: Topomyia yanbarensis; assembly: GCF_030247195.1. Lineage (NCBI taxonomy): Eukaryota > Metazoa > Arthropoda > Insecta > Diptera > Culicidae > Topomyia > Topomyia yanbarensis. Next base: position 29,699,894 of record NC_080670.1, read on the forward strand.
GAGGTTACTTTAAAAAAGACACCGAAACGAAGAAATGTGATAAAAAAGAACATACCGGCCCCCCATTGCAAACGGCCAGCGTCGGGGTTCGGGCTCTGATCGAGGAAAAGATCATCAACAAACGAAGCAAGGATTTGAAGGTATGAACTTCTCACATTTGTATAGTAGTTTGAATTGTTATCGGTGTTTGGTGTTCTAACCTAGTTGAATTCTCCCCCATTTGGTAACTCTAGAATCTGTTGTTGAAGGGTTCGTTCGTGGTACCTGCTGCACCGTTGACCGCCCGTAGGCTGCTGGAAGCTAGCGAGGCACTATTTGCTCCCAAGTCGGGAACGGTTGCCATTGTCTCCACCCACAATGGAACGACGCAGATAATGAATCCGAAAGCAACCATCATGGCGGCATCTGCCGCCGGTAGTGTCCTAACAACATCCAACACGGCCGGATGTATCACGGCAACCGAAGTCAAAGACGCCACCTTGATTGAGCTGCTGAAACGTGGCACCAAGGTAGCAGTTAAGCGTACCTGTTCCGATCCTGGTCAATTAGCGATTACAACACCGTCGGTAGCCACCGCTGCTACCACCCGAACTGTAGTGCTACCGGCAAACCTTAACAGTGTATCATCCACACCCGGTTCTACGCCACCGCTGGCACTGTCGATCGCAAACAGTTTGACGACGAATGGCAGCTCCACGGTAACTGCCAACTGCGATTCTACGCCTCTCTCACTCACAATATCACAAGCGCCTTCCGGCAGTACGGACGTGTTCACTCTAGCCTACTCCACCGATGCCACTGGCGCTGCTGCCTTCTTTAGTGATAACGACGTGTACAGTGTTAGTGATACGACCATGCTATTGCAGGCCGTAGACTCGATACAGCTGCTCCAGGATCCATCCTCCAACGATCAGCTGGACGAGATTGCGTCCCTTTCCGACTACACCACCATCAATGAGCAAACTTTTACCACTTCGCGACAACTGCAAGCCGTATTAGACTCACCACTTCCTGAAAGTCTAGCCGAATTCAGTGCACTCCATTCCAAAGATTTCATTCTATACGGTGGCAACGCTGGCAACACTTCCGATCCAACTGGAAGCCAAGCTTCCAATTCCCCACTACCGTCACCACTAGCGTACCCGACACCTCCAGCATCCCACGAAGCAGTGGCGCAAGCATCTCCCTTCCTTGACGATTCCCGACACTTTTCCGATGCCAGCTCCTTCTTCGATGACAAACGTACCTCTTCAGCCAATTTCCTCGACGACGGTTTCTTCAAAACGGACTCCAAAGACGTCAAACTCAGTGATGAAAAAATTCTTGCCCTGAAAAATGAACTGCTAGATGAGAACCACGATCTTTTCCGAAGCAACAAAAACATCCTCGACGAGCACTGTCACGAACTGTTCAAGAGCGAAGACAGTTTCTTCGTGGAGGAGTCCCCCTCAAGTAAACAACCCTCATCGTCATCGGCATCCGTCACCACCGTGGAAGAAGTAGGTTCGCCATCGAAAATCAACCTGGACTTTCTCGACGAAGCCCAAGCATTCATTAACGAAAGTCGAAACGCTTCTTCCCCGCTGTCAAATGCGTTCTTTTCCGCCACCATGTCCAGCGCAGAAGAAGTCAAAGAAGCCCTGGAAGAAGTGCTACCCAGTGACGAAGACGTGGTTATCGCCGAAGCCGACATCGATCTGTACTACCTGAACGGGCTAACGTCGCTGCAATCGCAGATGATGCCCAACTCAGACGATCCGCTGCTGTCGTCATCTCCGAAAGACTTTGCCCATCGACAGCACCAGAAGTTTCTGTTTGAGCAGCAGCAGGAAATGCTTGCAGTTCCACAACAGCCTCCAAACAGTAACCACAACAACAACAACACCTTCTCACCACCGAGTGCCAAAAAGCTCAAAACCGAAGCGGATGTCCCAGCGTTGGCAGCAGCTAGTGATACGAACAAAATTCCACTAACCGTACAAACCGAGCAAATTCCAAAAGACAACCACAATGACTCCGTGTTCCTTAGTCCGAGCAGTATCTCGTCTACCAGCAGCAGTGGCAGTAGCAGTTCACCAAAGTTGCAGCATGCATTGCTTCGAAAACGACCCACCATCATGCCCACGGTATCCATCCGGAAGTCCCCTATCTATCACTCCAAGCTACGGAAATCTACATCCGCAGTTCCCGTTACGCACTACACTCCACAGCCGATGCTGAACCCTGGCCGAACTGCACCCGGACTTTATTCAACAATCGCTTCCAGCCTGGCCAATCAATCCAGTTCCGTATCAGAATCAACCGTAGACAACACGTCGGATATTTTTAGCGAACCGCCGCTTCCTATTCGGCCGAGAATCAACCTCGGCAACGATTACCAGGCTACCATTCCCGAGTGTACCGCCGCCAACTATCATCACCTGAACCATCAACCGGATCAGCATATGTGGGATCCGATGGTGTTCCAGAATAATGGACAGATCGCTCGCTTCGTTGAACTGTCCCGTTCTTCCGCCGTACCGCTGGGATGTCACACCGAAGAGACGGCTCTGAAGTCGTTGCTGGAAGCACAGGGCGAAATACACATTGCCATCCTGAATCTAATGCAAACTCCACCGGCCGGCATCCATCGGCGGTGGTCGGCAGGCGAGATGGAACAGTTCATCCGTGGTCTGGAACTGTACGGGAAGGACTTTTTCCGAATAGCAACCGAGCTGCTGCCGGAAAAGTCCACCGGTGATTGCGTTCAGTTGTACTATTTCTGGAAGAAGCTGTGCGTCGATTACAAAACTACCCATCTGTTGCAGCACGGGGACAATTCGATGAAGTTCATCAACATGAACGTTAGTCCGGATGATCTGCTGTTGGACCACGCTGGTTATACAAGCAGCCCCGTGAGGTCCGGCAACGGTCTCGGTTCGCAGCAAACTGGTAACGACGTGCGTCCGCACGTCTGCGAGGTTCCCGATTGTTCAGCGGTAAGTTTGTTCTTCGATTTAACGGTTTGGACTGTCTCACTTAATTTTTTTCTCTTCTTTCTACGGCAGAGTTTCTCCTCAAAGGCCGCCCTGCACGGTCACATCCGTATTCACTGTATCGGACGCTCGGCAGTGCACCTGAACGGCACTACGCAAAATGGTAATTTCTTGAGTACTACTGCCGTTGGTAACCCTATTAACCCTAACCACATACCAACAAAGGATGATTATCCCTGCAAGGTGTGCGGCAAGTAAGATCACCCCAGTAACTGTCCGTTATTAGAACAAAAAAAAACAACAAAACACTACACAATACCGAAAATTAATCAGAATCAGTGGTTTCTGAAGAGAACATTAGTTACTGCGCGTTTTCGTTCGTGTTTTAGTTTGCGTTCTGTTTTAAAATTCTTTCGTTCGCAAAACCAACAGATCTTTCACTATTTATTCCAACAAATTACTCGGCTATGTGTTGCTAGCGAGTTTGTTAGTGTTTCTTTTCTGTTCTACTTGTGTTCGTCCGGTCCAGTACAGTACAGTACAGTAGTAGTTCTTCAGTTTGCGTCCGTGTGTTAGTTGATCGACGGCTATACTCACTCACACTCTCACAGATACACACTAGAAATGCTCACGAACACACGCCTAAAACTACCTCTAGCGAGCCTGACCAGCAACCAACTAGATAGCAGACGACAACTACAGTGCCAAACAACAGTGTCTCTCCTACTCTTTCTCCTCTAGTTTCTTTCAGTGTATTATTGACATATATATACCTAGTAGTGAAGCACGTGTTTTTCTACAAACAAACTACAGTCGATGCCGCTTCTTATGTCAGTGTGTTTGTGTGATGCGTCCCATTATTTCCTAGATAACCAATAGCAAGCGAATACAATGAATAGTAGCGAACTACTGCGAGCTGTACGGGTGGTCCTTTATGGGTTAGACCAGATGAAAGCGAATCTAGTGGGCGTTGCCGCGGGGAGTGATTTTTATTAATACTTTATTCCTGTGAATGGGTCCTAAGTAATATTGTTTACTTTCTCTTCTGTCTTTAACTCGATTGATTCAAAATTCACCTCTAAACTCTTCACATAATATTTTGGTGAAAACCGTCGTATTTCGATATGTACTGGAAAACTAGTGAACAATTTCATAGTGACGTAATAATCGAAAGAGAAAGTAAACAAAGAGAGGCTCTAACGGTGTATATCTTCATTGGATGAAAACCGGTTTTCGATCAAAACCAGTGTTCGGGTGGCTGGTTTTCAGTTAACCGAAAACCGGTTTTCAGACGGACTTGAACTTTGCCTGGGTATCTAAAATCAGGTGCAGTAATCGACGAGCAAATCCCGCTGCTTCATGCCATACCATTGGATGATGCGTCCGATACTCGACTGATCACAACCCGTTTTAGAAATGATTGTTAAAGAACAATTGATGGGTTATGTAGATAGTACTGGTACACTGTTGCATGATCAATCAGGGTTCTGGAAAAATGTTGTTGAAACGGAAGCAGGTCATTGAGAATGGAGTTAATTCAGCAGCTTTCGTTGACTTGAAGCGAGCGTGGCATGTGGTTGGGAGAGGTATGGCAGTTACTTAGAAAGACTTACGCAAGTTACAAGGTACAATTATCGAAATCCGAAATTAACCTCGATGTTCCACAGGATAGTGTACTAGAACCATTTTTGTTTTACCTATACATTGACGGCACAATAAAAGATATTGGAGAATGTTGTTGAAGTGGAAAAAACTTAAACTGAACACTTTCAAGACCAAATATATGATTGTAACTATGCGACAGAGGAAGGAAAATACTGCAACAATCGAAATAGATGGAGAGATGGTTCAACGAGTTTCAACTATCAAATATCTTAGGGTCACTTTGGACGAAAAACTGAGTTGTAGTGAGCACGTGAACTATACAGTCTGGAAAGCTGCCAGAAAGTTTGTAGGATCAATAGGCTCCTCTCATTTGACCCGAAGATAATTCTTTACAAGACCATTATAGCTTCTCAGATTGATTACTGCGCTTCTGTTCTTTTCTTAGCATCCAAGAAACAGAGTAAGCGGATGGAGCCGCTGTTGACGGAGGATCTTTGGAATCTCAACAGGAAGTACCACTACCATCTTACCGATTCACAAACACTCACCACAGACCACCCTGACAGGGAAGTTCACCAACACATCAATCGGAAAAAGCAACCAAACAATTCAAGAATCGGTGCAGATCTCCCGATTCCTCCGCACCTGTCGAGCCACTTGCCACTGCCAATGCGCACTCGGCCTCCTACCCGGCAGTACCGGCAATTTTCCAACCACAGGTACAGCTTTCGGAAATGCCTATAGTATAGAAACGTTGTTGTCAACGATGGCAGACACAATCCGCCATCGAGGTCACTAATTGTAGAGCTGGACCCTATTGTCTCCTCGACGTCGGTGGCACCCCGGTCCAGGTCTCGTCGACGTCGGTGGCACCCCGGTGTACAAAAAACGTCGATTCCAACACAAGCTTAACCGCCTCCATAAAACTGTGTTGATCGATGCTTGTGTGCTTTTCCACCTCTTCCCATCCCCGTTCAAGCACATGTTTGATGTTTCACACCAAAATTCTCGGCGAAAAAAACAGTGAACCTACAAAGAGAATGTGCAATGTTCTGCACTACGCATGATGGTCTAGTTACCAAGCTTCGACAGTGTTGGAATAGCGAGGAACGCAGACAGTCAAGGAGTGATCGCCTGCCTAGCGTTGGAGAGTATGAGTGAATGGAGGATGCGTTATATGAGATTATGTGAGTTGATTGTACTTTGTCATTGTTTTGTGAATGCTAGCTTTGTAATTTTTTTGTAAACAATTTGATGTGTTAATGCTAAAGAAATGTTTGTATGCGTCCGACGATGGCTGAAGAACAGTAAGCCGAAACGTTACATGTAATAATGGTAAAAATTACTGTTTTCATTTTCACCGACAAAAGTCAACAAGTCCACAAAATAAATATGTTGCGATGATCATAAAATCTTATATTAACCGGAACAAGTCATACACTCCAGATGAACTCACCGGCATTTTCAACCAGGATGCCTTGAACTTCCTGCCCAGAATAAGTAAAAACCATACCCGACGGACGGTTGTCGGATGTCCGGAGAACCACCATGGCACGTCGAACTCTGCTACGGCCAGAGGAGCTCTCCTATGAACGACCTGCACCGAAGTCTGCGAATTAATTATGACTTCAGAAAGGTCAGCGACGACGCCGGGAAGAGGCAAAAACGCCAACTGGATCAAATTTTTGGACGAAGCTCTGGAAGAGAGTTAACGCTTTAAGCGGAAAGCAGCAAGGCAGCGGCTACACCAATACCGGCAACGGGAGCACGGTGATCGATAATACAACCATTGGCAACGAGTTAAGCAGGTACTTCGCGTCCCTATCCGCAGGTGCTGCCCTTTAGTCCGCGTTCCTGCGATTCAGGTGAAGGGTCGAAAACGCACCCGTCCGATTCATACTTGACTCAGGCCTAGTATATGACCTGCCCTTCTCCGGATATGAACTCTGTACGGCATTGGAATCGCCACACTGTAAGGCTACCAGATTGGATGATGGAGCGGCGAACCAATATCTGCCTCGTGGAAGGAGGCTCTGGTGAGAATCCCGAAACGATGACAGCGAAGTAGGGCGATGATTTTTGCCTCATTAGACGACAGATGGATGTTAACTCACATTCCGACGTGAAGCAGGAACTGGTGCCTATCCCACCAACTTTGGTTCAGTGATATGCTACTCTGTCACCGACGCACCGGCCTATATCGCAACACTCCGTGGTGGTGCGATGCTACCGTGTGGCGTCACCGAGTACTGCAACAGCTAGCCAACTGGGAGTATGGGCCACTTCCTGAGCGACTACCTGTCCAATCCCCCATTCCGGGTGCGAGTCGGGGGTCCGACACCTCTCCGGAGGTCAACGGAGTCTCCCAGGAACCTGTCCTCGATTACACTGTTCCTGTTGGCCATGAACTTTCTGTTTGCGAGCCTACTACGAGGAAACTAAGTTTTGGTCTACGTCGACGCGTGATTGTCACGAAGGAAAGGGTCATCGAACCCGTCGAAAACTTCATGCGCGGCCGATGTTCCGTATCCGTCAGTCGCTAAAGGCATGAAGGCCTACATTGCTGACCGGAGTGGCCGTACCCTACCGCAAGGAACCGAAGATCCTGAGGATAATCGGCGATCGCTACCTCACCTTCACGCCACGCTTTCTACAGATCAAGTGCCGGTTGTTCCCGGCGCAAATGTTACAACCACCGGATTACAGTTAGCATTAGCCAGGTGTTAGTACACAGCAGAGAATTTTACTGAGTGGAGTTGTAATGCAATACGGATACGGGGTCTTCGATGGGCGCCCGCATTCACTCTTACTAGAAAAACACTGGGATTCTTGGAACGTAAAGCCGGAGTATACGGACGTGGATATCCAACGATCGCCCGCCTACATCGAGTCCGTGACTAGGCCTAGACACAAGCCTGTCTACAAAGCTCAGGACCGGTACTGCCGGGAACTAAGTTAGAGCTAAATACAATCGCTTGATGGCCACTAAGTACGTGCGGGTATTCATCGACGGTTCCAGGATAGGTGATGAGAACAGCATAGGTACCCCTATGCTTACGGAATATGAGAGCGATCTCCTTCCGTATATCAGTGCCATGCTCAATGTTCTCTGCTGAGGTGTCAGCTATGACGCTGGTTGTGGCTCAGCATCCTGAGCCATTATCAGCGACAATTTCTTAGACCACCGGCCACTGATGCATCGACGGCAACCAAAAAGTTCCCCGGCTAAGGGCAGACCTGTCCGTAGTTAGGTGACCTCCGGCAGTACTACGACTCTTATCATTTAAAGGGGTCGAGCAGTAGGTATCAACATTGTCTGGGTAAAATACCGTGTGCAGAGGCGCTGTTTCGAAATCACAAATCATAATTATACAAAAGATCCTATGTGCAAACGAGAAACTCTTTTCAGGGTCGTAGTGTGGTCTTTTGGCGCCCTTGGCGGGGTCTCATTTATTTAGTGAGTAGATTAATTCAGAGTGTAATTGAAAATGGCACACTTATCCTCACTTAGTTTATGAAGCAGATCAAGTCTTCAGCGCTCTTCTGCACGGAGGCCAGCGTCCTTAGTGCGGACCAACCCGGCTAACATTACGCTGCGAGCTGAATTGCTTAGTACCACCTAAGTTTAGTCTCTAATCCTGCCACAATATAAGTGTTTGGATATATCAAAATCGAATTCATCGTCCATTTCATTAAAAACACGAAGAGGAGAATCAAGTGGATTATGGTACCCGTTGTTAGTCCTCTGGTAAGCAACTGCTAAGAGAGCAGTCAATACTTCCTGTGATATCATCGAACACAAACATATGTTGCATTCTAATGCGCTTTTCGACATATTGCCGTTGGTCTGTGTAAGAAAGAAAATTCACTGGGTCATTCCAAGGAGACAGTGAAATCAGTTGACGTCAGGTATTTGAAAGTGTCGGATTGTCCCGGGATACTGTACGTGCAGGTCGGTTTACTGAGCAGACGTCTTATTAACGAATTCAATAACACAATTATTACACATTTTCCATACCGGTTGCTAAGGAAATACATTAAGTTTCACATTACGTCCGGGTATAAAAAACTGCTGAAAATGGATGATAAAATAGATGTTAAGTAATATTCGTCATCAAAGACTCTGATGTCCTGTTTAAAATCATACACATTGCATTTGGTCGGACCGAATCTGATCTTCTATCGGATCAAAGATAATCCACTAAGTATTCTAAAGATTTCGAAAGTCCTGACGCGGAAATATTAAGCCGCGACAGATATCTCGAAAGTTATCCCAGTTAAACTCCGAAATGTAATATTGTGTGTAAAGCAAGCAAATCCCATCAGTGACAACAAATCTTTTATGAAAGACTACCGGATCTGTATGCCTGCTCACAAAGTTGAGATCGACGGTGTGGTCACTGATTCGAGTTTATCATGCGTGAATCTACTGAAGCACGGTACTATGGCCCGGTGTGACAAATGCGCAGATAATTATGAGGATGACTCTTGCATTGGGAATGCTGATAAGTATGTATTGTGGGGAGCGTACCATGCCTCGTGAGCAAACAACGCTCGACGAATCTGAAGCGTTTTTGTGAAAGATGCCATATGCACTATTTTGCAGAAATACTACAAACAACAACCAGAGATTCACCTTAATGACGGACAGGTTGGGTCTTGGTTGAGCACCGAAAACTTTGTGATATTGTGGAACTTCTCCCGGCATCGAGGGCACTTCAATTCTCGTGGTAGGACATGGGGTCGATGTCGATGATTATTGATCTACCTTACTCCACAATCTTTGCTACAACTTTAAGGAGGTGGCCTGCTATACTGCCCATTGAGACATATCTCTCCTACTTATGTGAGATAAATTTTTAGATTTTTAATTAGATTCAGTTGAAATACTAACAAAGAGCTAACTAGAGCCGGCCAGAATTCTGGCTTATTTTCCGACTGAACTTGTTGGAAAAGACAGCCTCTCATTTGAACGTAGAATATTCTGAAAAAGTATGGTTAAAATGGTAAATTAGATCTTTACATTGTACTTCGTATCTTATGTGGCTTGATCCACGGACGCTTTCGCTAGTCTACCCATAAGTAGTGCCCGTACAGCCAACTTACTTACTAACACAAACAAACAAATATTCCTGGTGAGCATGAGTTCGGGGGCTGAGATATTTGTAGGTGAAATAGATACGTAACCAAAAGATACGGGCATAACAATGCAACCAAGTCCATGTTTTCACCACTGACAAACATCTCAGAAATTACCCGCCATGCCACAATACATTGAATCATCTATTGGTTAATATATTTCTCACCTTTTCCCTCCATTTTGGGAAACCCCCACCAATTCTACCGTAGGGTATTCAATAAGGTAAAAAGTCGTAGCGCCCACATGAAATCCCACAGACCGCAAGATGCGAGTGATCAGCTGCAACACCAACTGCAGTTGCACCAACAGCATATGCAACAGCAGCAGCATCAACAACAACAACAACCACAGTGCTGAACGTAAGCAAAGACAAAGCTGACAGCTGTCAATCGTCAAAACGACTCAAATAAAAGACAAAACAGTGTTAAATTTCGAGACAATCTTAATCCATAATGGTGAAAAAAAATGCACACAAGTGTTGCTACAAAAAAAAAACAATAACAAAAATAAAAAACCGAAAGCCACCTCGAATAGTAATCAACAAACTTTTAAACCCAAAAATCGAACCTGAGCAAACCATTGTAACGGAGGTTGTTAAGCGAAACGCAAATTATACGAGCAAAATCCCACAGAAAACAAAAACAAACACTCACACAACAAACACTTACTGAACACGCGTCAGAACGCAGAAGAGCGAAAACAAAATGTCAAATTATCCGAACATCTATATACACACACATACATTGAGGTGAAACTTCCAATTAATCCTCAAATCATATATTAATATAATATCTACTTTAACGTAAGCTTAGAAAGAAAAAAAAACTGTTTTTTGTATACTTTTTGTTGTTGAACTTTCTACACTTCAAAGACGTAAAATGTACATAAAAAAACAAATCAATTGTTGATGAGAAATCTTGTATTCTTTTTAAATCTTTTAGCGATAAACAAAACAATACAAAAGTAAAATCAAACGGTCGATAACAAATCAAAACAAAAACGAATACACACTGGGCGTGGCCTTTTTATGATGAAGATAAACAAAAAATCGGAGATTTATGAAAAACAAATCAAGTTTTAGCGAAGCTATTCCTTAACCACCAAGAGTGACAGACATGACCCAGTCCCGCCCTGGAAAATATTTTTAGCATCATAACCGTGTGATTGATGTTGATGATGATGATAATGACGAAACACTAACATACTCATTCACAAAAACACAGACACACACATATAGCCAACCAAATAATAAAAAAGCAAAGCCAACTAAGTTTTTCTATATTATTATAGTCGTCCTCCATTTCTCTAATAAATCTCAAACTCAAACTCTATAGATGACTTTTTATCTTTCCAGTATTATAGAGAGACATGAACAAACAATACAAAAAAGCAGCCTGAGCTACCACAAAGGAATAATACATGCGATGCGAGTAGGAAAATTTCTTGCTAGAAATGAGAAAAAAATACATTCTTCCGCATACATACACTCACTCACACACACACGATTTAGCGTAATGTTTAACCCTAAAAAAAGAAAAAAGTAAATGACGAAGAAAAACATGGTTGTACCTAGAACTTAAGTGTTGATCGATGTCCCTAATTCTATATATTATTATGATAAGCATAGAAAAAAAAACTACACAGCAAACATTACAGAAAAAATAAGGAAAATGACAAAAATATATATATTATATATTTATTAATTAGAAGGTTAAAAATTATTGGAAAACTTCATACTGTGGTAGCGGGGAAACTTTCAACACCCCCCGCCCCTCCCCCCTAGCTAAAACGAGAGAAGTTACTAGCGGATAGAGAAAGAAGAAAAAAAAACAAAGAAAACAATGGTAACGTCAGAAAGTGAATGTAAAACTGAAATATTGATTAAAAATTTTAAACAGCATCTCGCTCCCCGCGCACCATTGACTCGTTTCGACTGATTTGTTGTTCAACCATATCCGGGATTGAGGAAAGTCCCAAGCTCAAACATTAACTCAACAGTATCCAACATGGCAATAATAACTCGCTCACTCGTATTCGTGCAGAAATCGATGCTCCTCTCGGGTTTTGAGCCTTTCGAGAGTAACTACTATTTATATTTTACCCCCGCTAAGTGAGGAACTCGACACAGACGCTCAGATTTACCGTAGATAAAAAAAATATGAGGACACAAATTGTGAGACATATTCTAGCTTTTTATTGATTGTGATATTAGATTTTTTGGATTGGAAAGTGGAATGAAACGAAGGCAGATGCAAAGCATATTGTGGCTCAAATTGGTAGTTTTCAGTAATGAACTTCCTACAAAAAAGCATGAAAGCTATAATCGGACACCCAGCGGGTACTTATTTCGGGCGAAAAGCTTTGATTGTGCTTGGTTTAACAGAATACACATCAACGAAATCTCAAAGTGTGTTTTATCAATGTTATTTATGCTCTTTATAAGTTTTATATCAACGGACAATGAAAGAACAGCGTCAGTATCACTTTCAGTTAACTTAATGTTAAAGTTAATGAAGAGGCGTATTCCGTTTACCAACTGCTGCGTTTGAATTGCCAAAAAATATTCACAAGTCATCGGTTAAAAAACAGTTCTCTTTCGATTCCTATAGTGAAGACCTCATCGTTCATGAGTGATAGGTAAAGTAGTGGCCCTAGTGTACTTCTCTGGGGAAAACTCAGCTACAGTGTTTTCATTATTATAATTAACTGATATTCTATTACTAAAAGATTCTTAGGTAGGAAAAGGAATGAAAGGTTGTGGGTAGGACGGGATAAGATGGCACTTGTAGCTCAATGCTCTTTTCTCCGTGAAAATCTTAGTAAGTCCTCCTAAATGACTTCTTTATCTAACGTCTTTTCTATCACTTATGAGTATCTTTTATGGTAAAATCGTTGTTTTTAGTAAATCTGTACTTTCCGGGGCAAAAGGAGCATTCCCCAAAAACTGTCACTTTTAGTAATATTTCACTCTATGAGAAACATTTAGAAACAGGCTGTTGGACAATGTGAAAACTGTATTTTGATCACTATCTACCCAACAAAAGAAATACATGCCTTTACGGAGTTGGCCAGATGGGTTGTACACAATGATTGATGCAGTTGTAAAAATTCAAAAAAACTGTCACTAGATTGGAACTTTGGGCCCTTGCGATGGAAGTACCTTTCGGGTCGTGCAATGTAGTTTTCCAGCTAAACAGTTGGGTTGAAAAAACTCCGTCGATTTAGCGATTCTATAATATAATATATCAGCGCCTTATTCTGCGCGGCGTGTGACGTGAGGTGACTAAACTCACCTCATTTTACGTGTTTTTTTTTCGCTCGATTCTGAGAGTCGACTCGGGTGAGGTGAGATTCTCCATTGCGGTTAAATGGGTGTCTCACGTCACCCGAAGTGACTCTTCAGAATTGGGTGAGAAAAGTCACGTAGAGTGAGGTGAGATTAGTCGTCTCACGTCACACGCCGCGCAGAATAGGGCCGCAGGATATATTATATAGGGGAACCCGGGGCTATTCGGACCTACTTAAGCAAATCGCCCTTTTAGGTGGATAGATGATACAAAATTTACCGGTCAAAGGTCCTAATTGTTAGTTTGAAACCTCAGCTACATTTTGGTGTCATAAAAGGTTCATTTGGACCACTCAATGGCAGCGCTAGGCGACGATTTGCAAACCTCTACATTTTTCCATACTTTTACAATGTAGGGGTAATTCGGACCAACAGCGGCAATTCAGGCCGTCATTTTTCTTTAATTTTTTTGCAATGGAATTATCTTTACCTATGAAATATTTATAAGAGACACTTCTTAAGAAGCAAAAAAATAAAATAAATTGCTTTACAAAAACTTATTCTGGTAAGTCACAGATGTCGATTGGCGGCCCATGTATTTTCTTTGCTGTGGCGTGCGCAATGGTCTGCGCAGCCGCAAGCCGCTGAACGTTGGTTGATGGAATAGGGGGTCCGTATAGCCCCGTACGCTCATTTCGCACAGAAGTGGTGAGCGTCTCGAAAATATCTGTGTTTTCACCCAAACAAAAATCATTCCATTAAATAGAATCCTCAAGTTTTTCAAGACACTTACTTATTACCATCATAATGATTTTACTTTACTTATTACCATCATAATGATTTTTGTTTTGAGTATGGCAAAAAAAATGAAACACGTTGTATTTCCTTTCTACAAAGAACAAAGAATCAAATTCAGCTCTCAAAATTAATGTTTCAGAATAGCGGTTCCATGAATATGTACGATAGTCAGAAAGTCTTGCTATTTTCTGAAAAATCGAGGTGGTCCGAATTACCCACACTGTCTTAATAGCCCCGGGTTCCCCTATATATATTGACTCGATTGACACGTTCCCCCTGTTACTCGGAGATTTGTGCCTTGCCGTGTCATCTCATCACTCTCCTGATGGGAAGGAAACTGGAGGTGACAGAAAAAAACACAATACAATCACAACACAAAACAAATGTACAGCAAAGATGCATTCACTCGCGAAGGAAGATAAAGCCTATAGCTTTTTACCGCACTGGGATACGAGAGTCCTTGACTTTTACCTACATGTACATAGGCAGACTTTTACCTCCATGACTGCTACCAAGGTAGTTACATATCGAATAATGAGGCTCCGTGATCGGATTCACAAAGATCACACGAATTATACTCAGCACGTTGAATAGTAACCATGTGAAAATTGAGTTTGTAATGTTTAGTCAGTGCCCTGACTAAAATACTGCAATTGTGCCTGGAAAAATTATTTGACATTTTTGGACTCACATTCGGCAGAAATTTTTTTGTTTGAACGCAAGTTTACAATGTACTTCAGATAACGAGCTACACCAATGGTAGGCATGTTCGGATGCAGCCCAAAAGCGAATATAGTACTTCATTCCACTTATCGACTGTAGTAGAACGGCTTTTGAACCAACTCAATCAGTTAGGCCCGCCAATTCGTCCGCCTATTCATTTCCAGTAATACTAATAGACATTATGAAAAATGCTAAGTTCTCGAATCTGCCGAACTAAGTGCTGTGAGAGCAGCCTGACTGTCAGTGAAAAAATGAATTCCTTTAGTGTAAATTCCCTGTTGAAGTGCCGATTGTACACCACACAAAAGTGGGAAGATTTCTGCTTGGAGTACGGTTTCGTATCTACTAAGCAAAAAGGGGTTGACCTAATCTTATTTCACGACAATAGCCACCAGCATTGGCTCGGCTCTTCAACAAAGAACCGTCAGTGTAACTAACTGCGTATTCTTCAAGCTTTCGCTGCATCCAGCCAGACAACCTTTGCTCGCGAGGAGGAATTTTCACATTGAATGATTTGAAAGGAAAACTGCGTGTAAGTGAAAGGCCACTGGGAGCAAGTATAGCCCAAGTAACCGTTTAGGGCCATAGTCTTGTTGCACGATCTTTTAAATCTATTGTTTCAGAAAAACGTAGTGATTTTATGTTCAAGAGTGCCTCTAGAGCAGCAGTAGATATTGTTGTGAACGCACCAGTAATCGCCATCAAGACAACCCTCTGATATATGGTTTAACTTTGCTTGGATTGTTGTGACTTCTCCCTTCTGTCACCACATCAGGTCCAACAATAGTTGTGTAGATGTACATGGGTTTGAAGTCCTCAAGATTTGCCGAAAGTCCGGCTACATTAACCGGGAACCATGCAAGCTTTCGTGATTCTGAAATCGATGTGAGCTGACCAATTTAGTTTTGATTCATGAAATCAGAATCAAAGAATCGCGACGGACGAGATCCAGGTATAATCCATCATTGCTTGAGCAGCATAATTCATATTTTATTTGGATTAACCGGATAGTCCAATATGAAGACATCATTGGTGAACAACAAATGTGTTAATGCAAATAGCGATTATCATTATATGATAATCTAGAGCGAAAGCATATGTCGGAAACCCAAGCGCACTAAGTTTCCGCAACAAGTCATCGGTGAAAAGGTTCCATAGAAGTGGTGACAGCACACCACCTTGAAGAAATCCGCAGACAGTCAGTTTCCTAATCTCTAGTTGTCTTAAGGAGTTACCTTTTTATTTTTCAGGAAATCGATTTTTGTATTACTTTATCTGAAAGTATTATTCCTCCTTGAGAGTATTTTCCCAAATTTTTATAGCGATCCGAAGAATAGACCGAAGGGTCGAGCGCTTCCGAACGCGCTTCCTCAACCAAGAGCAGTGGTAACTTGAAATTTTAAACTTGATTATCTCGAAATGTCGTTTTTTCCAAAAATGGTTTTTCCTTTATCACGATTGCCAGAAAACCACTTAACCGAAATTATTCAATTTTTGCTTTCAAATGATCGTTATTAATTTTTCACGTACCTTAACGATTCCTTTTTTGAGCATAAATTTTTGTTTTGTAGTTGAGAATTGTTTAATGCAATTTTTAGAGCTTAAAACAGCCATTTTTTTTTAGGAAAAACGTTCCCGAATGCAGGAAGGTCGGTTCCGACAGCATGAAGTAACAAGTTACTTTACGCTCGTCCGGACGTGCCGCAGACTCAGGTGATTCGCATTTCTAATGCCAAGAGATCCTGACTTCTGCGGTAGCAGACAAAGGGTTAAGTCGCCGGTAAACTCTATGCTTGCTCATATGACCCTTTTCCATGCTTTTCTCAACTTTCTTCCGTCAACTCCTTGCTAATAATATAAGTTTTATGATATGATATCATTGCTTTATGCCTTTATGTAAATTTAAACTTTCTTGGCATTTTTCGCACAAAAAGGTATGTAACCCCTTAACGATGTCGGTTGCTAAGCATTGCGTGTATCCAGTTCATGATACATAAAAGGAATCTGTGACCTCATGCTGTTTCCAAAACGGATTAGAAATACACGTTGTCAAATGCAAGCACCTACAAACTCCTAAGTTTGCTTGCTTTTGCGAAAAAAATTCAATGTTGTAGACAAGATTGTGTAACGGGATGTTAGTAGACTTCCCCCGCTAATATGCATGTTGCATTGCATGTAGCGGGTGCTCATCCAAACTAACATACTGGATATGATAGTCCATTAAACGTTCCACTGATTTGAGAAGGAAGGAGATCAGACTGATCGGTCTAAAGCGCTTTGCCTCCTCATAAATCGCGCGACCACCTTTTGAAATAAATTTCACAATTATTTCCCGCCGCGCTTACGGAATGTATCCGGTTGCAAGATCATAATTAGGAACTTTTTTCAAAATATGCTTAAATACCAGAGTGACCGGTAGCATTTCAAATGCTATTTACCATAAAAAGTAGATTGCATTTGAAATACTAAATTTTTCGATTTGAGATTTATATGTGATTACTAATTTCTATCTCCAATCAGCCGAACTAAGTGCTTTTAGGGCAGCCTGACTCTTAGAGCGAAAATAAATTGTTTTACCGTGAAATACCCCCCCCCCCCCCCCTCTTCCCGTTGATTGTGCGTCACACGGAAATTTGTGCTTGAAATGCGCGGTACAATATCTACCAATCGAATGGGATTGGTCTGCTCTCATTTCACGACAATACGCACCAGTTCATATCAACTTTAAAGTAGAACCGGAATGATTCCATCTTTTCCTGGAGACTTATACGGAGCAAAACTTTCAATAGCCAATTTGATCGATTCGGTTGTCACAAGCCTAGGAACAAATTTCCAAGAATCTGAACTACCTGAATAGAACTCAGGAAAAGTCGACAGTGATACAGCCTGAAAAGTGTGTGTGTGTGTCAAAAAGACAGTTGAGTCTTCGTTAGACAACTATTCACCACTAGTAGTCCTAAGTGAACTGACATGAACGGCTTTCGATTTCGCAAGTAACATCTTCAATCTACTGGTCTCGTTGAGACTTGAGACATTTGTGCAGAGGTTTTTTCCATCAATTTTGCTCAGAGAACTGGAGAGTATTTCAGTATGCTTTGCGAGCCAACTTAAATGCCTCCAACCCTTCCCTGATTCTGCGATTCGAAGCTCTTCTACATAACCTTTGGAGTCGAACAAGTCCGGCATTCCATCAAGGGGTTCCTCTAGAAGCACGCATAACTCAAAACAGACAAAACCCCTTGGTATGCTGCTACTATGAGTCAGTTTGTTTTACCCACGATCTCATCCAAGTCATTTGGAGATTCAATCGTCAGAAGATACCCATGAAACTTAGTTGCCTAAAGTCCTCTTCGTAGATTTAGGATTACGATATGTGACAATATCTAGCAAGACGTTTAAACGATCAAAGACGATGTACTTATGATTAGATAACAACGGTTCGAGATCGTTGGGTACGAGCCAATTTGCCAACTCATGTGTAATACCATCAGAGCAGAGAGTTACATCTAACACTTCTTCTCTGCGAGTTCGTGCAAATGTTGGGCGAATTCCTACATGAGCTATGTGCAGATGTGTACTATACTAAAGTATTTCACCAATTCAGTGCCTCTCAAGTTTATATCTGAAGTGCCCCAGATTATGTGGTGGGCTTTTGCATCACTGGTTATTGTGAGTGGAAACCCATTTCTGCCATAGTATGATGCAACAATTTCAATAGAATCATCAGGAGCTGATTCATCATGCGGGAAATATGCCAAAATATATACATATTTTCTGTTCATGTTATTGACTGTGACAACACAAAAATCACGAGTTGTGAGGTCAGCTGCGAAACATGCGTCAATAGCACTAGTCCCAAGTATACATGCATGAGGTATTTCCCGTGGATTTATCTAGCAATTTTTGTTGAAAATTACGAAAACGGCGGTTTTCTGTGCTGTAGCGGCTGTTCACAGTATTGACACGTAGGAATCTGCCCTGGATGCGTCACCAATGTTCGCTGAGTATATGTAATACCTTGAACTGATTTGCATTAGATGGCCAAGTAGGATAGAATAGGTTTTGTCGGACGCATTTTCACCACCCGAACACCGTTGCGAAAACCTGGGAAGAAGTTCCTCTAAGTGTCTTCCTTAACGGCATCCACTTCGTATTTTGACATGAGTTGTTTGATAGCAGCGGGATTAGTACGCAGTGCCAGGTCATGTAGCTGTATTTCAATACAGTCATTATCTGTATATGTTGGGATGTTGCATAAAATGTCATTACATTCGACGACGTGAAGCAAATAATTCTGCTTGACTAATGTTTTTGAACATAATCTCATGACGTAGACGGTGGGGAATTGTACAGCATTAAGTTCTGCTACGATGAGCTTCATGTTAACCTTCAACAATTGCTAAACTTCACGATTCGATAGCCTTACTGGACATTTCGAAAAGTCAACAGCAACAAAGTTTGACCTGGGAATACACTAGCTTTGCATTGTCATTGACCCGTGGATCTTTTATGTTGGCTTATCCATCGCATCTTGGGGGTCATTTAGTTTGTCTATTCTTTCGCGTTATCGTTCACGTCCATGTCATCATCGATACTACTTTCTCGCAGTTCACGCTGAGAGGTTCTTATTTGTTTCTTGTTTATACGGATCGCTTTTGTAAAGCCGTCTTCATAGGTATTAAGGTTGGGGTACCGGTAGTACCGCTACCGAAAATCCAGGGAATGCCGACCCATTCTTGGTACCGAAATATCGGTACTTGATAAATAAAAGTACCGGTAGTTTTGGTACTATGCAAAGCTTTTGATGAGCAATATAATTGACACAACCTGTTTCAAACATTGGCTAGCAAGGTGGCATTAGAAGATTAACGAATATAACTCCCGTTGTACGTAGCTGGATATTTTAACTATTTATTCGAAACTAAATACAAATGATATATTTTGAGCTAGCATGAATGAAATAACAATTGATTTGTGTTTCTTGGACTATCCCATAAGCAACATTCAGATTGTTTCACGTGGTTCACTGTATACCGAAATAAAAAGATTCGGGCGTAAGTAAGGCTATATACATTTCGCTGTCGAAAGTTAATCTATAAAAGAACGAACGCCGACTTAGTTCCTAGCCTCGATCCGAATAGGGCACGCAGGGATCTGACCTGAGTTTGTGCTCAGCGTTGTTTGATTATATGCGCTTTGGATCCAATGCCAGATAAGAAGGAATATGTTTCGTCATCTCACAACATGAAAATACATGGGAAGTTTCTTCAACTAAGGAACTCGAAGTGCGCGGTGCAAATCGACGTACCTTGATTTAATCATTTTAGCTCAAACATCGTTGTATTCGATGTTGTGATGCAACTTGGGCAGTACCACATTACACCTACGATTTAGCCGCTTCCGTTGAGAATAATCGCTATTATCACCCTTAAGGAACTGTTCCACCAAGCGCACATTTGGTCTAATACGATTTTTTTTAAAGTCAGTATGGTAATTCTCGTAGTAGAGGCACGTTTCACTGCTGTGGTTTTATGGTTTCACTGCTCAGTCAGAGGAACGATACTGTACTGTTTGTGCAGTGGATAAGTAACGAGCAGTAGAATTTGATTGCTAAAACAGAGCAATTTTTTACTTCTACTCTAAAATTAAGATTAAGGTAAGATTAAAAGGTAGACTGAAGCACATAGAAGCTTACCAATAAAAGTATATTTTTGAAGCTTTGGTGTTGTTTTGTTCTTTTTTTATAAGAACATTCCGGTACCAGTATTTTCTCGATACTACCGGTACTGAGGGATACTGGGTTCTCACCGAAAAGGGTCATTACTAGGGACCCTAATCGGTATTACTTCTTTATTGATGATACTAGTTGTTGGTTTGGGAGTTAGTTACATGTTTTCCGTAGTTGGCTGTCTGGTTACATAATTGGCATGTAGGAGTCTGCCCGGGATATGTGACCAGCGTTGTTTGCTTATTGGTTACGCCATCCTTCGGTGATGGTCCAACCATCGAATCATGACTGTAACTAATGAAGTCAGAGAACTTGGCCCTAAACCCACTACTCTGTTATCCATGTACGCTTCGTGAGCAGATCAACATTTTTGTACATGATTTAGTTTCTGCACCTTTATACCAAGTTCAGTCCCAAATTTGAGCACAACGTAGCTTACCTAAAGAGGATATAGTTGCAGCCAAATTTGCAGTGTGATACTGCTTTAGTGGAAAAGCTCACAGGTCACGGTAAGGTACAGTATCATGCCGAGAATGTTTTCAAATTATTAATCGACAGCTATTCGCTGCAGTGATCGTTCAAAAGAAACACAAAGAGAGGAGATCAGTGATGGCTCCTACGAGGAACGCCCGATTTAACGTCGAATGTATCTAAAAGTGTAGTTAGACGCGTTCAAAATTCACTAACCAGCTTCTTATTGTGTTTGACTCGATTTTCTTTTGCATAACCACGACACACGATGATCGTTAGAACCAATCAGTAAAAACCCAGCGCAATCAACGCTCGCCATACTCTGTGTTGTGAAAAACCCAATTCGAAATGGTCGAAACCTTATCCTGAACACTGAAATTACTATTCTCACTTTACTCAACTCCTGCCTGGTCGGAAAACAGTGGAGAAAATGAAGATTTTAGCTTAAGAAGAGAGCACAAGCAAATCTGTCGAGCAGTATTCCGAAACGGAAAGTCCATGCAAGCAAACTGTGGCCTAGTAGACGAGAACGAACAACTGCAAATCTTAAGTATCTATTTTGAGGAAAACTTTGCTTACTTTGCTTGGAGATCAGTTGACCGTTGCTCTATCGTTCCTTTCGGTTCAATCAGTCAAGTCAGTCCGAGATATCGAAAAACAAACGTCAAGCGGAAGCAAGTATTCAAAGTCAAATGGAACCTAATAAGAGTAACTATTAAACCGTGAAATTACAATGAAGAAAAATGAGATAATAGTTGAAACATATCAGTTTTCTAGAAGCAAAATGTGTATTTAAAAAGAACGTAAAATTTAAAAAAATTAAATAAAAAAAAGATTGATTAAACGTAATACTTTTATTAAAGACACAGATGGAGGAGTAAAACCGTAATTTAAATGCTCACAATGAAGAGTAAAGAAACTACGAAAAGTGTTGTACCTTATCTTAAACCGAAGAATAAACGAGTAAAATAATGGAGAATTATTAATTAAGTCAAAACTTTACAGTTGCACCTTAGTGTTAAGGTTAAAAGTGTACTACTACTTGGAGAAAGAAACCGAACAAAAACAATAAAATATGCCAAAACGTAGAAAGCCGGGAACTAAGGAAACGTAAGTTGAACGCCCCGTGTAAATGTAATACCGTTCATCATTTTGTAAAGGAAGTTTCCTCACTGATAAGAAAATGAAAACAAAAAAGACAAACACACACAAATCCTTCAAAGTTGTGCGACGAGCGAAATTGAAAAGTAATATTTAATGACAATCCTGAGTCGGATGCGGACGGAAGCGCAGAAGAAGTAAAAAGTAAACCACAGCCTCGTTTTGTAATGTTTGTAAATAGCGGAACCCATTGGCCGCGGCTAACGGGGGATAACCTGTCAGAAATTAAGAGTAAAAAAAACAAACAAAAATAAATCGATGTGTCTTCACGCTCAATTCTTTCTCACAGCACTTTTTTTTCCTGTGCAAACGAAACGATAGTAGCTTACACAAGCAATGACACGCGTCAAAACGAGAAAACATTCGCGCGAGCGCCATCTATCGATCGCTGAACGTAATGCATGACGTCTTTGTTTATAAACAATGCAACTATTCTTCCTTCCGACGGCGAACCAATCAATCCTACCGAACGAGTGAGATAATCTAGTGTGCCGGGCACACAAAACACACCTAAAAAAGCGCGTGCGCACTGAAAGCGGCAACTCACGCTCTCACACATACACACACAACAATTGCTCACAAGTGCGCAGACATTAGTTTCTAGACCCTGAGTTAGAGTTAGTTTAGCTAGCGTATAGGCCTAAGTTATAGTTGAAGCTCGTTTTTACCTTGTTGAGTGTTTTATTTGTCGAGATTATTAACACTTTAAAAATACGTTGACGTTTGAGACGGTTCAACGAAAAAAAAAAATTCCCTTAATCTACCCTTAGTTTATTCCTGGTATTTATTTTACTATCAATGATGAAACTGGTTTTCACATGAATAATTTACAATCTAGTTCAATTGTTGCAAGTTTTCTGAAAACTTGATTCGTTCGTTAAAACTCTTAGTCTAATGTGCATAGAAGCAGAACAAAGGCCAAAGCAAAACAAATAACTAACAAACAAAAAAACACACACAGACAAACAAGCAAACAGCTACGAACGCCAGCGGGGCGTCCTAGTTAGCCCTTAACCCACTCGAAGCGAAACCTTAACAAACTAGAGTTGATTTTTACCCTTAATTTCCAACGTCCAGCTTTTGCTTGCGGATGGTCTCTCTCTCTCTCCGAAAAGTTTTTCGGACGGCTTTTGAGCTCTCGCTGACCCCTCGAGTAAATCCAACAGAATGAATACATTGTACTTTATTGATTGTTAAACTTAAGTGATTGTAAGTAAAAAAAAACAAAACAAAGATAATTACCCAGAAAGCCAAACCGAGCGCAAATACCTACTCAATTTGCGCTACACATTTATTACATTAGAGTACGTTATGTCAAACAAAAAACAACCAGCAATTAATTTGTATTTAATAACAAATAACAGCGAGATGATTCCCTAAAGGACAGAGAAAACGGAAGTTCAACTGAAAAGAAGAATAAAAGTGGTGCTCGCCATCTGATCCACGCCAGCAACACACATACAGACACACAAAGTAACAAACAAACAAACAAACAAGCAGAAAATGAGCTACAGAATATGGTTCAATGTTTTAACTGTTAGTTTTTAAATGTATGGAATGAAAGCGAGGGCAAGATACGGAAATCCCGATTGAGATCCGATTAGAACAAAACCGACAAATGAAAGGAACAAACTGGCTTTATTTTAAGACATCACAGAAATCCACGGCGATTTTGAAGACATTAAATGTTTGTGTGTAACGAACGGAGCTAGATTACTATTATCGATAATGCTTTAGACAAAATGACACTGTTCAAATTTCACTTGAAGTGAAACAATTTTTTTTTTCTGTTGATAAAAATAAAAATGCTTAACTTTGCTTGTTATTGTTTAATTTTCTCCCCTTTTCTTTATGAATGATTTGGAATCTATTGAAATTATTACCCAATTATGTTGTTTTCGATTGGAATCCAACCAGTAAGTCGAGCCGGAGTTCTGGCTGGTCTTAGTTAGTATCCGACTCCAGTGACACAACCGATTCTATTTAGCCAGCTTGCCTCATTTTCCGGATGGACTTACTGGGTAGAATAAGTTTATTGTTACAGCTGTAATGCTTATTTTTCGTTGGCAGATGGAGACAGATGCCATCAATTATCTGTTCTGGCAAAAAGTAAAAAAAGCACCCTGTCTTTTACCCAATGGAAAAAAAGGAATAACTAATTTGTGCATAAGGGTACAAGACCTAACTTTGAAAAGTTGGCTTTTAATGTTTTGTGTTCCACTCGTCAGTAACTGACTCCAACTTGCTGTCGGTTAGACGATGTATCCAAACTAACGCGAAATTGGCGCCAGTTAGACACTAAATCCAAACAGTGCACACAACGTGCGTGATCGTCTAAAGCAACTGGCTGGTACCGAGTGATGTCTCGGTTATCCAAGCACAGAAGCTCTAGGTCGCTGACAAGTATAGGGAAACGCAAACTCGTAGACGTCATGCCAAAAGACAGAGTTCGTTTACCGATATCGTCAGCGACCCAGAGCTGGGGTGGCATTACACATCTCGATTCGATTTAAATTCTATCGACTCGACCTTGTTTCGCATTATGTATTTCGAACCGAGCTCGAAAGTAAATTTTCGTTAGAGTTCGCTCGAAGAAGTACTAGATTATCGAGAAGTGTTGGCATTATGGAACCAAAACAATCGAACTCGAAAGCGAATCGAGTCGAACGTATTTGCTCGATAGTTTTATTGCTGTCGACTGTCGTTCTAGATTATGATTTGTGTTTTTATTTCATGTCATTCTTCAATTGGTTAACAATCGGAATACTTAGAGGATATAAAATTACCAAAAGGTGTAAAAAGCTCCCACGTCCTTTGAGCTACTGTATGTTGTATCTATTTTCACCATCAGGAACATACTTTTTTTTTGAAAAAGTAATACTAAATATTGCTAATAAATTATCCTACACCACGTAATAATAAAAAAGGGTTACAACAAATCGTTGGAGCAAAGTGAAGACACCTTGACTTGTCTAATCGCTATTTGATAGATGAATAGAATCACAATCATTCTTGATTTCAAAGTGGTGATTTAAACAATTTTATATTCTAATTGATGCATTTGCTCCCGACTATACCTCAATTGTTTTCAAATTCACAATATAGCCTTGAATTCAATGCCATAATGTACGCTTTCTACACCAACAGAATTAGGGTTATATCGTCATTTATATTAAATGCATGAAAATTCAGAATATTTTCTTATATAGCAAAGAATTTTGAATCAAATTGAATTACTAACAAATTTGAATGCATCAACCGATTAAAAATTATGCCATCTACAATTTCTGGAAACACTTCATTTTGATTGTGTTCTCCCTATCTCTAGTTGTGTGCTATAACAAAATAATTAACTAACAAGTACTCGAAAAACGCCGCAAACACGAAAACCAATTTTTGTCTTGACTATTTCAACTAAAAATGACTATTTTAGTGAACTAGTTTTTAAATTTTTGCGTCATCAATAGGGATCTTTAGGGGTGTGCGGGTTAAGGCATATTCTGATGCAGATTAGTACCGTGAGTTAACATCTCAGTCCTTTTTCAATTTTTTGGCCCGAAACTATTGAAAAAAACATTTTTTAGTTTATTTCCTTTCATGACAATAACACATCCAAACCCATGCGACTTGCACGACTCTATAGGTTGCCTTATCAGATCTACCATAGTATGCTAGCGGATTGACAAAGTACCAGATCATGCTGTGTGGAGTGCTGTCCCGGTTAACAATGAGGCGAACGAGATATTTGCAGATACGTCATTTAGTAGGACAACTGTCAGTTTGCTGGTTGAATTTAATTTTGTTTTTTAAATTTAAAAATCCTAAAAGAATAATTAAGGTTTAAGAATGATATGAGTGTGCTCGTATGGACACCCGCTACCAATACATATGAAAAACTGGCACAATTTTTCTAAATTAAAGATCCTTATTGCTGAAAAAAATTGTTGCTTTTGGAAGCTATCAGTTTCCTGAAAAAAAACCCTGAAAATAGGGTTACCAACCGTCCTTATTTTAAAGGACATGTCCTTATTTTCGAGGTTTTTGGAAAGCGTCCTTATTTTACTTCAAATGTCCTTATTTTTAGTCCTAGACCTAGGCATATACAGGGTGGTTCAACATGATGTTTTTTAACAGGGCATGTCATGTTATTGTAGTTTAGTATTGTATGCCACCACAGTTATTCAACTATATTTCGAAAATCACCGATCTGTGAGAAATGTGTTTCGTGCACTCCGACCATAATATGGTCGACATAATCGGCCAACTGACTTTCCTAATCAAAGAGTAAAAGTTGCAGTTCTCGTTATTGGATGATTAGCGAACAAATCGACCACATCCAGCACGCATTGCAGAAAACATCGCGGCGGTGACATTCCCAAGCATTGGAAACCAACATTACTCGACTAATTAGCCAGATACCACTTGAAATACTCGAACCCGTCATCAAAAATTGGACCAGTTGAATGGACTACCTCAAGCGCCAACATGGCCAACATTTAAAAGGAATTGTTTTCAAACAATAAATGGCAAAAAATGTTCTTTCGATTGATAAATAAACATTTCGCGATTTATTTGATTTTTCAAAATTTTGCGAGATCAAAAAAACGTCATGATGAGCCACCCTGTATTAAATTATTCAGATCAACTTCATTCCAAGAGAATCAATTTCAATTGTCAATTTCAAATACTTCCAGCGATTGTTTTTGTTAATGCATACTCTCTGCGACTCATTCCAACCAAAAGTTCTTTTACTCAAATGTAACCAAAATTTGTTGGATAGCTCGATATGAGGTTTGGCCAAATTGGTTATGCAAATTCCCAAATGGGAAAATTTTGGACGATACCAAATTTTTTGTGCATAAGGACACATACCTTACATAAAGTACGGTTTTTGTTTTAGTGTTTCGGATTCTCCTCGTCAGTAACTAGCACCAACTGGGTGTCTAGTTAGACGATGTATCTAAGCTAGTACCCAAATTAGCACTAGTTAGACACTAAAATCCAAAAAGTCACACGTCTTGCGTGAACACTAAACAACTGGCTTATACCGAGTGATGTCTCGATAGTAAGCACAGAAGTTCTGTTTGCCGACGAAGAATATGAACCGAAACTGTCTTATGGTTTGAAGACCCAAACGCCTGAGATTATGCAAATTCCCAAATGGGAAAATTTTGGACGATACCAAATTTTTTGTGCATAAGGACACATACCTTACATAAAGTACGGTTTTTGTTTTAGTGTTTCGGATTCGGACTAAAACAAAAACCGTACTTTATGTAAGGTATGTGTCCTTATGCACAAAAAATTTGGTATCGTCCAAAATTTTCCCATTTGGGAATTTGCATAATCTCAGGCGTTTGGGTCTTCAAACCATAAGACAGTTTCGGTTCATATTCTTCGTCGGCAAACAGAACTTCTGTGCTTACTATCGAGACATCACTCGGTATAAGCCAGTTGTTTAGTGTTCACGCAAGACGTGTGACTTTTTGGATTTTAGTGTCTAACTAGTGCTAATTTGGGTACTAGCTTAGATACATCGTCTAACTAGACACCCAGTTGGTGCTAGTTACTGACGAGGAGAATCCGAAACACTAAAACAAAAACCGTACAAATTGGTTATCTTTGTTCAATATTGGCACTACACCATTTCAATTTGTCTAGATCAAGATTCAACGTCCCAGTTCAACTGCTGGAAAATAAGCCAGAATCCCGGCTTTTTCAGAATTCTGGCTCAAGTGACAACTGATTCAGGTTCCAATTCCTAATAGATTTGGCAGGGATGTCCTTAATTTGCTTTCAGTCCATTTGGTAACCCTACTGAAAACCAAAATTTTAATAAAAAATTAGCCATTTTTATTGAAAAGGGCGGTTTGCTCGCTATGAATATTTCCCAAATGATTTGATATAAGCGGTTTCTGCAGATAATACGGAATGTATCATGCGACTGAGGTCCGAATAAGAGACACTACCAGCTAGGCATTACGATGTTACGGTGCTTGAACTTAAACAGCGAGATTTATTAAAATTTTGTGGTAACCCGATCAGAAACACATAACAAAAATATTTCAAAAACATATCTCGCGTTGTCACTTGTTATAATTTTCTGTTATTTTAACTACTAACGAGACCTAATTTATAACACAATTTGTTATGAAAATTGCATTCTGTTTTAAACTTGTTATTTCATTCTGATCGGGAAGAAGCTCAAGAATACAGTTATATCAAACTAAAATAATACCCAAGCATTGAAAAAAGGTGGTAAGGGTGAGTGACGTGAACAAATTATGAACATGTTTGGGTCAATTTATTTACCACTATCACTATTTTTATTCTGTGAATTTGACGCTCATCGAAAAAAAACAACCCAGTCAAAAAGGGCAAGTTGCTGGCTAACGAGGGGCTATTTGCTAACTCGGATGCGCTAATTGCCCCTCAATTTGCCAGCAAATTACTGGCAATTAGGGGACTATTCCAAATGCAACATTTGGGTGATTTGCCGCCGTCATTTTTAGCCGCTCTATCCGCCCTTAATCGCCCCCAAATCGCCCAGGGAACGCGCCATTTAATCGCTCTTAATTGCCCAATATGAAAATTATAAATATTACTTATTTTCGGATTCATTATCTACTCACATAAACTTATCACTACACTAGGTAATCAGCACCAAACTATAGGAAGAATCACTGGTGAAATAGGCAGTGCACACAAAAACTTACCACTTATTAAGAGTTTAGGTCAGATATCTTGTGCCACTATATTTACACACGATTCCACAATTTCTCACATTCATTGGCTAAATGAAGTGCACTAGACAAACAAAATACAAGCGAGAACACGCCAATCGTTTAAAAAAAAAAACTATTTTAAGTTTAAGCCAAACCTGAACCCCCATGTTTGAAAAATGCAAAGTCCTTTTCAGCCGCCAGAAAATTTGTCTAAGTGTTGAAATTGCCTTTAAATCGCATTCGCAAATTGCATTTGTTCCTAGGGGCAATTAACACAGGCGAGTTGAGTTAAACGTCAAACTGTTTAAATCACCTGACCATGTTCGCCCGCTTTTTTTTTTGACCGGAAAACTGCAATTTTGATTACACTGAAAAAAATTCTTAGGTGGACTTAAAATTATCGTACGATGAACAAAACCATTACACGTTTTCTGCAACGAAGCATTTTCGTGCATTGTAAATAGTTCGTTTCGTCTAATTCACGAACTGAAAAAATGGCATCTGGATGAAATAAAAGTTGAGTAGTTTTACATATTTAATGTACGGGTTATTCCACGTCAAATTTACAACCACAATTTCAATTCCTACCAAAAAAATTTCTTGCATTCTTAGCACAAAATAATTGACATCTATTTTTTGTTTTGGCTGAATACGATAGATTTTTTTTTTCAAGTTATGAGTTTTTGAATTTTATGAATTGGGCCATTTTTAAACCATTCAAAATTTATTAATAATAAAAAGTGCGTTTTCGAATGAGCTCACCAATAAAAATCTGATATAGTTTTTTGTTATTTATGTTATGGATTCTGAAAATGTTAGAAACATATTGAAAAAACAAGCTTGGACTAATAAGTTTTTGATTCTATGAAAACATTTATAATTATATTAATAACCGTATTACTTTACGAGATATTTCAATTAAAACTGGCCCATAACATAGCGTTTAATATAAAATTGCCCTTCTTAATGTTATAATTGTAATATCTCGCAAAACATTTTGAGATCCACTGCAAAAATTTTACGCAGTATTTTAAACATGATTTTTATTATTTGAAGAAAAAATAAGCAAAAAAATTGATGCAACTTTAAAAAAAGTCTCAATTTTTGCGGCAAGCTAATGCGAAAATGCAACTTATTAAATTTAATATTTTTTCCATGCATCAAATAATTTCCGAGCTATAAGCGATTGAAAAATGTTCAAGTTTTCTAACTTCAAAAGTTTAAAGCTCATACCTTGAAGTAAACATTATATTCAGCCATAACAAAAATACCTGTCGAATATTTTTAGCTACAGAATGCAAGAAAAAAATTTGGAAAGAGCTAAAATTTTATTTGTATATCTGACGTTGATTGGCCCGTACGGTGTTATCATCGATGTCTAAACTATTTTTCGTGAATGAAATGAAATGATTCGTCTTTTATCAATTGTTTTATATAGTATAAATATTTTTGGAAAGGGTAAATTTATTTTTCGTACATGAAAGGAAAAAAAATCGTATTTCTACGTATAAATCGGATCTTTTTGGACCGATGTTTGACAACATCGGTTTTATTTCAAAGTGCTCACCCCTATTGTGTACTAGAAAAAAAATTTTATATTTGCGAAACTTATCCATATATATTTCGATAACAATCAACTAAAAATAAATTAAAACAATTCTCGACAAACATTTGATTACGGCCTAAAAGCCAACTGTCAAAATCCACTTTGAATGGAAATTCCAGAAAAACCGTTACTAGTCGAACACAGTTCACAACAGTTTATGAAAGAGAAAACTTTTCTCTTTCGTTTATTATCAACATCTGTGATTGGCATGTAACGGTTTGTCCGGAATTTCCATTCAAAGTGGATTTTGACAGTTGGCTTTTAGGCCGTAATCATATGTTTGTCGAGAATTCCTATATTTTACCAAAGTTGGTTTTATGAAACTTATTCGTAGCAGAATTAAAAATATTTTTTCTCAGTGTATACTCCTATTTGACAGTTTGCGCTCGAACAGGCGGTCGAAATCTAGTACCGCAATCTAACAAGCTCGAACGCTTGGTCGAATGCGATACGTAATGCCGCAATTTAGTCGAAACGACTTCAAAACGTTTCGAATCGAGTCACTCGAATCGAGATGCGGAATGCCACCCCTGCTGTGCTTGGATAACCGAGACATCACTCGGTACCACCCAGTTGCTTTAGGCGTTTACACACGTTGTTTGATCTGTTTGGATTTAGTGTGTAACTGGTGTCAATTCGGTGTTAGCTTGGATACATCATCTAACTGACAGCAAGTTGGTGACAGTTATTGGCGAGTGGAATACAAAATATTAAAAAAACGAACTTTTCAATGAAAAATTATTTATTTTGGATTATTGTTGAATTTTTTGTTTCACAATGCTGACAGTTTTATTTAGCACAAGCAGTTTTGGCCATAGTTGGTACTGAAATGTGGAATTTAGGCACTTTATTTTGATAGATTTCGTATTGTTGTGTACAAGGATTTAAAAAAAAAACTACCTGAAATTGAGTTGGTGCAAGAATAGCGTGAATACACCCAAAATCCGACGGATATGTTTCTATTACTTTTAAGTATGATTTTATTGTCTTTTCGGTAACAGACTACGCAATTGCGCATTGCGGTATTAAACTCATATTGCCGCAAAGGCAGTAAACGGTGGAATTGCGAATTTCGGTTGCTGTTCATGTATGTGTATCACACAACCACACTTTTTCAGTATGTGTCTCTGTCCGTATGTGGGATAATTCGGTCGATTTCTATGATAGTGTTAGTATCGGGTCAAACCTACCGGAATTCTGGCGGATTTCTGCCCAAATTCATGCTGGAATTACGGATTTTTTAACTGGGTAGGTTGGAGAGCGAAATAAAAATTTTGGCCAGTTTCCGGATTCGGCACAGTTCCCAAACCCGGACCTCCCGGATCCGGACCAGTCCCTGGATCTAGCCCATCCCCTTTTCCCCTTCCCAGGTCCGGACCTGAACCAGGCCCAGACTTGGTGCTTAGATTTAGACAAGGATCTGGATCCGGACTCTCGGCTCCAATGCAATGGATCCAAACCGTAGGTCTTGCTTCCCGTACATGACGGGAAGGACTGTGCATGTTTTGTGCAGTCACTGCCTTGCTGTTGACGTCCGTGATAGAAAAGATATTTCAATTTAACACCGACTGAAAGACCCCACCACTATTCCGGGTCGGTTTTTTTTCTGACTGCATTGAAGCTAGCCGAGTGTGACCCGATCTTCAAATACGGAATGTGTCGTTTAGAGAAAATCGAAACTCTTTATCCACATTGTGCGCAATACAATAACAAGTGAAGTGCTACACACCTCCAGACAATCCGACGCGTTAATTTGGGGAATTTTCTGTTGGGACCGTTTTAGTATTAACCGACTTGCTATTAGAGCATTTTTTCTTATTACCGTAAAAGTATGACGGCCGAGTTTTGGGTGTACGATCTAGCAATTGTGAAGCTAAGAACTTGGATTCTCATCCTGTGTAACAGGATGGTGAATTTATATCTGTCGGATCGATACGTACATGTTAGACTGAATACTTCAAATTCATTTTCACTAATTTCTGGAATTCCTCAAGGCAGTGCACTAGGACCGCTCATTTTCATACTGTCTGTAAATGATCTATGTCTTCATTTGAAGTGCGGCAGAGTGCTGTTTACTAACGACCTAAAAATGTTTAAAGCATTCGGCGCTGCTAAAGATGGCATCAATCTTCAATTGGACATAGACCTGTTATCGCATAGCTATAGCATAGATCTTCAATTGGACATAGAAAGTAATCTCATTCACTCAGCCTCACTTAACGATTAATTACGAAGAAACACAATTACCAAATTCTGGAGCGTAGCGAATCCTTCTGCGATCTTAAACTAAAATTTACCAAGACGATGCGCTTCACAAATTATATCTCGTTGTCAATCGCTGCCGCATATGCATATTAGGGTGGGACAAAAAATAGATTCCAGCTCCGAGCAACTTTTTGGGTACTATTTGGGTCCTAGAAAATGTGTGCAAATTTTTAGCTCGATCCCTGAAACTATATTTTTGCGCCCACTGTTTAAAGTTTACTTGGGATTTTATATGGGAAAACTAACTTTCACAAAATAATTCCTCCAGGAGTCGCTCATTGCTTCATAAAAATTAACCGTTATGTGGCTTTTGTAGGAAATTTAACAAAGAAACAAAGCCTCGAAAACTACGAAACGATCTGATGCTTGAGAAAAAAGTTATTAAGCTGAAACCAATTGATGCTCTGACGATTGATAAAATATTCATTTTTTCTAGCACCACTGCTGTTGGTTATCCAATTATATGCAATCTTATTTTGATCTTCTCTTAATGTGTCTAAATCATTTATCTATACTCTTTAGCCACTTCACAAGTGTTTTGAGGGATAAATTGAGTCTTCTTTTGTACATAATAAGACAAAATTAATATTTTTGTATATAATTCGACCGTCAGCAGCAGTGATGCTATGAAAAGTGAAATTTTCATTAATCTTCAGGGCATCAATCGGTTTTTGCTTAATAACTTTTTCCACAAGTATCAGATCGTTTCATGGTCTTCTAGACTTTGTTCCCTTGACAAATTTCCTATAAAAATCAGACATCTATTTATTTTTAGAAGGTAACGGGCGACTTTTGGAAGAATTAATTTGTAAAACACGTTTTCCCCATACGAAATCCCATGTAAACTTTAAACCGTGGGCGCAAAAATATAGTTTCACCGATCGAACTAAAAATTTGCAGAGTTGTTTTGGAAGCCAAATAGGACCCAAAAAGTTACTCGGAGCGAAATTTTATTTTTTCATATAACCATGTCCCACTCTAATGCATATGCCGTATTCAGGTTCATCCGTCGTAACACGTCTCATTTTAACGATACACCGTAAATCCGCACTATTTATACGCACACCAAAAAAGATGGATTGTGTTTTTACCATAATTTCAAACTTGTCACAATTTAACAAATCGTAATTAACAAAATGACGAAAAATAACAGTGATTTAGGAATCAGAATCAGGAATCAAATGGCACGTTCCCTGAGTGCAGTCGGGGATTTGTGCCTTGTAGATTTTTCTCATAATTTCCCTGATCGGAAGGAAAGGAGAAGGAGAAAGAGAGAGAGAGAAGGCATAAGTTTGTGACTTTGCCGGACAAGTTCTGTAAGGGCTGATTGTATCCTGCTTGGAATACAGTACAATATCTACCTAGCGAGTAAGATTGCTCTAATCTCATTTCACGACAGTAGTCATCTGCCAGAACGTCCCTCCATCACAGAGCCGTCAGTGTAAGAATTCCTTCTCTCCATGTAACAATTTGTGACCACAGTCATTTATGATTGGTAGCTAGATCACCATGGTTACTGTTCCAAAGACCAGTAACCTGCAGTCTCTTTGTACATGATAGTGCTGCTTATTTGAGGTGTATGTGCAATGGTTTGATATTTAGAAGAGCCTTGAGGGCAGCAGTCGGAGTTGTGGTGAACGCACCAGTCAACGCTATGAGTGCCATTCTTTGCAGATGGTTTAGCTTTGAGTGCACCGTCATCACCCCTCCCCTCTGCCACCACACAAGATATCCGTATGACAGTATTGGACGTGCAGTTGTCGTGTACTTGGGTATTGAGGCTCCAGGTCTTTCCAAAAGTTCGTCTGCACTGCCCGAAGGTCATGTACGCTTCCTTGACTCTGATCTCAATGTGAGCAGACCAATTCAATTTAGAATCCAATATAACTCCAACGTAAAACTTGATCTGCACACAGTAGTTCAGAATTAAAGTACTGGACGAACCCCGGTTGTTATTCGCTTCTTCGTCAACATAACTATTGAAGTTTTGTTTGGATTAACTGATAATTTAACTTGTCGACAAAGGCGGCGAAACACTTTACGCCCGAGTGGGTAGAAAGCATAGGGTGAGGGGTCCATTAGTAATGATTTTTCCCTTTTCGCAATGAACACGCTTACATTACATTCACATTAAGTCACGTTCGTTTATGTAAATGGAATTGTGGTACATCGATGTTTTCAAATGTGTGTAGTGCGAGATACATGCGTTGCACATCTAAATTTTTTGAAATGGTTCAAAATTTCGAGTGGGTAATTACCCACTCGATTATTTTCGAGTGGGCAGTACTACCCATACTACCCACGCTTTCCGCCGGTCCTGCTTGTCGACACCACTGTTCGACAGCCCTTAATGCTTGTAGCATTAAGTCAAAGATTGTTTCAATGCAAAGTCCAGTAATTAGTATTTGGTAATCATCAACGTTCTGTCACCTTTGTTATGGAACTTGGTTACCGACGGCTTGTTGAAGAAACTCAATGAGCTTGGATTTCCAACCTACGTTGACCTACGGTTCAACGTAGGTTGGAAATCCAAGCTCATTGAGTTTCTTCAACAAGCCGTCGGCAACCAATTTCCATAACAAAGGTGACAGACCGCCACCCTGAGGACAACAGCAAATACTCAACTTCCGTATCTCAGCCTGTCGCAGTGACGAGCAAAGAATGCGGTTACTAAGCATTGCGTTTATCAACCCTAGATACATGTAGATCTCCCATAACCGCGTGTAGCTTCCAGGATAGTCTGAAAGGGCACATTGTAAAAAGCACCCTCAATATCTAGGAATACACCCAAGATAGATTGCTTGAGCGAGAAGGCCTTCTCCATGTTGTAAACAACATCGTGGGTTCCCCACACTAATATGCATGTTGAATTTTGTGCAGTGGATATTCAACTAAACTAACGTTCCTGATGTGATGATCGATTATTTGTTCCAAAAACTTTCAGAAGAAAAGAACTTAAGCCTAAAACTTTTGGCTTCTTCATAGTCTGAGCGC
The DNA here is from genome assembly GCF_030247195.1 of Topomyia yanbarensis. NCBI lineage: Eukaryota > Metazoa > Arthropoda > Insecta > Diptera > Culicidae > Topomyia > Topomyia yanbarensis. Next base: position 29,735,371 of record NC_080670.1, read on the forward strand.
TCCCTTTGGGAATAAATCTAACAGTTGTTTCTCGCCATGCTTTCGAGATATATCCGGTAGCAAGACTGGAAACCATTATCTTCTTCAAGACATGTTTGAGAATATCATATGCTTTCTGCAGTAGCACGGGAAGTATTCCATCTTTTCCGGGTGATTTGTATGGAGCAAAGCTGTCAACTGCCCACTTGACCGATTCACTGGAAACCAATGTGCGTGCTAACGCCCACGAATCCGAATCGCCAAAATGAGTCGAAGGGACAATCTTGTTCGTCCGTCACATACACACCATCTCTGGTTTTAAAGAGTTCATTTGAAAATATTTCGATTTTGAGAGAATTTTATTTAACCTGCTGACATTAGTGCATAAGTTTTGCCGGGCTGGCTAGGCTCTGTAGATGAAAGGCATTACTTATATGCACTACGAGCTGACCTGAAAGCTCTAGCACAGAATAACAGACATAACACTCAAAAACAAAGCTTCGCCCGCTTTAACGGTCATTTTAAATATATTTGTAGTTGGGACTGTGGCCACATTTGAAATTATGGCGCCACTGACATGAACAAGCATATGGGGGATAGACCACTAGTGAAAAATTGTTCACAAACCTGAGGGGTAACCCACCAGTAAATGAGTGATTGGGACTGTGAATAAAAGATGGAGCTAGTGTTCTGGGAAAATTGTCGGATCGATGTCTGTTAGTCTGTGGCTCTAGAGTCATCACGCTGACGCCGGTTCCAAGCTCTACTCATATCCTTCTTCATTCTTTTAAGCTCAGCCTTTCAGCAAGGGGTTCCATAGTTGATTAAACAGTACGAAGTGAACAAACAAACTTCGTCGGATGCTACTATGAACGAGTTTGTTATACCAAGTCGCCTAGTTTACTAATTATTGAAAACTGTCCATGAAATTTAGACGCCAAGTTTTCCTAAAAGACCCAGTCTGTAGATTTAGGATCAAGATATATTACCACATTCAAGCTGTCATCAAGATGATAAAAAATGTATATTAATGATTAGAAAGAGACGGTTCAGTTTCATTTGGAATCTGTCAATTTCCCAGCTCATGCGAAACTCTTGCAGAGCAAAGCGTTATGTCTAACACTTCCTCTCTCGCAGACCCCGCATAAGATGGTCGGTTGCCTATATTCAGAAACTGAAGATTTGTACTACTTATGTACCCCATCAGTTCAAAGCGTCTCATATTGATGTCTAAGCTGCCCCAAATGATGTGATGAGCATTTGCATCGCTGTCGATTATAAGCGTTTTCTGCTACAATAAGATACAACGCTTTTGAAATCAACGGAGATGACTCGTTATTCGGTAGATATGCTAAACAATTTATATACTTTTTGTCTATATTACCGACATGTAAAGTAACTGTGACTGCACAAAAGTCGCGTGTTGTGAGCTCCGATATGAGACACGCGTCAATAGCCGTATTTGCAAGAATGCAAGCACGAGGCATTTCACGTGGGTTACTCATGCCTGTCTTGTTGTAAGCAACGAAGGCAGTGTCAAGTAACTTTCCAAAATAGAAGTTTCCTTTACGGATATACGCTTCTTAAACCAATGCTATGAAAGCTTTACCTTCCTTCAGAAGTCGAGATAGATTCATAGTTACTGAACGTTTATGCAGGAGATTGATTGGTGCTGTTCCAACCATAGTTGATTAGAAAACAGTACATTTCATTTCCAGCATATGCTGCACAACAACTAGAGGACACCGAGCAAGTTGGGATGTAAACGCATGTAGTAAACTTGAATAAAATGCTTCTCGCTTTTTTGGAGTAAAAAAAATTCAAGTACCAGTATTTTCCCGGTGTTAGTACCGTGGAAGCGGTCTCGCCAAAAAGGTCAGTATTAGGAACCATACGCTTCTGGCGTCGGTGATAGGTACTCAATGAGGACGAACGAAAGGAAACGTAACTACGGTCACTCTCGATAAACATATGATTCGGGCGTATAAGCCAACTGTCGAAAGTATTTTTGAAGGGAGATTCCAAACAAACCGCTATGGGCCGAATACAGTTCACAGCAGTTAATGAAAGAGAAAACTTTTCTCCATTGTTTACTACCGACATTTGTGAATGGAGAGTAACGATTTGTTCGGAATTTGCGCTCAGAGCGAATTTTGACAGTTGGCTTATGAGCCCGAATTATGTGTTCGTCGAGAAGTTATCTCATCGCGTATAAAGCCTGCTGCAAAAAAAAACAGAAAAAGTTAGACATTTGAAATGATTCAATGAAAAACTTGAGATCCGCTGTCACAATAACACGGTTCTACCAGAATTTTTTCGTTGTTTTACGTTACGTTATTTTTGAATCGCTATATCTCAGCAGTCACTTGATTAATTGGGACAGTTTTGAAACCTACGGATTTTTTAGGCTTTCTATATTACAGTAGAATTATTAAAATTTGTATTCGAACAATACTGAACTTTCCACGCATAAACATAAGATATCGCACGAGGTTGCTACTCCGTTGTTGTCCAGATCCAATTGAGATGTTCATTGTAACAACATGCTTGGAAATAACATGATGAGTCACATTGTGCAATCTGCATTAATCCCTGCATGCTGATCAATACCGACACCAGCCACGCTCGAATGTAGATCTTCTGGGAAAGGATGAAACGTTAGTCCGGTACATGTCGCTGCTAGAGACCGAGGAATCCTCTGCATCTCCGCATGTATCACGGGAAGGGGAGAGTTGTTAGTAAGTTTGCCAATAGCGGTGTTATCATGTAATGGATGCTCTGGGCAGCCGGCTGCCGAGAGTTTGGGAAATTTATCATTTATCGTATTATAATGATTGGCCAAATAAGCAACTTGAACTCCGGATAGCCGACTATCACGCGACGAATTTTTCGTGATTTTAATCTTGTCGGTGCTAATCGTTTGTGTAAAATGCGGAATCTTATAGAAGAGGCATTTGTGTGCGCTTTAGTTTTTTCTTGTGCCATGTCCTATTCTTGTAGATAGTTGAAATTGCTCTTGTATAATAATTTCGTAGTAAGAGAGGTTTTTACTAATTATTTAAAAAAAAAAACAAGAGGGAAACGAGCTGGAACCACAACTGCACAATATCGACCGTTTTCGCAAAAGGGATATGAAAAAAATTCTTCCTACTGATATTACTGAGAAAAATTGATAACTGACCTTCGATCCTTTTCGCGAATGGTCAATTTTCAACCCTCATACATGACTGAAGTAGTCACTGCACACAGACCAGACCATGCGTCCTTCCCACGCACACCTAATTCCCTAGTTGTTCAAACAAGCACCAAATAAACATAGAAATTAGTCAGCTCAGTCCAAAGGAATGTCAGTCATTATTGGCATCACCCGGTGGATACATCCTCCCTTACACTACCATAAACAAAACGTACATTTAATATTGCATACGACAAAATTGCAGCTTTGAAAATAATAAAATAATAACTACTACTTATTTGCAACAAAATAAGGGTGGAAAAAATAATTTATAACCAAAATGACTCACTGTACTGTTGACGAATCACCCAACAAAAATACGGGATACGGGAATCCATTACTGTGTTACACACTGATGGAATCAGTACAAATCGTCCTATTTCCAATAGACATGCAAAATGTGTGGTGGTGATGGTCATGGTCGACCGTATCTGTACGACAAAGATGAAGTTCGAGTCGTAGAATTTCACTCAACTGCCAACGGCAAGGACAAAAGGTAACTCTTACTGGCCTCAGCTTGAAAAAAGGAGTATGATATTTTACGCGGAGAAATATTCTAAAGAACACTTAGAGAAACTTGGATATTCATGCTCTCGTAGACAGTCTCAACAATGACCTTTGAAGGACCGATTTGTGATGGTAGAATTAGCGCAAGATTGTGCACCGTCACCGGTTCCAAACTCAACAAACGAAGAATGACACGTTGGAGCTAACCAGAGCGTAAATAATGTTGAGGATGTGGGTTGTGTTGCTGTGAACTGAAAACAAGAATCGGACCTAGTCAAATGAGTTCACGAAACGTCACATACTTGATTGCAGAATTGTGGCATGCCGCTTCTTAATACGGTCGACGGACCATGTCTAGTTCAGTAAGCTACGCTCGTTTGCTTCCGACAAGAACGATCGAGAATCGACCAGGTATTTAAGCAACGATTCGTTATTTATCAACAAGTGGGCTGGTCATCTATGTGTATTTTAACAACGCGTACGATTCCGTGAAATAAAACAAAATCACGGTAGATTACCAGAACAGAAGCATTTAATGTGTATTTCCACAACTGAATTATGGTGATGTGCTGTACGTTCATACTGTAAATTAATTTATCGTTCAGACCGAAATGTCTTTTGCCATTTCCGTACAACATCCGGAAGAGCTCAAAAACGTTATATTATAATCACCATCAGCGGATCAGACTTCAACCCCACGGTCTGCGAAGCCTGAATTATATTTCAGGTTAAAACCCATCCAGATTTTCAGTTCGATGGCACATAACCTAGATTCCTACTTCTAACCTTCAATCAAACGGTTTGACAGCAGTTCATCCGATATTGAGTCAGTTCAGCTTCAAGTAAAAACGACACAATTAACATAAATCATTGATCAATTGCGATTTAATAAATTACCTCTCCTTGAAGGAAAATTCTTTAGAATGGCAGTTGTTTTGTTTGAAAAATTAATCAGTTCCTATCCGCAAATATTTTGAAACCGAACAATGCAAAACTGCCCTTTAAACATCAGAAGTTTTATGACGGAATTCCGGTTGAAATGATTCCAACTCGGAATCGGTTGTAGGCGTGTAATTGAATGAAAACAAAACTACGACTTACCTCAATGTCTCGCTCGACAAATTTCTGATCATTTACGTAGAGGCTCTCCTGTAGTGACAAAGAGTCAATCAACTACAGCGGTTCTCTCAATTGCAGTTATGCTGATTACCTTAATGTCTATTACGTTGAAATACTTTTTTGATCCTCCTGATTTCCAGTTTGTTCCCGAAATTTGTCCATCTGTAGAAGAATAAGTGATAACACTGTTTACGTACGTGACCACAAACCACAAACACTAGACACTTGACACATCGAAACTCGCAACGTGGCTTTTTGTTGCATACCGAAGAAGAAAAATGCAACGCCTACTTCTCACTCAGCGCTTCGCAAACGAACGTAAAATTAAAGAATTTGTCAATACAAAACAAACGCCAGAATGCAGAATAGCTTACCAAATCCGTTGAAAGATACCTACTTAGCGACACGTCAGAAAAATCCTTCAGAGCATCCAAAAGAAACTTATTGATTTGATTGAACATTTGTGTTGCAAGTCATCGCTTACATCCCCCGACATGAATGCACCCTTTCGGTGTAAAATGTTAATAAAAACAAAAAAAAATCGCTTACACCTACAAACACTCAATCACCCCCACGTCCACACATACACACACACTCATTGGACACATCCGGCGAATAAAACACCCCAACTTAATCTGTTGAAAAATTATAAAGAAAGTCAGAACAAAAACTAGAATAATGTCAAATTCTGTGATTTCCAAAAAATGACACGCATTATGAGAAGGCGCAAAACTGTTTGCCAACGCCGACACGCGCCGAACAAAAAACGGGAATGGCACTCTCCTCGTACTCTTGTTCGGCCAATGAAGCATGCAAAAGTAAACTAATCCAGTGATGACAGCGCTATTTTTAAAAACATTTAAACTAATGAAAAATGCTGATTCCGGATTGGAAGGAAATTGGAGAGTAAAACACACTGTAGATAGGGCCGGAGGTGCCGAGTAAAATAGATGTGGCCATAAACGGAATCGGTTGAAGAAAAACCATTTGGCGATTGAGTGAGAGCTGAACTATGAAAAAACCAGAAGTGGCAAGGAAGTAAAAAAAATGATGTATATTTTAACTTATTATGTGTAAAAAACAAGCTGAAAACAAGAAATATATGTAATGTAAATTCTATTTAAAAAAACGTGTTTTTTTCGGCCTTCTATGATCGTTAAAAAACTAACAATTCCCGTTTCCCGTGAAAGAATTTTATTACTTCCACACAATCGACTCGATCCACGGTACAAAGTGCGAAACGCGGGTATAAACGCCCGGCTTCCGAGCGGTTCCGCAGACCCCTCCGAGCGAGGTAATTCCGACGATGTCGTACCGGCAGCCAGCAACACTCGATCGAACCTGCAGCGGTCCACCGGAATCACCCGCGCAGGTATCCTTCCCGCCTGCCAACTCACCCGCACAGATCTGCGACGGCAGGATGCCCTGCCTGAAGCGGCGCGTCCTCGGTGATGCCAACAGCCGGTTGCATTCCGCGTTCGCGATAACCGGCAGGTCGACCTGGTGCAGTTCCGCCGGTTGGTCGCCGTCTGGAATGGGATTGTAGGTTGTGGGGTGAATTACAGGTACGCAGTCGGAAGGGACATTTCGGTGTAGGTGCATAGCCCCGATGAATTTTCTTGCTATGGTTAGGTGTTGAGCTTTCGCGAGCGGAATAAAGGACGGTAGATTTTTGGGAATAGAATTGTTTCGAAAGGTTAGTTAATGCTTGGGAGACAACTGATTGCGTTGAAAATAGGTGTTTGTTATCCATCTTGCACGCAACACTGGATGTTCCTGCTAAAGCTACGCATTTTTTTGTATAAGTTTCAGAGCATTTCCCAATTTATGCTTTTAGATAATTGATAACTCGTTCTACCCAATCCCGTGATCAAATGCCAAGCGATCAGTGACAGGATGTGTTTATTGAGAAATGGAAGGGAAGGCCTTTTTTTAACTACAGCTCTATCAACACACGCTACCCAACAGAAGTAATACAAAGCGTGCTCGTAAAGGAAGTATGTCAATGGAGCGGTGTGACTAGGCTAGAGTGATGGATGAAATTTTATTGACCCATGACTAGAGTGAATTCCAACTTGCTACAACGATTCCTAACCATTCACCGATTCTATAATCCCTGATAAAATATGAAATAAGACGAATCCCCTACTCACAGTGCCCCAGTCGTCCCCAGCCGATTGCGGTTAACGGCTCGCTAGGCATGGTCTCCACCCGCCACAGACAGGCCGGTTCCACGAATCTCCCGAAAGTCACACTACGATTCAACCGGATCAGCGAGATGTCGTTGTACGCCTGCACTCCATTGTAGGCCGGGTGATGCACTATTTGGGAAATCTCCACATCCTGATGGTCGCTGTCGTCATCAGTGCTCAGATCGTAGTCACCCAATCTTATCACTTGCGGGGGATCCCTGTCAGAAATTGAAGCACGATACAACACTCTAGAGCTGCTTCATGGTCTGCTAGCCACACTTACCGCATCCGACTGTTGGCGCAGTGGGCCGCGGTCAATACGAACAGGGGCGAGATGAGCGTTCCTCCGCAGAACCACTCGATCGATCCGTTAGCCTCTGGGCGTCCAAGGGCCGCCATATGAGGGAACTGACCGACGTTAGTCTTCCATCCCCCGACCAGGTACTGCATCATGAAAAATCCTTCACTCACTTCGATGCAGCAAAGCAACAATGCAACCAGTGGCAAGAATGCACCCAACATCCTGAATATGCTTGCTGATTCGCGCGGTTTGCTTCCAATTGCTTTGGGGGGAGAGTGCACTTTTTTCGAAACGCTTCAGTACTCGACAAATTACCAACTTGGAATGAATCATGTTTTGGTGCTCGGGCTGCTGTAAAGCGCAAACTCTTCTAGTTCGCGCTCGCCCCACCCTCGGAACTCAAACCCGGACCCAGTCAGTCTGCCAGCCTCTGTCGCATGGCTGTGATGCTACTATGATGATGAGCCCCACCAATGAGCATCTAGAATTGGTTGCTTTGAAAGCTCTCACCCGCTACTCGGCCGTTCCGATAAGCGTAAAAATGCTAAACAATTTCGGTTCCGTAAGCTGCTTCTAAAAAACAAACCCAATCAGAACATTCCCAAATCGTCATAATCTAAAACACAAATTACCAAAATGTCTTTAGTTGAACATTTCGAAAAAGTCGACAGCATGACTCACCGTGTCGCACAGGGACCCGAAAAGCTCGCATACCCGCGCGAGCGAATTATTTTCTTCGTCATCGCCTCGCCAGTCATGATGCTTCAAGAGTCACACAAAACTTCGCATGTTCTTTTTTTTCACTACGCGTCACCATCTCCGTCATCGACGTCACGCTCATGGTCGCCGTCATACCGGCTGGCGGCTCGCCTGCTTCGATAGGTTTTACCCCCACGAAGGCGCTAGCCATGCGAGCGATCAACCAAAACATCCCAAGAACGCACCGTCGTCGCTGTCGCCGTCGTCGCCGCAACAGGTGAGCTTTTCTTCGCGCCATATCGCTTCACATCGCAGCCACCTGGGTCTGGCGTGGGGTGGTAGGAGAAGGTAGAGGCAAATAGGATCGACCGGCTCAGGTCAGCACATTCGACGAACCAAGCGAAACGGACACAAATCAGAGAATACTTAATCAAAAGGCGGGTGCAAATAAGAGCATTTCGGAATCTGATGATCCACTGTTCTCTCTCTCTCTCTCTTTCACCTTGTGGTGGTCTCTTTGGCAGGGGTTGGAATCGATTTGTAGGGTGATGAGTCACACGCACTTGGCGCATATGCTGCAATATAAAGTATTCGCATGTTGTCCGGTTCGTCGTTCGGTTGCTCTGTTGTCGGTGAACCAGTTTCATCATGCCGACACTCGACAGGTTGATGAACGGGGGGCCGTGTAGCAGAGCGCTGTGATTCATTCACGATCGCATCATGTTGTTTGGGCATTCGGATCTTGTATCTGTCATGGGTGGCATAATTAAAGCAATCCCGGACAATAAAAAAAATTATCGGCGATCGGTAGTGAACGAGTTTCGGTAACACCTGCGATGGATGACGGGATAGACTAGGAATGCTTTGGAAATATTGAAAGTATCACATACTCCTGAAGTTAAAAGAAGCACTATAATTACAAAGAGAATAGGGAAAGAGACGAAGAGTGAAAATCAGTCAAAACGGCAACACGCCCTTTATGATGATTTCAACACTAGAATTTTGGCAACCGCTTCTATAGGCAGCACTTTAAATGACTCCTATTATATTTTGAAAACAAACCGTATGTCGATCGATGGATTTGTTTATCAAACGATGTGCATTTCGAAACAAAGAGATGAAATAATTCTAAAGCTTATTTTTACTCATACATATACTCTAGAATGCACCTTACAATCACGATTGAACTAAATTCTGATGAAAATTCAAATTTCTTTTTTGATAGAAGTACAATACTTATCTCCTCCAACTCAGGCATGAGTAATGTTTATTTACATTGCACGATTGGTCTGCTCAATAAGGTATTTTTGGCTTCACACTATTCGTCTCTTTCCCTATTCTCTTTGTATAATTAGAGCAAAATCTCAAACATGGATGAAGCTACGAACATCCTGCAACATTAGTTGCATTCAAATTTAAAACATCATATACCTAATTGAAAAAGAACGGTACGTAAAGGTTACACACACAAAAAAGTCTTGTAACTTTACATCTTACTAGTGGCGTAGTCAAAGGGGGGGGCGTCTACTCTCCCTCCCCCCACTAAGCAAAATTGATGCTGACTAATTTAATTCAATATTGTACACATTAAGCTTTGAACCATAGTGTCTGATCACTACATCACAGGCAAATAGACATAATACTCCACAATAATGGTTCGTCCGCATTAACGGTCGTTTTTAATATATATTGTAGTTGGAACTGTGGCTGCATTTGCGATGATGGCGCCACTGACATATGAACAAGCATGCGGGGGGTGGACCACTAGTGAAAAATTGTTCATAAGCCAGAAGGATAACACTGCTGCAAATAAGTGGTTGGGACCGTGTATAAAAGGTGGAGCTAGTGTTCTAGGAAATGAACAGATCTATAGTTTTTAGAGGAATTTACTCATACTGTTATGCCTGTTAGGCTGTGACTACATTGAGAACCTATTGTTTCAAGCATCAAACTCCCTTCTAAGGCGAGTATTTTACTGTAAATGACGATCCGCCTCCTGAAATCCTTTTGGTTTTTAGCTTGCCATCGAGTATATTACGATCGGACAGTATGTCGGTACTTCTGACTGACGTAGACGGTTTGCGGTTGTACTACCAAAACGTCAGAGAGCTAAGGACGAAAATCGAGTACGTGTACTTGGCTGTAGCTGATGGCGGCTACGATACTTACGTTCTAACTGAAACTTGGCTTGATGATCGTATTGCATCGATGCAGTTTTTCGGGGATGGTTGCAGGGTTTATTGAGCGGATCGATTCGATAGCAACAGCATTCAAGACCGCTGCGAAGAAGTTTTTGGAATATTTAAATTACTTAAATTTATATTTTCTTACTCTATAGAGGGCGTCGTTACTTCCGAAAATTCGACGTTCCGAATTTATGCGTAGCATCGCGGAGGCGAGGTCTTTTGCTTGACAAATATTTTCCATAGGAGTCAAGGTCTGCTGCTGCTTCGTCTGGTTTCAGCCCATTTTCCTGATTGACTAGAGACAGCGCCATATGTCTAATACAAAAGGAGAGAAAAAAATTTCGTCAGCTAGCCCCAAACTTCTAAATATTATTAAATGATATGGACATGCATATTCTAACAGCAGCATTCACCCAAAGTTTTTAAAACAAACTTTTTGCCTTTCTCAGATAAAGAAAGGCTATGCAATAGACTGGCAACTTTTTTGAACTTTTTTTCGGAACACTCCTAAACCAACTGGTAATTAGCTCTACAAACCATCTGTCAAATATGAGATTTTTCCTATAGCTCTAGTTCACTCACAAGAATTTAGAAGTTTCTATGGTGAAATATATGGAAAATCAGAAATTAAAAAACAAATTCCAATAAAAAATTCCACAGTAAGTCTCCATACCTCAAAATTTACGGTGGTGTAACTTATTTTATAACAAACAGCTTTGTTGAAGAATGCATATTGATTGGAGGTTCCCCGACAAAGTTATTTAATTTTAAAGACAAACGGATTTTTTTTTTTGAAATTTCCTATTCTAAGCATGTGCGAGAAAGAGAGGCAACACATAACTTTATATGAGAATATCTTTTTACTGCAAAATTAAGCTATATATTTGCAGATTTTGGTATGCACAAGATGATACTGTCATTTTTTACTGAATTTATTATTTCTATTGCCAATTTTTCATATATTTTCACACACAAACTGGAAAATTCTTGTGAGTAAACTAGAGTTACCGGAAAAAGCTCATATTTGACAAATTGTATGTGAAGCCAGTTACCGTTTGATTTAACAGTGTTCCGAAAAAAGGTCAAAATTGTTGCCGGTCTACTATGCAATCACTCCAAAAATCGATTTTCCAACCGAGGCTCGGAAGGCCGCGTGTCATATCCCGTTCGATTAAGTTCGTCGAGATCGCAAAATGTCCGTGTGTATGTGTTTGTCAAATAATGTCACTCAATTTTCTCAGAGATGTCTGGACCAATTTGCACAAACTTAGTTTCAAATGAATTTTTAGTTGATCGGACTTCCGGTTCCGGAGTTACGGGTTGAAGAGTGTGGTCACACAGCAAATTCTCATATAAACTGGTAATCCTATGATGTCCGAATGATGTAATATGTATTCAAATACGTTCAAAATTACTTGGATTTGTGAGTTTAGATAACTGTTCGGTATCACCGAAAGGTAACCCCACCAACAAAAAACTGGTACCACTTATCACCACCGACTCTATAAAAGGAGAACCCCTGGCAAGCTTAAGTTCAGTTTGATTTTCACCTCCAACCTGTAAACATCTTCAGAAAATAAACAGTTAGCAGTATAAGTGTTCTAGTATTCATTACACCACCAACCAGCCAGGTGACGAAGCATCCACTGGACAATTGGATACCCAGCCAATTTTCAAGCGATTGAGCTTTCTACCAACCGGAACGTTCCCCAAGTTGGAACAATAACTAATCAAAGTAGTTTTGACCACATTAGTCACCTATGACGGATCTTGATGCCCCCCGGGGAACTAGCCAAGTTCCCGAGCCAATGTCACACCTATTTTCCAGCAAACTCTTAACCGATGTTTAAAAACTTGATTTCAAATGAAAGATATAATACTTTCATTGAAGGCTATTGAATTTCATTCAGTTCTGACTTTTGGTTCCGGAGTTACAGGTTGGTTATTGCGGTCACATAGGAATTTCTTATATAAACCGGTACACTCGTGACACCTCATAGGTTTAAAATCTATTGAAATAAACATCAATTTACTTCGATTCGCAGGCCTAGATTACTGATGGCGAATCAAAAATTATTGTAATGTATTGTCCACTATCGACAATCCCGGAAGTCCCGGGGTTCCGGACAAATTACAGATCTCCCCTCCTACTAATTATATCCCGTCCCTTCTCCACCATGAAGTTAACATGAAGACAACACACGCTGATTAAGCTATATAAATATTACATTTTTGTTTGTTTCGACATGTTGCTTATCAGGTTCGTGACAGTCGTGCACTTATATATGCTCATCAAGTGTAATAAGAATGAAGTAGACATTTCCATAATGTTATATTGAACATAATAAGCCATTAAATCATAGTTTGGATAATTGAGAAAGGCACAATTGCACAGTATTTTACCAAAAACGCTAAACTTCCGAATTATTCCACTGTACCAATTCACATCTACAGTGAAATGCTAGTAACAGGCTACTAAAAAATATTTTTTTAGTTGTTGAAATTTCCAAAAATAGTAAAAATTTGTTTAATGGAGATTACTACTAAGCACAAAATAGTTCTTTTTCCTCATTATCCTCGAGTTTTCAACTTTGAGCTTCAATCGCCTTTGACAGAAAGCTACGAATATTAAAAAAAAATGTGTGTGTGTGAAAGGGGTGAGCGTTGGGAAGAAATGCTAGTGCGGATGACAATATACAATTATGTTTTAGTAGTTTTATAAGGATTTTTATAGAAACCGCCTAGAGGTGGTGTTGGGAACTAAAGGGCGAACACGAAATTATTGCGACACATTCAACAGGGCATAACTTTTTTACCATTGGGTAAAAATCAACCAAATTTTGCACACTTTCTCATTGATGGAATTTCCTGACCTGTCGCACCGGCAATTGGGAAAAATGTTGAACATTCGCCATTCAACCGTCTCCAGAGCGTTGAAGCGGTTCCAGGAGCGGTTGACGTTGGACCACGGCAAAGGAGCTGGAAGAAAACCGGAACCGGAGAACAAAAAGACGGACGGAAAGGTGAAGCGGTTGATTAAAGCAAATCCCATCGTCTCAAGCCGTGATTTGGCTAAAAAGATCGGCATGTCGCAGAGCTACGTCCAGAATACAAAGAAGAGAGCTGGACTACATACATACAAGGTACAGAACTTCCCAAACCGCGATGAGCGGCAACAATCGACGGCTAAAACTCGGGCACGGAAGCTCTACGAGAAGATGCTGACAAAATATGGCTGCTGTGTAATGGACGACGAAACGTATATAAAAGCCGATTTTAAGCAAATTCCGGGGTTGGAGTTTTTCACCGGCAAGAGCAAGTTCTATGTGGACAAATTTAAGAAGAAGAAAATGTCGAAGTTCGCCTCCAAATATCTCATTTGGCAGGCCATCTGCTCTTGCGGACTGAGGAGTGAGCCTTTCGTGACAAAGGGCACAGTAAATGGCGAGATCTACAAATCTGAGTGCCCTGGACTGGTATGAGGCCAATTCTGTCCATTTTGTTCCAAAGGACATGAATCCGCCAAACTGTCCGCAGCTGCGCCCGGTGGAGCAGTACTGGACAATGATGAAGCGGGAACTTCGGAAGAGCAAGAAGACAGTCAAAGACGAGAAGGACATGTTAAGAAAATGGAAAAAAAAAACTGAGAAACTGGTACCGGATGACACTGTAAAGACTTTGATGGAGGGCATCAAGCGAAAATACGTTCAATTTTACACTCAAGGCTCCATCGATTAACTTTTCTTTTGATTTTTGAAGTAAATATATGTATAAAACTACCCTAAAGTTTTGGTTTGATTTTAAACATTGTAAGAAAATTGGCATCCTACCATTTCACAGTGGTCGCAATGGTACCAAAACGTGCGTTTAATTAATGGTGCTCTAGGAGTTGATTTTAGCGATTTGGTGTGTTAGAAACACTTTTTCAGAATGGAAGCCCCCTTCTTTTGATGTATACTGAATTGTGATTAATCCACCTAAAAGTGAGATAGAAAATTTATTTCTACCTACTTTTAAGATAGAGGCACGATGTCAATGACAAAGTTATAGTAAATTCTACTGCGAGAAAACTTGTTGAACATGCAAACTCTCCAAAATGTAATGGTGTTGAGATAAAGCACGTTGTTTGTGGGAGGCACCCAAAAATCATTTTTTTATTATAACTTTTTTCTGAGATTTTTGCAATTCTTCAAATGTTCTATGAAGTTGTTGAAATTAAGAAATTACAGATATTTGTCGAAGACGTCAACATTTTTTATTTCAAAACTTAAGAGTTAAAAATACCGCCATTTTGAATGACAATTACTAAGAGATGTGGAAATAAGTGGAAGACATTTCGATTCTATGAGAAAGACAGTGACAAGTACTATAAGAAAAAATACTACTTACAACGGGCATCCACCGGCCCTATACAAAAAATACTTTCCGGCAATGTATGTTTTGCATTTTGTAACAAAATAAGTACGACTTTTTCAGCATAAATTTTTTAGCGATTTTTTTTCTACGTGTCGAATATTCTAAAAAATCATTGAGAGTAATAAATACACATATAAATCGTGAACTTTGAATTTTTGTTATCTGAAACTATTCATAAATTAACAGGATTTGGAAAGTGAACACTAGAGACGTCTAAAAAGGTTTACTGTATTTTCATGAGCATGAACCATAGCAAAGAGTATTAGACATCATTTTCACGAAACGACTGTGTAGTCAGAGTTGCTACTTAGGATCCGACTTGCCAGAAAATCTTTAGAAAAATATTTTCACCTATATATTACATCTCTGTCAAATTTTAACCCTCAAAAAGGCAAGGGGTCTCAGAGGCTCGGCTAGTTAGAGTTGCCTAGTTTCAATGAATTTGTAATTCGAAATACAAATGATCGAGCGTTTTCGGGCTTTCGATTCTCTCACTGGTAAAACGACAAAAAAGAGGCTCTTGGTTTCATTGGGTCTTAGAAGCGATGCTTTATGAAGTCACAATTTTCCATTGCCTTTTTGAGGGTTAATTTCAAATATTTAATCATTCAATGCGTGCTTGCAAAAGAATTATTGACAATTCCGGCCACGTAATCGTTTCATGGAAACGGCATATAGGGTAGACGAGCCCTTATCCATCTCATTAGTCGGGATTTTCGTTGATAACTCGACTTAGAGTGACTGGATTGCGCTTAAGTAAGTATCACCATCTTTCCTTCGTTCCTAAGAAGCAGTACAGTTAGACTTTTTGAGCTAATACGTTGAATAGAGATAGCAAATACTTCTCTAACTAATGAGTTCCAATGGGTGGGATGAATAGAGGAGCTAAGATGAATTAGGGCGCAGTAACCCTAATGCTGTTTGTAATGGTTTTTATTCTTGTAAAGACAGCCAAAAAATTTTGCGCATTTTTTAGTTGATCACTTTTGTTCTTGTGTTAGTTTAGGAATAATTCGTAAGTTGGAAACTACAGAGCTGAGAGTTTTGGATTCATATGTGTACTTTGACATTTCCAAAGATTTTTTAGAATATTCGTAGAATAGAATAACACATAGAAACAATTGCTATAAAAAGTTATGCTTAAAATGTCGTAATTATTTTGTTACAAAATGAAAAACATGCATTGCCGGAAAGTATTTTTTATATACAGGCCGGTGGATGCCCGTTGTGAGTAGTATTTTTACTTATAGTACTTGTCACTGTCTTTCTCATAGAATCGAAATGTATTCCACATACACTCAAGTTTTTTTTATGCGGTTTTTTTTTGCGCGGTATTTTTTTACGCGGTTTTTTTTACGCGGATTTTGAAATTTACGCGGTTTTCATTTACGCGGTTTTTGAAATTTACGCGGTTTTCATTTACGCGGTTTTTGAAATTTACGCGGTTTTCATTTACGCGGATTTTGGAATTTACGCGGTTTTCATTTACGCGGATTTTGAAATTTACGCGGTTTTCATTTACGCGGATTTTGAAATTTACGCGGTTTTCATTTACGCGGATTTTGAAATTTACGCGGTTTTCATTTACGCGGATTTTGAAATTTACGCGGTTTTCATTTACGCGGCTTGTATCCCCCGCGTAAAAAAAACCTGAGTGTATTTCCACATCTCTTAGTAATTGTCATTCAAAATGGCGGTATTTTTAACCCACTTTATTTAATAACTCTTAAATTTTGAAATAAAAAATGTTGACGTCTACGACAAATATCTGTAATTTCTTAATTTCAACAACTTCATAGAACATTTGAAGAATTGCAAAAATCTCAGAAAAAAGTTATAATAAAAAAATGATTTTTGGGTGCCTCCCACAAACAACGTGCTTTATCTCAACACCATTACATTTTGGAGAGTTTGCATGCTCAACAAGTTTTCTCGCAGTAGAATTTACTATAACTTTGTCATTGACATCGTGCCTCTATCTTAAAAGTTAGTGGAAATAAATTTTCTATCTCACTTTTAGATGGATTAATCACAATTCAGTATACATCAAAAGAAGGGGGCTTCCATTCTGAAAAAATGTTTCTAACACACCAAATCGCTAAAATCAACTCCTAGAGCACCATTAATTAAACGCACGTTTTGGTACCATTGCGACCACTGTGCATTTGAGTTAATGCGTTGAATAGCGATAGCAGACACTACTCTAACTAACGTGTTCAAATGGGTGGGATGAATAGAGGTGCTAAGATGAATTAGCGCGCAGTAAACCTAGTACATAAAAGCAGAAGTTGTGATATGAAATAATCAACAGCTTTCGTTGGTTTTCTTTTCTAGTTGTTTAATTTGTTGTACAGCTTATGACTTATCATCCTGTCAGTATTTATGTACACAAAAACTCATGCAAATTGATTGTTGATTGGTTTTATTCTGTTTACGTTTACAATCGCCCCAAACTGAGGACAATGATTAACTGCTCACCTAAATGTGGGATGTGAATCGGATCAATTAAAGCTCTAAATCCTGTCTATGAAATTTTGGAGTGCGATATTGTACGCAGGGTTAAACTACAGATTCAACGATTGATTTTCAAGAACTTATCTTCTGTTTTAATATAGGCACATTATTGACTCTTGTTTCATGTTCACTCAATTTGTGGAAGTTAGTACGTTGTGTTGCGGTTACTGCTTCTAAACTCTTACTTTAATACTTTTATTGTTGTTGTCTCTTCTTCTGCAGTTTTTTTTTTTTTAATTTTGTTATTGATAATTATGTAACGCTCACCTGAAGAGGACAAGCAGTTATTCGTTCGTTTTCGATAGGTTTTTTTGTTCTCTCGTAACACTTATTTCTTCTTTGACAACAGTTAGCAAAGCGAAAAAATATTAAGTTTGCAGTACCGAAGAAGGTAGCATGCGGGACATACGAACAGGCAACATTATTCCTGTTCGGCATGAACCGAAATTTAGAGGATCACTTCACACTCGGCTATTTTCGGCGAAGAAAAAAGCTGGGGAAGCACTGAACACATCTACGGTTCGGTTTTCGAATGATGTGCGTTTTAGAATGGCTAACACAATCCAACGGAATGCAAAAATTATCAGAAAGTGTGAGAAGCTGTTGCTCGGAAAAGAAGAAAGTTAGTGCTGCTACCATTTACGTAGAAATTGTAGGCTTTTTTCATTCGGAAGACAATGCCGGATAGAATCTAGTTTACAGATCGAGATATTTAGGTTGTTTACAGGTGATGCTTTTATACGTTACCCAAATTCTATGATCACAAGTCAGTCCCATAAAGATAGGAAATTTCATAGAAAACCGGACAAATATGCGATCATGGGTAGGTTGCTAAATCAAACGGGAGTTAGATTCACTTGAACGACATTCGTTCTAAAATTTAATCCGTCGTTATGCATAACTCCTCTATCTCTTGCTGTTTTCGGTTTTTGACCGAGTCGCCCTAGCTTCGCTCTAATATTTACAACATCCATACTAAAAGTGACAGTTCCGAGCACACCTAGAGCAACTCTGATCTAAAAACGAAATCAGCATCTGTGTTGCCCTGGTCTGCTATCAGAAAAAAGGAGGTTACCTTGTTCCAAATGAGTCCGGAAAGGTGCGCCTTATTTCTCTTTCGAATATTTGATTTCATCGCCCGTATTTTTCGTTCTTCTTGCAGAATGACAAGCGCCCTTCACGTTCCCGTTCAGATTCACTCTCAAACGTTAATCACATGATTGAATAACAACAAGAAATGAGGAGACTAAACGAATTTAAATTTTTCTATTTGTACGTCAATCAGTTTAATTTGGCACAGCTTGCTACGATTTCAAAAAAAAAATCAAGTGAGTGGGAAAACTGCCAATCATAAAATCGGGTAAACTGTAGAAGTTGCTATCGCATTTTACTGAATTTAAACTGCCGGAACGCCAGTTGGAAGTTACCAGTTAATTCCAGTCCAAAAGTTCTTGTGAACAAAGTCGCTCTGGTTCCAAAAGTAACGAAAACATCACTTTTCATGAGTACAATGAATTCCTTCTCCAACAAAAATCGGTCTTCCGGTAGAAAACAGCACACAATCGCTGACAGTCGGTAGACAATCGTTTATTTTTTGTTTGCTAGAGATCTACTGAGTGTCGAGTACAGTGCACGTGTTGGGTGCTGAACAGAACAATAATCGAAAACGTAGAGTTCAAACTAATGAAAAAAAAACATCAAAGTAAGCGAGCGTGAGTTTGTTTCGTTTTTCCATGGTATCAAATTGATGAGTGTGTGCGTGTTTGTTTTTTCTTGTAAATGGGAAAATGTTACAACCATTGAACTATCTACGATTAGAGAATATTTGTTATATTTGCCTATTAGTATACTGTGAGAATGATGGATTTTCTTTTCCAGATCGGATTTCGGTTAGCTGCACTAAATTTATTGTTTTATAAATATAACTCCTTCCGTGTTAAATAATATTTTCTTGCGTTTGAGAAGTACATTTATACATGCGGATTTTTGTTTGTTTGTTTTGCTAAATAATTACACTGACATTCGTGGATAGTAATGTTACACAATATGGTAGATTGTAAGCTTTAAAATAATATTAATACACAATTGCTCTCAAATTAATAAGTGAAGATTTGCGTGTTTTTGTCTGTTGTGTGTGTTGAATTGCTTCCATTTCGAAAATCAAATCAACATGGCTAATCTAAAAAGCTACACGTGGTGTCCAATCTCTACGTTTATTATGCATGCAACTGCTCATCTCTGATTTACTTTTTCCTTGTTTTTTTTAGTATAGATTAGATTAAGTAGTACCAATATATAATTTTAAATCCGGTCGGTAAGCTGATTCCGGATTCTCCGATTGCAGAGTAGTTAAATATATTAGAAAAAATGACTCGATTCTCTGCCTTCGCGCAACGTTCGCGTGCATCTGTTTTTTGTTTGTTTGTTTTCATTTCTATGAATATTGCTTAAATTGCCCGCGTGATGCCCGCTTGTTGCTGCTGCTGCAACTGGGCACTACCACCGAGGACTACTTTGTTCGCAAAAGAAACGATAGCCGTAGCCGGTTGGGTGGCTTCTAACTCGCAGAACACGTGGCACTGGTTGTCAGCTGAAGTGGGCGACCGTTTGCCGACGAAGGCGAAGATGCGTCTGCGAAGAGAGAAACGGGGTGGCAAATGATTCATTTTGGTTCCCCATTGACGGTTTGTAAAATACTTACTTTGATGCCGGGATGTCTCCCGTGGTCGATGGGATGCTCCATCGGTGATCGTCCGGGTCCAGGCCACAGAACGAGACGTTGTTGGAAGGGTAATGTCGCCTGCGGGGGACGAAACAGAACGTGACATTATTGTGCTTTGCGAATAAGCTGCTAAACTGGATAAAAGCTTCGTAAAAATTGTTGCTGGTTTAGATAAAGCTTGTGTTAGCTTTTTCAGAAAAATGGAACATGGACATTGGAACGTCGATATTGGAGGGAGCAGGGACATCGAGGCATGGAAATTGGAACACGGAAATTAGACAATAAAAAATGATAAAACGGAAATTGGTAAAACGGTAAATTAAAAATGGGAAGTTGAAAATGGAATGTGAAAAACTAGTAAATGAGAAATAAAAAATTAAACATGGAAACTAAAAATTAAATATTGGACCATGGAAATTAAATTAGGGAAATTGAACAATGAAAATAAAAAATAAATTATGGAAAATGGGCAAACGACAAAGAAATATGGATAACTGGAAATGAAAAATTGAAATATAAAAAGATAAAATGGCGATTCAAAAATGGAAAATACAAACTGTAAAATGAAAAATTAAGCATGGAAATTGAAACATGAAAGTTTGAAAATGGGAAAATGGGGTATGTAAAAGAGAAAAAGGAAAACAGAAAAATATGAAGAGCACGTAGGTATTTCGCAAAATTTGGGGGCGACGTCTTATCACAGACTGAATTTCCCACGGAATTTCTTGCAGAATCTCGAGCGGAATTTCGCTCGGATTTCGCGCTGGCTTAGAATTTCGCACAGAATATCGCGCAGAATTCCACATGGAATAACGCGCGGTATTTCGCAAGGGATTTCGCACAGAATTTCGCACGCAATTTCTCTAGGAAATTCGCTCGGAATTTCGCACGGAATTTCGCCCGAAATTTCGCGCGTTATATCGCACGGTATTTCGCTCGGAATATCGCGCGGAATTTCGGACGCGATTTCGGGCGGAATTTCGCACGGAATTTCGCGCGGTATTTCGAACGGTATTTCACTCGGAATTTGGCGCGATATTTAGCACGGAATTTCGAGCGGAATTTCGCTCGGAATTTTGCTCGAAATTTCGCGCGGCATTTCGCATGGAATGTTGGACGGAATTTCGCTCGGAATTTTACATGGAACTTCGCCCGGAATTTCGCGCGATATTTCGCTTGGAATTTCTCACGTAATCTCGCTCGGAGTATCGCACGAAATTTCACGCGGAATTTCGCACGGTATTTCGAATGGAATTCCGCGCGGAACTTCGAACGCAATTTCGCTTGGAATTTAGCTCGGAATTTCGCACGAAATTTCGCACGGTATTATCGTGGTATTACGCACTGTATTTCGCACGGAATTTCGAGCGGAATTTCGCTCAGTATTTCGCCCAGAATTTCATACGAAATTTTGTACGGAATTTCGCGCGAAATTTCGCGTGGAATTTCGCACGGAAATTCACGCGAAATTTCTCATGAATTTCGCGCGGTATTTCGCACGAAATTTCACTCGGAATTTCACGCGGCATTTGGCATGGAATGTTGGACGGAATTTCGCTCGGAATTTCGCATGGAGTTTCGCGAGGTATTCCGCGCAGTATTTCGCACGGAATTTCGGGCGGTATTTCGCACGGAATTTCACACGGAATTTTTCGCGGAATTTCACGTGGTATTTCCAACGGTATTTCGCGCGAGATTTCGCACGGAATTTCAAGCGGAATTGCACTCGGAATTTCGTACGAAACTTCGCACGGAATTTCGCATGGAATTACGCGAGGTATTCCGCACAGTATTTTGCACGGAATTTCCCGCGGTGTTTCGCTCGGAATTTTGCACGAAATTTCGCCCGGAATTTCGTACGGAATTTCGCCCGGAATTTCGCGGTATTGCACGGAATTTCACACGGAATTTTTCGCGGAATGTCACGCGGTATTTCGCACGGTATTTCGCGCGATATTTCGCACGGAATTTCAAGCGGAATTTCACTCGGAAATTCGTACGAAATTTCGCGTGGAATTCCGCACGGAATTGCGCGCGATATTTCGCACGGAATTTCACGCGGAATTTCGCTCGGACATTCGCACGGTATTTCGCACGGAACTTCGCACGGAATTTTGCCAGGAATTTCGCACGGAATTTCACGCAGTATTTCGCATGAGATTTTGCACGAAATTTCGGACGCAATTTCGCTTTGAATTTCGTTCGGAATTTCGCTTGAAATTTCGCGCGATCGGAGTTTCGAGCGGAATTTCATGCGGCAGTTGACATGGAATGTCGGACGGAATCTCGCTCGGAATTTCGCCCGGAATTTCACACAGAATTTCGCCCGGAATTTCGTACGGAATTTCGCCTGGAATTTCGTACGGAATTTCGTACGGAATCTCCCCCGGAATTTCGCGTGGTGTTTCGCATGGAATTTCGCACGGAATTATCGCGGTATTACACACTGTATTTCGCACGGAATTTCGAGCGGAATTTCGCTCAGTATTTCGCCCAGAATTTCATATGAAATTTTGCACGGAATTTCGCGTGGAATTTCGCGCGACATTTCGCGTGCAATTTCGCACGGAATTTCACGCGAAATTTCTCATGAATTTCACGCGGTATTTCGCACGGAATTTCACTCGGAATCTCGAGCGGAATTTCACGCGGCTTTTTGCATGGAATATTGGACGGAATTTCGCTCGGAATTTCGCATGGAGTTTCGCGAGGTATTCCGCGCAGTATTTCGCACGGAATTTCGGGCGGTATTTCGCACAGAATTTCGCCCGCAATTTCGTACGGAATCTCGCCCGGAATTTCGCGCGGTATTTCGCACGGAATTTCACACGGAATTTTTCGCGGAATTTCACGTGGTATTTCCAACGGTATTTCGTGCGAGATTTCGCACGGAATTTCGAGCGGAATTTCACTCGGAATTTCGTCCGAAACTTCGCACGGAATTTCGCATGGAATTTCGCATGGAATTTCGCGAGGTATTCCGCACAGTATTTTGCACGGAATTTCCCGCGGTGTTTCGCTCGGAATTTCGCACGAAATTTCGCCCGGAATTTCGCACAGAATTTCGTACCGAATTTCGCCCGGAATTTCGCCCGGAATTTCGCGGTATTGCACGGAATTTCACACGGATTTTTTTGCGGAATTTCACGCGGTATTTCGCACGGTATTTCGCGCGATATTTCGCACGGAATTTCAAGCGGAATTTCGCTCGGAAATTCGTACGAAATTTCACGTGGAATTCCGCACGGAATTGCGCGCGGTATTTCGCACGGAATTTCACGCGGAATTTCACTCGGACATTCGCTCGGTATTTCGAACAGAACTTCGCACGGAATTTTGCCAGGAATTTCGCACGGAATTTCACGCAGTATTTCGCATGAGATTTTGCACGGAATTTCGGACGCAATTTCGCTTTGAATTTCGTTCGGAATTTCGCTTGAAATTTCGCGCGATCGGAGTTTCGAGCGGAATTTCATGCGGCAGTTGACATGGAATGTCGGACGGAATCTCGCTCGGAATTTCGCCCGGAATTTCACACAGAATTTCGCCCGGAATTTCGTACGGAATTTCGTACGGAATTTCGTCCGGAATCTCGCCCGGAATTTCGCGCGGTATTTCGCGCGGAATTTCACACGGAATTTTTCGCGGAATTTCGCACGGAATTTTGCTCGGAATTTCGAGCGGAATTTCACGTGGCATTTTGGCATGGAATGTAGAATGGAGTGTCGCTCGGAATTTTGCGCGGTATATTGCACGGTATTTCGCTCGGAACTTTGCACGGAACTTCGCTCGGAATTTCGCACGGAATTTCGGACGCAATTTTATTGCAACGTCCTCTGCATCTGTGTGTCCATATCTAAAAAGTGTGACATCAGACCAGTGCAGGTGTTCACTATTGTAGCGCTCCACGGATACGGCTGGCCCAGCCATTAACTGCACATGACCATCAGCAAAAACTGATTCAGGCGATCAGCGTCGATGTGAGCATCGTCGGATGTCTGCTTCGAGTTGTTGTGGATTCCTTTCCTTTTAAGATTCTTTCACAATCTCTTGACAGGCAGTTTTGGAGTGAAATTCATGTCTACATAACGTTTCTTCGCCACAGCAACCAGAGTGCTCGCTCGGTTGCGATTTACGCAGAAGCGTTACGAACTCCCCATCATCCTGTTCGGGTTCCTCGAGTAGAACTTGACCGCAAGATCTTTGAGTGTTACCGCCTGCACAATTTCGTTGGTTATCCACGGCGTACGCGAAGAAGCTGCATCTCAGTCGTCACTAGTTCAGCTTTCATATTGACGTCCTCGATCGCAATTGCTTTATGGATTCTGGGCTGAACGTCCACTTGGTTTATTCTTCGAAGATTACGGAATACTACTCTGTGGGGTAACTTTCCTTACGCGCATGTCTGTAATAAGGTAGACGATCTCATGCTCCAAGACGGAGCTACTCGGTGCCATTGTAGATTTTAATATTGATTGCGGGGAATCAGTCACCAAAAGATCGATGGTTGTGGCGATGGTATGCATAATCCGAGAAGGTGGAGTGTTCATAATAGCAAAGTTAACATGTCTTTTTACAGCTGCAATGTTGTAGGATATTCGCAGTGGTGTTGATATTAAAACCACCTGTCGAAGTTCAGTTCCAGCAAATCTAAAAAAAGCTTTTCGTAATATTTGACCAAAAGATGGTTGTTGCTCGATGGATTTTTAAGCATCACTATACCTATGTTATAGTTGTTGATGCTTAACTTGACAACCAGGTACTCCAAGCGTTGTGCAATTGGGATACCCGGGTCATCGGTAATAGGAGTGTATCGTTCAAGCTTGGGCAACCGAAAATACAGAGTTGTTCCGCATTAACACGGAATTGGTTTCTTGGTTTCAACAGACATAACCTCGTTTACCGTAAATCCGTATTCTAGAGCTAGACCGGTCTGGAGTGCGGATAGCATGGTCTTCGTGAAATTCTCGAAATACAGCCTCAAAACCTTATCCTTCACTTCTCTCGAGTTGAACACGTCAATGATGGTCGATGAGACGGAACGGATTAGACCACTTGGAGGCTTGGATACAGGTTCTGGAGCAGCTGGAGACGCTGGAATCAGTTTCTTAGATACCCAGATAATGCAATGCACTTTTCACAATTTGTTTGACGTTTTCCCCTTCATGAAACGGGATCTTATTAATGGCAATTCTGTGTGCGTTCGCACTACGCAGACAAGTGCCTGCCAGTCTCGCACCAGATTCAATCACTTCAAGCTTCTTCTCGACGGTAGTAACTAGTAACCAGTTCTCGTTGTGCTACAATTCTGTCATGCAACTTATCCGAGGAAACTAGTTGACTAGTAATTTATCGGCTTGGTTTTTGCAAGTTCGATGATAGGTTTTCACTTCAGTTTACAGTATAGCAACTGACGGCCGCAGATGCATTTTTGCAACTTTTTCCGAGATTTAAAAAGCCGAGCACTCGGCAAATTAATTTTTCACTGAGATCTCTGTAAAAGCTAAAATTGTTTGCTGAGACTCGGGAAATATTTCGCTGAAAATCAGCAAACAAATAGGACATTGCCGAGATATCAGTATAAACCTTTGTTACTCAGCTGTGCGGGAAATTGCCGAGCTCATCTAAGTGTGCATATCTTGATCAAAACAGGGTTTTCATGTTTCATGATCTGAACAGCTCCAAGAATAAATAGTCTTAGAATCTTATATACGGTAGAAAAAAGTGGGTCAAGAAAGGATTTATATCTAGTACAACTTACCGGAAAAATAGCTGCCGGGTATTGTCCGTAAGCGTGATGCCCTGGATTGATACTTTGAAGTGCACTTGTGTAGGTTTCGGCAGTGGTCGCAATGAAAGCAGCGATCCAACCGCTTTTCTTATGGCTTGGGGTCCTAAAAAATAAAGCATGTTAAAGCGTTCCGCGCCTGAATGAGGGGGAATCTCACCTGTCAGTGATTCCGTATCACAGGTGAACAAGTACAGAACATTACAAGCGGCACCCTGGGTGAGTAGCTGCTGCTGGGCCGGCGTCTGGAAGTCCGTTTGCTGGAGGTCCTAAAAATAAAAAGTGGTACCAGTTAGCTTGATTTCATCTAACCCTTACTCAGTATCCACTCACCACATCCGGTATGATCAATCGGCAGGGCAGGGCCAACGGTGTGATCGAATGCTGGTAGACCAGTGCCGAAAGTGAAGTGAAAACCGGTTCGTTGGAGCATCCCTTCAGCCGAACACCGCGGATCGTCGGTTCCACCAGAAAATGACGCACCAGTTCGTCGCTATTCGGTCCCTTGGACTGAACGCCCGGCGGTGGGTGTGCCACCTTCACCACCAGTCCGTACGCATTGGCAAAGGTAGTTGAATCGCGGACCACGAACGTTCCGGGCGGAGCGTTACGTAGCATCCCGATCGCTTCCTCCCGGCTGATGGCCGGTTTGTACCAGAACTTGGACGAATCGCGGGCAAACTTAACGAACTGGGGTGCGACCTCCTGCGGTTCGCTGTTCGCGTTCGATGTGATCGAGTTGCGGCGTGATGTGTAGCATGAAACCATTTCGTTCTGGTTGATCAGATCCTGCGAGCGCTGGTTGCCGGCGAAGAGGTCCTTGCTGGAAGAGGTGGTTAGGGTTTGGAATTAGATGTAGGAAATTTTATGAGGATGTGCTGGATTGAATCAGGCGTGCGAGATTCAATAGGGCGGGGAGGATGCCACATTTATTAGATTGGTTGGATATACGTGTTAGTTGTTAGTTGGGGGGTCACTCCAACAACATTGAGGTTATTTTATATTCAAGTACATCGAAATATAGCTTTGCGTCCAGGAACACAACACGTGATACTCGCAGTAAAAGTCTCTAACTAGAACAGTCGCGACTCGCTGGTTGAGCAACCATCTCGGCTCAGCTAACGAAAAGGAACCTACGTTAAAAATTGAGGTCAAACTGTACGCTGTTTGTGTAGTTTCAAACAACAAAATAATATTCATGAACATTGAACATGCAATTTGAAATTAACTTTCCGACAGGTGCCCGATGCCAAACCCACGTTGAACTGATAAATGCAGTCGGTGGCAGTACGCAGCCACAAACTCTCACCGCACCCGGACTGTAGCGGTGCGCAACGGTCACTTTGATATTTCGATTGGCTGCTTGCTTTGGTCCGCCGTTTGGCGGAGTCGGCGGCTACTTTGATTTAACTATTTCCAGGGCAACGCGAATTGCGTGGTGTCGGTAAATTGCATTTTAAATTATCAAAATGGCTAATATATTTTGTTAATAAACTTTCATTTAGCTGACTTCTCTTAATTAACTATAATTTTAGCATCGAAATTTAGTGCAATTGCTAATACAGTAACAAATCAGATAAACATAATTATTCATGAAATTTCACCATATAGCGGAAAAATAAGAGAATAAGTTTTCTCAAAAACAGGAATACAACATACATAGAGGTTTTTTCACAATACTCTACACACTTGGGTCCTGAAAACCAACTACGTAAAAAAATACTCCCATGCCCCCTTCATTTAGCTGACTACCTTTGGACGAAAACAATGATTTTTATTACGTACCGCATCATCACAAACCGATAGACAAAAGTTACCAACAAGGGGAAAAACATACACATTTTCCCACGCCCGACTTACTCGTAGTAGAAGGTACAACTATTAGGTTTCTTCTCAATCGCCGGTACCACACATTGAAACAGGTTGGCCTTCAGTCGGAGTTTTTCAAAGTGCTTAAGCAGGATATTTTTGCTAGTCGGTAAAGTAGGGCAAAGCGTACGGGTGGGATTCAAATTGGTTATTAGAGAAGCGAAATACACTGCTGTTATTTTTTGCTTGTACAGTTGGCTCTTTCCATGTGTGGTTTGTTAGTGTAGGATGCTGGTTTAGTCGCGTGATTCCGAGTATTGCTATGGCTTACTATCACTTAAGTTTAGATTGGTTAAGGTGTTTATGTTCAGATTAGTGTTGCTAGTGTCTCAGTTTATTAGCAAAGCACATAGAACATCTTAAGTGTTTGAGTTATATTAAAACTGACGGTCAATTCACAGATCATCAGATGCGCTACTATTGTGGCAGAATTGACAGCTGAATACTTAGATTTCAAACTGTATAGCGTTTTGATTGTGTTTGAAATGGAGTCAACCTATGAATATATAATGATAATGATGTTCATGGTCCAGTAGATCTCTAAAAACCGATTTTTTTGTACTTGTGGGTTATTGAGACCAAGTTATGGTGTTTCGACGGTAAACCTCTAGTTAGTGTCTTACGCCGTATTCATTCAAATGTTTAAATAAGTGCATTTTACTTAATCTGTTCTCAGTGGCAAAACCAAGCTATTTTCTATCAGCGCATTTCGTAAAACTACCTTCGATTGCGATGGTATCGGGGATCCGTTTTTCGTCAAACGGTTTGACCCCACGAAATAGATGCAAAGTTAGTTTTCGCTTTGAGTATGCTTGCAGCAGACAACAACGATGTGAGTGTTTCTAAAGAAATACTAATTCTGTAATAAAATTTTTAAGTGGCTAACCTCACGTCGTACGTGGATACGGTCGATCGCTGACTGCGCAGAGACCATGTTGAGTTATATTTTCTACAAAAGGTACTTATTATTACTGAGAGTGTTTAAACTGTGATAATTATATCATGATTAGAAAATGGCAGAGGGGTGGCTGAAATGGTTTAGTCGAGATGGATCTAAGAATTCGTTAGTGTAGCATTATCGATGCTTACCGTTGTGATGTCGGACTCTTGGGTGGCAGTGCTGGACTAGAGGTGCCATTGCTAAGGCCGTACGGCGTACGAGGAGTCACCGGAAAGGCGGGCGTCTCTGGCCGTGGTGATCCACCGGTTGGCGAATGGTCCGGTTCCGTCTCCGAACGGTAGGAGGAGAATGATTCTTCTCTTGCCTGCGGAATAGAAACGAAGGGAATGGCGAATATGAGTGAACATGGCTCCATGGGTTGTCTAGATTGGCTGCGTTCTGAATAGTCGTACAGTCAACACAAATAAGTTATAATAATTTTGCCCAGTACAGTATTTTTAAGGAACAATATTTTGAGGATTGTGGTATTTTTTTTTTCTAATTTATGTGTTCTTTCCTAAGGTAATAGTTAAGATAACAAGTGTGCTTTGGTTGGTAAAACTCAAGGTTATATAGTGTCAAACTCTGAGCATACTTATTTATGATCCGGTTTGAAGCTTCCCCAGTAGAAGACAAAATAAACCCCAATACAATAAATACTTTGATTGTGCAGACTGATCAACCGCTGATCTGTGTCGTTTACATCAAGCTGTAGATTTTGCTTATTTTCCTCTTTTGTGAACAGTTTGCTTTGGTTTTGTTTACGCAAAATTTTGCTTTTCCGGTAGACCACAACGAATCCAACAGTACCAGTAACTCTCGCTGTGGAGAATAAACCAAAAAGCATTGCCGAAGCTAACAAGCTCTCATCCGAAGCTAACAGCCTAGGAGAGTAAAAGCAGCGGGGCAGCGGTACAGCCTGGGAAACAAACTGTGATGTCCTCCGGGATTTTTTGCCGCTGCAGGAGCAACCAACGATAACATAAGGCGAACTCGATTGTTTCGACCCGCCCAGCCAGAAGAGGTCCCATAAAGCACCAGCTGACTGTTGACTTTTTAAAACGATTTTGACTTAGTGGAATGTCTGAACAGAAGATTAAAGTAACCCAATCATAATATCCAAAGAAGACCCTCACGGCGAAAGCCTTCAATGTCACGGTTTAGCAATCTGGGAAGTGAGTGGTTTGCTCGGATAGCCATCCGCTTTACCAATGTCAATCGTTCCAAAAATGCCTGTTTCGGAAGAGGATGCTCTCCTACGATATAAGTCATTGTGACGCAAATGTTTTCATCGAGGTCATCACGCAAAAGACTGCAATTCTAAGATCGCTTATTGGCTATGCAACACCACGTCCCACGTCAAGTTGTCCTTTGGTTTTAGGGACAACTTGGCCGAACCACAACACTGATCCGAAGCCAATTGTTACGAGTGAAGAGGCAAGCGAGTCTAAAGTGATCAATCTAGCGACCCCCGGTACTGGATCCGACAACACCATTACTACTTCATCGACGGGTGTTCCAAGGCTCCTAGCGAACGTTAATTTGGTAGACGGTCAAGGTCACGTGCAAGTAATACCGGTACCGAAAATCCGGTAATACCAATACCGAAAATCCCAGGAATACCGACCGATTTTTGGTACCGTAATACCGGTACTGAACAAAAGCCAGTACCGGTATTTTCGGTACCATACAATTTTTTTATGAAAAATATGTGGACTCTCTAGGAGGACCTGTTTCAAAATATCGGTCTGCAAGATGACTTTTAATTATATTAAGTATTGCGCACTTCCCACCAACCTGGACTCCGCACTTTCAAAGTGCGAATGATCAAACTGCTACTGAAAACTGCGAGCTGTCAAAACACATATTTCAAGTGATAGAGATGGTATTTTCTTAAACAGACCAGTCCAACTAACCAGTCTATGAGAAGAATTTAATGGAAGAATAGTAAGTGCGCAGTGCGGTTAGAATCTAATTTTAAGTGCCACAACCAATATCTTCTAGATAAATCGTTGAGCTAAGACCTTTGTGGGGGAATGAGGTGGGGCCATCATCATAATAATTCTAGAAATTAAACATGACTAGCTCCCGTTGTACTGAATGGTATATTTAAATTCCTGAACTATTTTGTCGAAGTTACTAAAGTACTAAATTTCAAAATATTCACATCTAGCGTATAAGGGACGTAAAAATTTGCTATGATTTATTTTTATTAGTGACATTCTGATTGGTTTCCATTATTCACTGGGTGGCGCGTAATAAGACTGTAGTCTAAGTCATGTCTGTCTTTGGTTTGCTCTTAAATCTTTATCTATAAAAGAACGAACAGCGTTTTAGAAGCTAATAATTTTGGACATTGTGAACTGCTACAAACTCCATAGTTTACAGGAAAGCAAGGAGCCTTGGTATGCATTAGTGAATAGTAGGCAAACGACATAAAGGTCGAAACCTATTTACAGAAATCCAAGAGAGGAATTGCGAGCAACCTGCTCGGATTTACTGCCATTCTCGCTTTGATTTACTGTTGTTAATAGGGTTTCTTACATTTACCATCTGTTGAAGTCGACAAAAAACGCACTACTTAGCAGTTATTGATTTCAAAGTGGCCTAGATTTCTAAATAAAAGAAGGTGCCGTACACGCATAATATCTTCTGTGAAATGCCATTCCGAAGCAATTAAAAACAATAAACATGTTTTTTGGTCAGCACAAATCAATCATCTGAGAATAAGGTTATCAGTTTGAGCATTCAATTTCTCTTTGAAGCTTTTTTCGATTTAAAAAAAATATTCGAGTACCGGTACTTTACCGGTACTACCGGTACTGAGGGCTTCAGTACCGTAGTACCGGTTCTCGCCAAAAAGGGTCGGTACTGCGAACCCTACGTGCAAGGGTACTGATGACTAATACAGTTGAATGGAATCTGATCAGTAAACGTGTTTTTGTCGGAGAGCCGATTTTTTCAGGTTATTGGCATTCAAGGAGTGGCAAGAGAAGTGCAGATAGAACTCACAGTTCTTGTATACTCCCAAAAAAAAAAAAACAAAAATTCGATTCCAGCTCCGAGCAACTTTTTATGTTCCATTTGGGTCCTAGAACAACCGTGCCAATTCTTAGCTTGATTCCCGAAACTATATTTTTGCGCCCACTGTTTAAAGTTCACATGAAATTTTGTGTGGGAATGTTAACTTTCACAAAACAATTACTCCAGAAGTCGCCCATTGCTGCCGAAAATTAAATCAATATGTGGCTTTCACAGGAAATTTAACAAATAAACAAAGTCTTGAAGACCACCAAACGATCTGACGCTTAAGAAAAAAGTTATTAAGCAAAAACCGATTGATGATCTGACGATTGATAAAATATTCATTTTTTCTAGCATCACTGCTGTTGGTTGTCCAGTTATATACAATTTTGTTTTGATCTTCTCTAAATGTGTCTAAATCAATTATCTGTACTGTTTGGCCACTTCACAAGAGTTTTGAGGGATCAATTGAGGCTTCTTTTGTGCATAATCTATTTATTTTTAGGAGGTAACGGGCGACTCTTGGAAGAATTATTTTGCAAAACGATTTTCCCATACGAAATCCCATGTAAACTTTAAACCGTGGACCAGGCATTGCATTTATCGCTCATATGAGTAAATGCGCCCGAATAGTTTGCTACTGCGACAATAAAAACTCACATTTTCACACGAAAAGTTATTGGCACTCACACAACTTCTCCGGATAAATACAACGTGTTATTTCTCCGGATAAATAAAACAGCCGGAGAATGAGTGAATGAGTTTATCACGGTATCCTTTTTTCGTTCGCTGCTTTCCTGCCGTTATTCCAAAATACGAAAAAACAAGTCTATCATACTTCTTTGCCACTTTTCTTTGTAATTAAGTGTATTTTTTGAAGTTTTTATTGATTTCCACGAAATTAAAATTTTATCATCTTCTCCGGTGAGAAGGAAAAAGTCAAATAAATTTTATCCGGAAAATCATTCTCACGCTATTTGTGGAGACGGATAATTTTGCGACTCATCTTATCTCGGAAAAGCTGGACATCGGATAAGCTTCTTCTCGCGTGAGTGAGAGAGAATTACAATGCCTGCCGTGGACGCAAAAATATAGTTTCACCGATCGAACTCAACATTTGCAGAGTTGTTCTGGGAGCTAAATGGGACCCAAAAAGTTACTCGGAGCAAAACTTTATTTTTTTCATATAACCGTGCCCCACTCTAATGTACAGCATGGATAGACGCAACCAAATGGAATATTCTAAATGAGATAGAGTTGAAAATTTTACAGGATGAAAACGTTGAGTCAGTCATTTTTAAAGTCGGCCTCTTTTTCTTCACAACTTGGACGATGGACGGAGATGTGTACAGCAGGATAAGTTTGCGTAAAGCGGTCCCTGGAAGGCATGGAGCGTCTAAAAACCCAAGTCGTCACCAAAAATGCAAACCCTACCAATTGCAGATTTCTGGGCGAACCGGAAGCGGAAGGTCTATTCGAAAAATTTCGTGTCGAAACCCGAAAAAGAACTAACGAATAAGTTGACCGAAACTTGAAGAATATGCAAACGTTTTTCTTTTCGATGGCTATGGTCAAAGACCCGACTAAGAAAAAAAGATCGAAGTAAGCGGTGTGAGCGAACGGCCGCTTTTTTTTCGTTTGACGTTTTTGTTCTTGAATATTTTTATATTTTAATAGAGTGAGAATTGGAGAATGCTTTTGGTTGTGTCAAAAATAGTGGCGATGAAAGCGGTGAAAGTTCCGCTACTTCGGATGTAGCTCTCTATGTAAAACGATAGGCCTTAAGTGGAAGCAGGAAATTCCGCGCTTATCGGCGCAACGTCGGAGCGAATCCATCCAGCAACGCCATCGTCTTTTCAAAGATGTTTTTTGCGAATAAAAAATTTTGAGCTTTGACCGTTTTGCGCGACCCCTTAATCATATCCGATTGAGCTCAAGTTTTTCCCATCTACTTTTGTCGAGGTGCTAAAACTTGAGGTGCCCTGTTTGAAAATTCAGGATGACCGTAAATATTGACATTCTACCACAGAGAACAGACATATAAGCTAGAACAAACTTTCCCGAAAACCTGTGTAAACATTTAAATGAAAATACGTTGAAAACCACCATCGCATACAGGTTCGCATGCGTGAGTCACCATTGTATCCAAATTTGCATACAAGTTCCGTATAGCGATTGCTGGCCGATCGAAGCGCCCACCAGTGGCAAGTTGCTATTTGGTGTTGTCATTTCAAAGCGACAGTTTAATTTCATACACAAGTTGAAAACTTTACTTGTATGTCAGTTCTCAGTGATTCTACCGTATAGCAAGACCACTATATTGAGGAGACAATTTTTAGGAACCATCTTTTTGCACAAGCGAGTGAAACAAAAATACTTTTATGATCTATCGCTGATAAAGGTTTTTCACATACTTCGTATCAAATGTTAAGAAAATCGGTAACATCTGATTTGTCTTTCAATTTATTATAACTCATAATTTCTGTCTTTTCTTTTGTGTTGTTTAAATTTTTACTTTGCACCGAGCTCCAGGATCGGCCATAAAAAAACTCCTGAAAACACGCAACTGATGGTAAAATAGGTGTCTGGCAAGATGCGCCATCAAAGACTCCGAGTTCCCGCTTAAAAGTCATACTCGTTGAACTTGGTCGTACCATATCTGATTTTCGGATCAAAGCTAATTGGCAAAGCATTCTAAAGATCTTGAAAGAACTGACACAGAAATAGTCAGTTATGACAGATATTTCGAAAATGGGCTCAGAGAAGTTCAGAATTTCCGCTACCGTTTCTATATGCCCGCTCCCAAAGTTGAGATCGACGGTGTAGTCACCGATTTCGGGGTTGAGTGTTTCACGGACATCTTGTTCCAGTTAGTGGCAAATTGGAATGTCGGGTAACCCTTGACGGGACTGCTTTGTGTTTAATTAAGTCTTTACAAGCAACCACTAAGCCGTGAATAGGCATTAGTTCGGATCTATAGTCGCTTATCGAACACGGGTAACAGAGCTTATAGGTTCAATTTTGTACTTGAGTGCTGCTTAAACGCCACTTTCGGCGAAATATTCGGGTCAAAACGATCAAACGAGGGTAGAACCCACTGGGCGAAAAAAACAAAACTAAATCAAGGAGGATGAAGTTTCGAGGTCTTTCTGTCACAAGCGCCGTTTGATTTTTTCAGCACGACGTTCTTTGCAGGCTCAAACTTCTACCTCTAGAAAATATGGGGGCTACCGCGCCTATGGGGGAATATGTCAAAACGATTTATGTAGTGGGTAGAACCCACTAGGTAAAAAAAACAAAACTAAAACAAGGAAGAAGTTTTTGTTTGTTTTTTCTTTCGTGGTCTTTCTGTCATGGGCGCCGTTTGATTTTTTTTTCAGTACTGCATATGTTCCAGGCTCGAAATTCTGCCTTTAGAAGATTTGGGGGTTACTTCGCTCCATTGCGTTTGCTATTTCACCCATTTGGGCGTTGGATAATATAAATGATATATGTCGTTCCTAAATTGAAAGATCTCTGTTGTGCTTACACTGATGCCGGTTTATCAGACCATGGTTCAGAGAATACTTTGTTGTAACTATCATCAGTTCTATTCTAAATTGAAACAAATGCAATGTGTTTCATACAATTTTTGTTTTGATTTGGAATTTATTGTTTTAGAGTAATGCAAATGTCAACCATAATAGGTATTAAATGGCATCGGTGACTACCATATCTGGCTTATAGCTACAGGGTTTTAGGCTCTATAGTAGAGTTCCATATGTCCATATACAGCTTTTTTAATGCCTGATATCCGTAGTGCTTATAAGCATTAGCAAAACTTATTTGAAGCTCATAGACATTTGAAAAGCTTGTATAAAGCTAATAAATATATTCTAAGCTTGAATGAACATAGAAAAGTTGTTATAAAGTGAATAGTGCTTGCTGTAGTGCTTAGTGGTTTCCTGAGTTCTTTGACAAGGATCACCTGCCTGTTCAGTTGTTTATATCGTGCGTCTTTCATTGCAGCATTGCACCAAATATAACCCAATGGGATGTTGTAGTAATTAGACACTGTGAGACAATTAGGCATAGAATCAAGAGAATGTCTCTTTAATTGAGAATGCTGAAAAGTGTGACTATTTGTGGGGAGAGTCCGTATAATCTATTATCATGATCTGCGTACAAACAGCGCCCAAGGAATCTGAATCGGTTCCTTAAACGACGATCTAACTAGTCTTCTGCAGAAATACTAAAAGGAGCTACGCCACTCTCCACGACAAATCATCATGCTCTCTTGGCCTAGGGAGCGTGACTCGGACGACACCATGTAGGGGCATTTTTTATTGTTTCTAAGAACTATAGTTACATGAAATTCCTTGTAAAGCCTTAAATTTTGCTCTTGAAAAGCTGCCATATATACCAGCTCGAGGCAGCCCTAACATAAAGCCGGCGATCTTTGAAATTTGAGACCAAACAACGAGTTCCCAGCGCTTCCAGGAACACCACAAATATCTTATGGCATTTCAACCAGAGATTGAACTTAATGTAGGACAGGTTGGGCTTAGGTTGGTCACCGACAAGTTTATGATATTTGGGGCTAACCCGGCCAACCGCACGCTACGGGCCTGACTATGGCAGGCTGCAGTAAAATCGGCAAAAATCCCTTCTGAAGATTTTAGGAGATTCTGCAGTGTGCTACGAGGATATGGCTACATTATTTATTCAAGTGAAGTGTTATTTTTAATCCGGTCCGTAACCCAACTTTTAAATGATCCCAACGATCTCAAGCCACTGATTCCAGAACAATTTTTGGTCGGGACGAGAATTCAAGCACTACCATCAACGGACTACACGCAAACAGCGATAGACAGGCTAAACCTGTGCGATACAGTACGATGGAGACTCCAACACTTTTGAAAACTATGAAGTACCGAATATCTTCGAAGAACAAAAAGGCGGAACAGTACGCACAACTAGCGGACAAACATCTCGTTTTCCCGAAACACACAAAAAATACTAGTATCTTATTTTTTCCATAGCAATTATGAGCATGAGCATGAACATGATGACGGTACAATTCGTAGTTCCCACTTCGTGATTGACCAGAACAAGCGAAATTGCACAGAGAATCAACGAATGGGACTTGGGAGTAGCTATTCATCCTCGATGTGCACGTTTCGAGATAACGGCGCTATTCACGGCCATAGTCATCGGGGAAGGGAAGGAATGTTAGTATAACAAACGTTGTTATGGTGACCGTGTATACCTCTGCATCTTCACGTTTGCCACGGAAACGAGTTTTTGTTAGTAGGATGGGATAAAAGGGTATTGCTCTAGGCAGCCGGCTACCGAGAATTTATGATAGATCGTAGCGTATTGAATTAATTTTTCGTAATACATACACGCATTTTTATCGTGTATAAATTTTCGTAACATTTATCATATTTTTTCCATAGCAATGATCCACATTAAAGATAGAATCTGTTCGAGCTTGTGTGGTAGAGATTACGAACTAAGCAAAATTCAGCTCGAAAGTGCTACAAACAATATTTTCCCGTCGTTGAAAAATACCATCCTCGTTCCATAAACCATTTCTTGAACTCATAAAATCATTATTGAATAGTATTTGGGCCAATAAAAAACAAAACAAAAATTACATATTTGTGTTGGCATGACTACTGAACGATCCACTGCTTCCTGACGAAACTGCCGCTGGTACAATAACAACAATAGTAAAACAAGTGCAACCATTAGTAAACGGTGAATATTTGACCTGTGACATGTAAAAAGCATGCATGATAACATATTCTATTCAGCAGTGAATGAAACGGATTTTTTTTTCAATAAAAGATGCATTTAAACTTGGGTTAGACACAATAATGTATGCATGTAAATACAACTCTAGCCGAAAAAGAAAAGCGCGCGATCAACACGTGGTGAGGGGGGACGTGAAGTGGTGGTTTGATGCTATATCATGAACGAAATGCAGAAATGTTACCTGATCGCACCAAGAGATGGCATTACTTCGCTCCGACAGGCTCGGCGAGATGGACGAAATGGTACTGTCACTCTCGGAGGCAATCCTCCGCACGTGCTGATTATTGATTAGTAAGCTAGACTCCTGATGGCTCCCGCAGCCACTCCGGCCATTTGCGCTTCCATTCGCAGGTGTCGGGAAGTACCCATTGCCATTGATATCGGCATGAACCCGGAAGGCATCCCCGTTTCCCTGGTGACTGTGGTGGTA
Source organism: Topomyia yanbarensis (assembly GCF_030247195.1). NCBI lineage: Eukaryota > Metazoa > Arthropoda > Insecta > Diptera > Culicidae > Topomyia > Topomyia yanbarensis. Next base: position 29,773,091 of record NC_080670.1, read on the forward strand.
CATCAGTTCGCTGCCACCACCGTACAGATTCAGTCGTTGAGCTTCGCTCAGATCATACTCGGTCAGGTTGGCAATCACGGCGGACAGTTCCATCGCCTGGCTGTAGTGCAGCAGGTCACCGTTCCGGTTCGACTTTTGCTGCCACTGTTGATCGATTTTGGCCAAATGCTGCTCAGTTACGTCATTTTCCAGAGCTAGCGAGGCGAGCAATTTATCCAAAGTCAGGTGACCGCTAGGGGGCCTCGGTGGCGACGGAGGATCTTCCCCTATTCGCAGCAGTTGATCACTGCCTACCGGCGAAGTATCCATCGGTTCCGGGTACGGTCTTCGTCGTTGTTGACCGTTTCGAAGTGCCTCTCTCTGACTCTGGTGGTGTTGGTGTGCGTGATGATGATTGTTCGTGTGAGTATGATTGATGAATCTATGATTTTCCTTCTGCTGATGGTGGTGGTAATGAAGTTGATGGTGGGTCTGGGTAGTGGTGAAAGTACTGTTGTTGTTACTAGGAGCGGAAATGGTAGCTGAATTATGACTATTAGCAGTAGTAGTGGGAGTAGTAGCAGTAGCGGTTGTTGTGGTGGTGGTGGTAGTAGCACTAGTCACATTTACACTGCCGACTGGGTTGGCCGAGGCGACACGCTGGACCGCGGTCGCACTGTTGGTTACGTCATTTAGCAGGTGGTTAAGTTTGTCACTAGTTTCGAGGTTATTGAGACTGTTTATGTTACTGAAGATTATCTGTTCGGACTCCTAGAAGTAGACAAGAGAGAGAAAGAAACGACATGGCGACAACAACAACAAAAAAGTGCGATAAATGAACACAAGTTTTAGGGTTAGGTACAGAATGAAGAGAACTCAAGTTTGGAAAGCATGAGTCAAATACAAAACAAATGCTGGTATGTCTACTGAAAAAATTAAGATTTTTCATTGATACTGATTCTTCGATTTTGTCTTTCGGCACGACAAAAATAAACAATAGCCAGTTGCGGTAGTCAAAAAAAAAAAATAATAATAAAATAATGAAAGGGCAGAAAAATCCCGAGTTTGTAATTAGATTCAAAAAGTACTGCTTCACGCCAAACCTACTTCCAAGCAATAAATTCTAATTCATAACTGTCCTGCGACATTTCCTCTGTTTAAGATGTTTTATTCTAAGACAAAAAAAGATGAGCTGCACATTAGACTGCCCTGAAAAATGATGAATTTTTGAAAACTCAATCGGCCCACCCCTGAGTCGATTCCTAGTCCCACCAGGAGTACTTGTACCAAATTTGAAGCAAATCGGACAAGTCTAACTATCGGACCAACGTGCCTGAAGTTTATATGGGATTTTTCAACAATTTACATGGAGAAAACTAACTAGCTCGTATTTTCGCCGCTAGGTGGCACTGTATACATCGTATTATCACTGTAAGTGAAAATAAGAAAGATATTTTAATTGTCTACAACTTTGTCGAAGACTGATAGTCAATCCGGCTATGTTAAAAGAAGTTATTAAACTTTTAAGGAAGTGATGTGATGTCTGAGTCAGTTTTGCATGGGGCCTAGCAGTGCATGGTTGTGTATCAGTACTCGAGTCCCGCGAACTATATATTTTTGTGAAATAATGGTTAGATTTAGCTGAATAGTATGTTTATAAGAATTATAGTAAATAATACGAGTTATGTTTTGATTAGAAAATTTTAGTTCCACCTGTGACCGCATAGAGGGCGCCACTACTAACTTTTCATAGAAAAGAGATAGAGTATCAAGATGTTCAGAAGAAATACTGAAAAATGCCTGTTCTATAACTTTGTAGAAGACACCAAATTTCTATCTCTCCCCGTTGAAAAGTTAGTGTTGGCGCCCTCTATGCGGTATCAGGTGGGACTAAAATTTTCTAATCAAAGCATGACTCGTATTATTTACTATAATTCTTCTCAACATACCATTGAGCTAAACCTAACGATTATTTCACAAAAATGTTTAGTTCGTGTGAATCGAGTACTGATACACAACCATGCACTATTAGGCCCCATGCAAAACTGACTCAGACATCACTTCGTTAAAAGTATAATAACTTCTTTTAACAAAGTCGGATTTACTTGCAGTCTTCGACAAAGTTGTAGACCATTCAATTATCCTTCTTATTTTCACTTACAGTGATAATACGATGCATACAGTGCCACCTAGCGGCGAAAATGCGTGCTGGTGGGTTTTCTCCATGTAAATTGTTGAAAATTCCCATACAAACTTCAAGCCCGTTGGTCCGGTAGTTAGACTTGTCCGATTTGCTTCAAATTTGGTGCAAGTACTCCTGGTGGGACTAGGAATCGACTCAGGGGTGTACCGATAGGGGTCATTTTTTCCTGTCACCCTACTGCACATACATACTGATCTTAAAAAGTATGAAATCACAAAAAGAATCATTATCAACGGAGTTAAAGAAAACTTATAAATAACTTATAAAATCACAAAAAAATCAAACACTGAAGAAAATGATTATTATTAAACACAAAACACAATGCAATGCAGATGACGTAAATGAAACAAAAAAAATGGCGCTCATACATTGAAAAACAGCTACGATCCACCATGAACTGTCACTTGGCTGTTTTTTAGGTTAGAGCAAAAAATCAAAACAAAAAACAACCTACCAATCTCGCCTGTCCGTGTTTCGGGGTCGAGTGTTCGTGGTCGGCCAGCGAGAGCAACCCATTCTGGACCTGACTCTGACCGACGACAACGGGGCTGCTGCTACCGTTGCTGCTCCCGTTCAATAATAGTGGCTTTTGGTCGTGGCCGTTGATGATGGCATGATTGCTACTGCTGCTACTAGTGACACTTTTGCTACTGTTAACAGTGTACTGGTGTTGTTGTTGCTGTTGCTGTTGTGATTGCTGCTGTGCTTGAGAATGATCATAGGAGTCCACGCCGGTCGGGGTGGAAACCATGGATGACGAAGGCGACGCGGCCTGCTGATGTTGGATTTGTGCGATATGACCGTGCGGTGAGGCATTCAAAACGGATAACGGTGCAGACTACGGGGATTGTGATGTGGGTTGCGTGCGTATGAGGCGTATCAAAAAAAATGAAAGCAGGCAAAACGTAACAGGACCAATAATCGATCAGTTTACAAGGAAATGAAATAAAATAAAATGTGTAAATATGGTCCGGAAAGAGTAAGGGAAGCGTTCACTATAAGTTTGAATGCAACTTAAACAATTTATAACATTCCGACAGCAAATTAACTAATTGCCCCAATGTAGGCAAAAACAAATAACAAGCACTTCCCTTTATCAAAGCATTCACGCCGAATCGATGCAGAATACAAATGCGATTAACTGTACAATGTAAAATAATTTCGATGCCAAAATAAGAACTAATTTTCGCCCGAAAATGAAACAAAAAACAACTAAACTACTGACCAGGCAGTTGCAAACTACTCTGCAGATTCAAACTGCGCGAAGGTTGAATTTTGATACTGTACACGTTAAGGAACATGCGTCCCAAGCGGTAGTAGTAGTAACTTACACCGATCGATTGCATCTTGGCGTTCTCGTGGGCCCGCTTGACGGCAACAAACGGCCGCTCGTTGGAGTGCGTCCGTGTCGTTGTCAACGTGTGATAGCTGCGTTCGTTGCGTACCGGTGACAGCGTCTGGCTGCGTCGGTGCGTGGTTTGACTGTTATAAAGCGTCGTGTTGTCGGCGGTGGGGAATGCAGGGCTGCCATAACTGTAACTGAGTTTTTAAAGAGGGGGGGGGGACGGTTAGAGAAGTTTAACTTTTTCGGTCGACCCGACCTCTTACCTAAAGCTATTTGAATGTTCTCGTTTCTGTTGCTCCTTTCTGGCACGTAGTTTTTGCTGCTGAAGTTGAAGCCATGTCTGGCCGGAGATTCTGAAAAGATCAAACAGAAAAGAACGTCTATGAAAAAAACACTTTACGGTTATGATTTCCGTTCGACTAAGTGCCACTGAACTGATGTTTAGGCTGTTGTTTTTTTTTTGCTTGGAGACAACAACTTGTCGCCAATCGTTGCCACTGTGTGGAGATCAAATTTCGAGACGAGTGACTCGGTTCTCCACGGGGGACCCCCACGCACTTTCCGAAACGGTCAACAGCTGAAACCTGTCCGAACATTCAATTACACTCGATTGGATGGCAGAAATTAATGTCGTAAACTCGACACCCACGTTTCCGAGCGGCGCCGTGGGCAATGAAAATAAAAAGCTAGCAAATGAAAAGTGCAAATAAATATGTATGAAACCATGGTTGAAATCTTTTATTTTCTTGTTGGTTAACCTCAGTGTTTTATTGGAGTTTATTTTTGATTAAAATTAGATTCGAAAGGTACGATGATAGATGCAGATCTTCTGCTGCTCCCTACACGCTACATGACTTTCTTTTTCTTCTTCTAGTTCTAGTTATTTTCCACCGGCCTATTTCCGCTACGTGATCAACCACCGACACCAGAGAGGTGCTTCCACTATCTGGTCTATAAATTGACCCATCAACTCACAGACCGGGGACCAACGGCTTTTTACTTACCTTCCGAAGGAAGGCGTGACCTTGGAAAAAATCTCAACGACCTCGGCTGGGATTGAACCCAGACCAACTGGGGTGAGTGGTGAAAGACAAAATAGTAAACATGCTAAGAAATATTGTTATATACAAAATAAAACAGGAACATAGTTCATTTAAAAAAAAATGCAATGATGTTGTACCTAGTTTTAAACAAATACAAACTATAAGTAGTCATTTTCATTGAATTTCAAAATCGCTCACTTGGATCGAGACATGAGCACTTCAAGTGTCATCTAGATTAGAGGTTTGCTGAGAAACATAATTGGTGACTCTGTTTTTGGAGCTAGCGTCAGCCCGGTGCTTACTTAATCCTGTCATTAAGTAAGTGCCGGATTCTGATGAGACGAGCTCGAAACGTAAATTCCATAACTAATTTACTTATAGGTTTTGCGCCCTTAACGCGCAAATATGCTTTTAAACAATTTTCTCCTTCTCCTAACATTTCTCCTTCCTCATTCTCTTTCTCCTAACCATCATAAGCAAGTATTACAAATTTTAACTTTTTGGTTTCATGAAAGAATTAATATGAATCATTCCAAAACGACTGTTCACAGTAGTGGGACCGCCAGTTATCAACAATAATCCGTTGTCTTCCCCGGGAAGCGATTGTATCCAAACAGAAGTCGTCTTTTTTTTCCTCTCATAAATCCACCGACACGGCGTCGCGTCATTGCTCTATTTTAAGCAACATATTTTTAGCATTCTAGCTTTTCTACGCACAAGACGCTAAGTAGTATAGCATTTCACCCGCTTCTTTCAAGAGGTTAGTAGTTAGCTCTCGCGCTGCTTGCTGATTCGCTATGCCACCTTGCTCTTGACCTTGCTATGCTGGTTTCGGCTCAGTGCCCGAGTGAGTTATTAGTTGAGCCGGCGGTGGCGTGAAAATTAATAACACATGTTGGACTGTCCCGAAAAGTGTAAACTAATGTGTTTGTTTTGAATTTTCCTCTTTTAAAATCTTAATTATTGCGCTATTTATGGCGTAGCATTTTTCTGAATTTCTTGCAGGAAAAGGTTTTTGTAGTGTTTAAATTACAAGGCAGAAAAGTACAACTCTCTGTCAGTTATGAACTTTACAGACAGTTGAGGTACACTTATATTTGTCATGCATGAAAAACAATCACAAAATCACAAGGCAGCAACTTGAAACTTTTTATATTAATACAATATTGTAATGTTTCAAATTTTAATGTGGCATTACACGTTTATGTTGCTTACTGACTATTCCCACACATAGGAACGACCACAATGACTTTATTAAGTTGTTAATCCGACGATGATCGAAATAAAATACGATCAAATGTAAGTAAAAATACCATTTTTACTAATTTAAATATTTGTAGCTATATGAATATAAGTTGTCAGTGTTCTACGACCAACTCCGATCGAATACGATTTAACTAGAACATCAATGCGATTTTGAATGAAAGGTCGTATACAAATCATGTTTTTAGTAATATGCGATTACAAATCAAATTCTGCAGACTTAAATGAACGATTTTAACTCTTTGTAGACATCTTTACGAGTCTTTTTCTACATTGTTATACGATTCGTGGTTTGCTGAGTTGTTCCGTGCCTTCGAAAACCGCCGTCGTATGCAGAGTTTTTGGGGACCGAGCGCGTCGATGGTAGTAGGCCAATCCTAGTTGGTGTTGGAATAGAGGAACGCATCCTGGGACGTACCGTACTATGGAAGCCTCTGACATTCCTGCCACAGCGAGTTGCTACCAGCGCTCATTAGGCGTCCCGGTCCGCTCACCGCTTTCAGTTCTTCATCGCATGGTTAAGCTCAGCCACGGTATCTCCAAGTTTACTACCAGAGCGTTGGTGGTATGAACACATGCATCGACAGGCACCTGTTGGCAGGCTCATTTTCATTTTGCAGCGTTTGGTAGGGCAATGAGAGCGCAAGTCAGTCCAAGGCCGATGATAGGAGAGGTAATGGCGGAATGGTCCATGCAGACAACAAAAACGTAATGGGAGAGGATCAGGATGTGGGTTGGGGTACGGTTAATGAATTGATGTATACTTGACGAATAATTGCGCTGCAGAATGTGATGAAAAGGTGCATTGAACAGTACTACTGTTGGCTGGTCAGAAATAAATATATGTTTCCCAACAAGGTTTGATAGCAAATGTATGTATTTTGTGATTATGTGATGCCAACCTATAAGTGTGAAAAAGTTCATTTTATTCCATGGTTTTATCAAGTTTAAGAGACCGCAACCGTAGATGTGCGTGGAAGATCGCGAAAAGCTCAAGCGTTTGTATGTTCACGTGTTTGTCGCGTTTCCCAGAACGTATGTGATTTCGCGTGTATAAATTCGATTTTGTACCTGTGTGGCCATATGCATATTCGCGTGTGTTCTTGAATGATCGAAGAGAGTTCCCCCATAACTCTAGAGTACCCGGTCACGTTTCCGTGGAATGTGTTGTTTAATGAATATGAGCCTCACTTTTTTATTGGTCCTACTGAAGATATGAATCTAGGCTGTTAAGAACGAGGGCAGGGACATCCTAACGTGACCGACTCATCATCGCTCGAGCGGTGGGTTGTTGGCGAGATCGCGAGTATGTGGGGATGATTACGATTGCATGTTCGCGTTTGTGACCCGGTTTGTGTTATCGCGAAGGCTAGCGGCGTTTGTACGGTTTTGAATGAGATATTATGAGTGTATATGATAGAATATGCAATTGATTGTGTTAGTGAGTGTTACTATGAATCTAAGTTAACATATAGTAATAAAAGGACATGCCGAATTAAGAGAAAAAAATGAAGAGATTAAGTAGACGCGTATAGATTGACTGATTTTTTGGTATACATGGGTATTGGAAAAGCAAACTAATAGAAGTAAAACAAAAACAGACAAATGAAGTAGAAGAAAAGAACGGGAGGGACGTATTCAAAGTTGCTTATATTTGGAAACATAGCCACTTTGACAGTTTTGTTCGCGTGGATGATGGTTCTTCAAGATTACTAGGCACATTTTGAACATTTGACTTGATATGTTCCCAATACTTTGGATAGTTTACTAAAATTTTAAATTCAATGCATTTTGCAATTGAATGATGTTTACTTTAGATTTGGGTTTAAATTGATATGATCCCAGTACTTTGGCTAATTGACTTAAGTTTTAATACATTGTGCAAATTGAATGATATTCAATTTAGATTATATGTAATGAACCATCAACCATAGGATGCTGCATCGGTCTGGATCCAGTTGAATTGACAGCAAAAATAATTCAATCTGCCAGTCGTCAGGGTAACCCTTCGCTTCTATCCACCACCTGTAGCACGCGCCGTGTTGCTATTAGTTTCTAGGGACCAACAGAATCCAAGGTCTCCAAGCCACAAATCCCTAAGCATAAAAAATTGCAGTCTGGGGTCCACCGGCAAGCCCACGGAGTCACCTGTTGCCATGCTTGAGTGAGTGCTACGACGTTATCGCTCTCACAAAAACGTGTCTCAGCGAAAGTAATTTAACGGAGCAAGTATCGGGGTGAACTATGAAGTTTTCCGTACGGATCGCTGTTCACACAATTGTCTGCAGAAAACCGGCGGCGGAGTGCTTTTTGCAGTTCGCCGCCGCACAGTGGGACGAAATCGAAAAAAGTCCGACATTGAAATTTGACGAAACTATTAGTTATAGCACTTCCATGTCTTCGGAAAGGTTTCTTTATTTTTTGAGCACTTCAATATAATGGAAGCAAATTTTCATTTAATTGGGTATATACTAAGATGAAACAATAACAATTGTGTCAATTTGTTACATGGGGGGAGGGGAGAGTCAATTTTGGGCAATTTTTGCGTTACGTAATTCATGATGGTCCCTGATATATCGTCGAGACTTAGCATCGATTCATGCTGAAACGCCCTACGACTAATCCTCTGTATTTCACGTCATTTGTGACAGATACATTATTCAGAGGTCTCCAGATGGACGCTATCTACACTAGAGTGGGACATGGTTATACGAAAAAAAAAATAAAATTTCGCTCCGAGTAACTTTTTGGGTCCTATTTAGCTTCCAAAACAATTCTGAAAATTTTTAGTTCGATCGGTGAAACTATATTTTTGCGCCCACGGTTTAAAGTTTACATGGGATTTCGTGTGGGGAAATCGTCTTTTGCAAAATAATTCTTCCAAGAGTCGCCCGTTACCTCCTAAAAAAATAGATGCGCGACTTTTACAGGAATTTTGTCAAGGAAACAAAGTCTAGAAGACCACGAAACGATCTGAGGCTTGTGGAAAAAGTTATTAAGCAAAAACCGATTGATGCCTTGAAGAGTGATAAAAATTTCACTTTTCATAGCATCACTGCTTCTGAGGTCGAATTATATAAAAACAATTTTAACTTTCTCTTATTATGTACAAAAGAAACCTCAATTCATCCCTCAAAACTCTTGCGAAGTGGCCAAACAGTATAGATAAATGATTTAGACACATTAAGAGAAGATCATAACTAAATTGCATATAATTGAACAACCAACAGCAGTGGTGCCAGTAAATAGTTTATCAATCGTCAGAGCATCAATCGGTTTCTGCTTAATAACTTTTTTCTCAAGTGTCAGATAATTTCGTGGTTTTCGAGACATTGTTTCTTTGTTAAATTGCCTATAAAAGCCACATAAGGATTTATTTTTAGGAAGCAATGGGTGACTCCTGGAGGAATTATTTTGTGAAAGTTTATTTTCCCATGTAAACTTTAAACGGTGGGCTTTCGTTACAAGGACCGAGCTAAGAGTTTGCACAGTTGTTCTAGGACCCAAATGATACCTAAAAAGTTATTCGGAGCTGGAATCTATTTTTGTCCCACCCTAATCTACACTGAATTATCTGCGACTTTCGACCAAATTAACCGCGCCTGTTACTGTTGCTAAGCTGGATCGTCTTGGTTTCTGTTACGGAATTCCGCAAGGCAGTCATCTCAGTTCATTGATTTTTCTGCTGTACTTGAACGATGTCATTTTTGCCCTGGAAGGTCCACGATTATCGCTGATGATCGCTTCATGCGAAGAAAATAGACGCCCTGAAAAGAGTGATTTTTTGGTTGTTTCGAAAAGGAAGTTTGCTTTTTAAGTTACGCAAACCTTCTTTTGATCTATTTGTTGCCACGGGCAGCATTTTCTACCGGCTCCAATACGATGGCAATATATTCACTGCTACCAGGTAGACGAGTGCTTTGGCACCGACACACTCGGCGTAGTGACCCTTTTTCAGCAAACGATGGGCACGAACCAAGCGGGATTTTTGCTTTTCCTTCACCTTTCCTCCTATACCGCGACGAGACGAGCGCATGTTGCCAGTACCGGTGTAACACACGAATGATGCCGCACACGCATGCGACCCCCGGTTTTTTACTCGGTTCAGTTTACCTTCCAAATGGACAGGCCGTCGACTGAAATCAGTTCACTTGCATCGAGAAAGAGGAGGAGCTTCGGACAAAAACTGTTCAAGATTTGCGGCTTGGTGCATGTAATTAGCGGGAACCAATAAGGAAAGACTTTGGTCAGATGATTAAAAATCGGGGTTTTCCACGTGTGTATGCTAATTTCGACCCGCCGGAAATTAAAATAATAGTTGGTGATGGAAACGATGTTCAAATTTAGTTCTATGTTTACTGTTTGATAGCGCTGCTAAGGTCTTAGTTTTCCAAAAGGTTCCCTGGGTGGGAGATTTTTGTTCCAATTGGTCCTAGTTACTATCGCAGGAAGTGCACATCTTAACCCACGAAGATTTAATCCTAATAATCACCTTCTCTCCTGGTGCTGACATAGAGTTTTCGGACATCTGACAAGCCTTGCTGAAACACACTGAAATCAAAATTCAGCCATCGAATGAAATCAGTTCACTTCGATCGAGAAAGAGGAGCTTCGAACAAAATCTGTTCAAGATTTGCTCGGTGCATGAAATTAGCGGAAACCAATCACGAACTAGCTTCGGTCAGATGATGTTTTTTCGTGTGTGTATGCTATCTTCTTCCCATCGGAAATGAAAATGATAGTCTCTACAAGTATCACGTAACGACCCAAACTGATACATCCACCAGCCATGTGCAGCTCACAAATATTTCCTTCTCAGTATTGTAGAGCCCTCAGCCCGAATACGAATGATAATAGAAAAAAATCTGAAACCCATATTTAAAACTATTCATCATTTAAGTGTTCGGTTGGTGCACCATATTAACGGCTCTGATCGAAAATTTTCGCCATTTCCGAATAGTTTTCGAAAAAAAAAATTCAAAGCAATTTTTCGTTATTAATGCATGTTATACATACTCCAACATTCAAAACAACATTGCTGAACATATTTTCGACAAAATGGCCCAAACATCAAATCATTCTGTTAAGTATAATGGAAATTATCAACGTCCAGACTCTACCGCAGCTGCCACAGCCGATATTTTGAAACGGGACCCCAATATTAAAATTTTAAATGCATTCTACATTAAAAAATAAGAGAAATAAGTACCTTAAATCAATTCGAATTTGCTTCTGAGTGCCATCACCCACCAAACAGCCAATCTGAAACCAGAACTGTTTGTCGGCTGTGCAAATGTTTCGACTCGATTTCTGACGGCGCACAGTGGCACCTGTTCATACAAAGTTGTGACAAAATTATAAAAATTGGTCTATGTGGCTAAAACTTGGGGTTTTAGCTAATTTTGGGTCGCTGAATCCATTTCTGCTACTTATTCATATAAACTTATTTGAATGCGTTGGTCGTTAAAGGGTTAATATAAACATTAATCATTGTAGCCAATCTCATCGGATAGCAAAAATGGTTGACAAAACTAGTAAAAATCACTATTTTTTCAGTAATATGATGTTGTGTAGGCAATTATTTTGTAAGGAGATATAGGAGCTACAGGGCGTCTCCATATGGGTATTTTCAAAAACATAGATATACCAACTTCGGCGCAAAAATGCACAAGATGAGCTCTATATATCTTGAAACTACACTAAATTTTGAGTCAGATTCATGATAATTGACCCATGGGAGACCATCTCAAAAATTGGAAGACGTATAAAGATAAATTACTGATGCGATATGAAACTTTTTAATTGGATTTTTTTGATGCAGAACAAACGTAAATCAGTTTTGCACAAAATCTCCCATCTATAGTTTAGCATATTCATTCTTCTTTTCTTAAAATTGCTCCAATCGGCTGTGTAGTTCTTGAGATATCGCCATTTGAAACTCTAAGGTACTAAAAATTATAATGAATTGAATTGAACAGAAATCCTCGACATCACTTGCTTCAACGACATGTTAAAAATTTATTTTTAATCCGACCATAGTAAAATTTTGAGATACCTTTATTCAAACTGAGAGAAAAATAAAATAAATATTTACAAAAGAATTACAAGACATTGATTTTTGGGGTTTTGTTACTCGTCGTGCCACTGTGCGGCGCCGGTGGTTGAGTGGTAAGCGTGACCGCCACTCATTCCAATTTTCCGGGGTTTAATTCCAGCCGAGGTTTTTGAGATTTTTCTGAGGTGAAAAAATCTGTGGTCACGTCTTCCTTCGGAAGGGAAGTAAAGCCGTTGGTCCCCGGTCTATGAGTTTTGGTGGAGCGATATCTAGTCCAGATAGTAAAGTCACCTCTCTGGCGTCGGTAAAGAAGAATTGATCCAACTTCTATACTCTTACTAACAAAAATATCCTCCTCCTGTGATACTTGTGGAGTGCGTAGTAGTATATACGGCCTCTAGCGAAAGCAAGTATCTGACTAACCATTCCTTCCCTTTCCTTCCGCGATCTACGTTCGGGCCTGGCCGGCGCCGGTATTGATCAATACTTTAGGATTACCAGGAGTTGCACATTGAAAGATGTTTCGCTACTCCCAAGCATAATATCTACTTATTCTCTGTGCAACTTCAGCTAGTCCAGATCGATAACGGAGTAGCAGCCAGGGGTGGTCGCACAAGCTCAAGCTCAAGCAAATGTTTCGACTCGATTTATGATTGTGAATGATAATTGATCATTCTATTCAACCGGCTTAAGCCCACGATCAATAACGGAATCCAATGTACAAAAGACACCAATACGAACCAAAATGTCAGAACCCGATCGGCCTCCTACGATCCGAACGATAACAATAACAAAAAGCGCCCAAATGGCGATAGTCGGTTTGCTAAGTTTTTATTTCTTTGTACGCATGCAACAATAGCCATAAAACACACATACACACCTATTTCCCGTCTTCGGTGCACTTTATCTGTTCAAAACGATATAACAAATAAAGATTCGATTCGATTTGCACTCTTTGTTTACATTGCGTCATTGTATTAATATATTCCATTTGGTATTTGCACACCTCCAACCTCCCATGCTCTTTGAGCAGGTACAGGTTTTTTTTTCGAAATTTAACGACAAACAGAAGTCCGTGGGCCGCTCTGGTTGAGCTGTGACCAGTTCGACCACCATTTGCCAAAGAGTGGGTGTGAAAGCCGTTTTATGTTTTTTTGCGAAGGTTTGAATAGGTACCAACAAACCAACTTGCGGTACTTTGTCAGCATGCGTAGTTGTTACTCAGTTATGCAGTGGAACGTCCAAAAAGAAAGGATAACTAACGAACTGGAACAATCTTTGGAAAAAAGCGAAATAGTTCGATAGAACAAGCTAGTCTCACCTAGAGCGTGTCAGCAGTGATCTCACGTACGAACGAAACACACCGAAATGATAGGATCGCAATAAAAAACAAGTTCTTATGGCTTTCCTTTCCGTTCGGTTAGGGTAAAGAGCTAATTTTGGCCCCATTAGGGAGGGCACCATACAATTCTTTTAATTACGCAGCCTACAATCGATGAAAGGCGCATAAATTGGCATCAGTATCCTTGCTTCGTTCCCAAGAACCAAATTATTATCAAAAATGTCCGGAGAATGGGGAAATAATTCTGTTTGAGTGCCACGAAAACTCGAATCGAATGCTCCTATTTTCGCACTACCATTTGAGCCAATGCGTTGAACAAAGATGGCAGACGCTGCTCTAACTAGCGGGTTCAAATGGGTAGGGTGACAATAGAAATAGGGCGAAAATAGTCTCCACACCCTATATGGTTCAGCGAGGAGTTGGCACCGTCCTCCAAAGCAAAAATTACCGCTGGAACGTGTGGGTGTCACGCGTCGTCGTTTTTTTTTGTTTCCGCTGCGTGCTCAGTAGCAGTGTTTACTTTACTACACGCAATGAACAGAAGATTTTAGGACGATCATACACTCAAAATATGAATTGCCGATTCTCATCCATATAAACACGATTCATACACAAGCATGCGGCGTGGTTTATATGATGGAAGAGGTAATGCATTTCAATATTGTTTACATAGGGTGTGGCCCTTTTTTGTCGAGATCAATAAAAGCGAATCTATGTCTTGTTTGAGTGATAACTCGGATGCAGAGAAATAAATCAATACGATAATATGGGTGTCGGTAGAAAAGGGCTCGACAAATTCGACGCGCCTTCAGGTGAACATAAATTCGTCAAATCCACTGCATACGAGATGCAATTATGCATCGGATAATTATATGCATTCGGATAATTCTTTAATTACGAAACATCGTGGACCACATTGAAGCAGTGACATTCATAGTACTATTTCTGCACTGTCTCCCCCTGCTTGTCAGTGAACGCAAAACCAGTTCTCAACTCGCTTCTGCCCCCGGTCTCCTGTCTATTTTGGCTGACCTTCGAAACTGGCTAAGCCATTTCATTGGAGAAGAATGGTTTCTTGAGTTTGTTTTCAAAGCTAACCATATGTCAAAAATGATTCAACCCATCGAATGTTTTTGTTTTGCGATGTCTGGTCCCACAGGAACACAGACTTCTCTCCATTATCGGTCGGGTATTAGCGAAAAATTTGCATTCCATTAGCGTGGTTTGGCGTGAAGCTAAATGAAGAAAGATACCGGAGTCATTTTAGGGATCCAAACAGGTTTCATGGTTTGGTTATAACGGCTTTTCGCGAAGTGCAAACTGCACTTTGTGACACTCAATATATTGCGTTTTTTTCGGGTGTCGAAAGCGACACAAAGGAAAGGCACCAGAGTTCATTAAACCGCTACTCGGCGGAATCCGGTTTGGTAGGTAATTTTCGGCACTAATGACTTCATTTCGGCCCGTGTTGAGTGCTGGCTAGGTTATCTGATCACAGAACAAACCCGATGTGGGTTATATTTTTTTGCACATTCTGACATCGTCCGCGAACATTGAATAGCTTAACTTCAATCCACTTTCCACTTTTTCCCCTTTTATATACTACAACCAAAGTATAACGAACGGGATCCATCCGGATCCGCATGGCTCCCGATTGGCTCCATTGTGCATCGCCGGAGGCTCTTTCAGAGTTCAGGCGACATTCCCGCGATCAGCCCTAAAACAGCAATTGATGTCAGCCCCTGCCGTATATATGTGTGTGGAAGCAAGCAAACAAACAAAAAAAACGGTTCAAATCTCGATATTCCATCCACATCCATCAGGAAGGCACAGGCTGCTGTAGTTGTTGGATTATGGACTGTTACCTTAAAAAAGTAAAGCCAGCATCGTAGTTGGCCGATAAGGAAAAGTATGCGAGAACATGTTTACCTTCTATGACAACGTGCTGCTGCTGCTGCTGCCCGTTTTAGTTCCCAGCTAGGTGAAATGCGATGCCGAGCGGAGCTTTCCAAGACGGACACCGGAGAGATTGGTGGACATAGTCCGAACTCGAAGGAACTTGTTACCGATTTGGTGCCCTAAAACATGTCACGTCCGGTAGTATGTAGGGCATGGTTTGTGGTGCATAATTTGAAATGATCGCAGCAATTTTACAGCGGCATTCTGTTCGAGGTCGCTAGGAAGCGTCACCCGTCAGCCTTGAATTAAGAAAAAAAACGTAGAAGGCGTAAAAAGGAATTTTGCGTGTGAGTTTCATGGCGATCACAACACATTTAAAGTTTTTTCGTTTTAATTGTTTTATGATCAACTCGATCTATCAACAGATGCAACTATAAAAACTTAATGGGTTTTCATTAAGTATTTATATCATTTGCTGCATCCGCGATCAACGTTTCTTGCCATTTTCATACCGATCGAACCGAGTATAAATAAAACTACAAGCGTGAAACTGACTCGTATTGATCAGCTCAATTTCGTCGATTATATCATCAATTAGTTCGATCAAGTTCTCTATTAATTTATGCGCAAACACTCCACCCTGGCTGAATGGGTTCACGGCTCGTAAAACTCGTTCGCGCGATGTCACACCGTCGTCGTCAAGTTGCGGCTTTCGCGAAAGCTGTCACCGCGACCCTCCTCCGACTGGGTCCAGAAGAGCAAGGGGAAGGGTGTAACTCTTTCGACTTTGGAAGCTTGGGCCCATATCGCTAACAACGAAGGCGAGACAAAAACAATTTTTTATTTTATTGTTTTGGGTCGTATTTTGGGCAAAAGCTAACGCGCACGCCCACATCAAAGCTGGCGGTGACAATTCTCGCAGCATTAATCAATCCATTCTAAGCTACGAGACTGGATGAATGTGTCTGGAGGTGTCGATGTCACCGATGGTAGTGGGAACTGCTTGTGCTAATCCGTCGGAAGTGAGACTGAAAATGGCACGAAGTTTTCTCTAATGGATTTTTTATAGGAATATTAATGGATCGATTTTTCGATGATTGAGGTCGGTGGTATATGCGAGTGGGTTAACATCCTTATTGAGATTATATTTTAGCAAGGAATGGACGTTTTTACTTATCACACAAATTTTATAAATATGGGATTTTCAAAAAAAATCTTGAAATGGAAATTGAATGTTCAAAAGTAGAAATAAGTATCAAAAACATTCCACTATTATACCCAAAAATAAAGTTTTAGGAATTGATTTGAATGTGTGTTAAAACCGAGAAACAAATTTTCTCAGTCAATTGGTCGTATGCCATTTTGACCGAATCTGATTTAACCGAATGTCTTTTGGCCAAATGCCATTTCACCGAACGCTTTTTGATCGAGTGCCAGTATGCTGAATGTAATTGAGCCGAATGCCGTTTGGCCGAATGTCATTTCCATTCAGTTGAATACTATTCGGTCGAATCTTGCTTGGTCGAATGTCATTTGACTGAGTGTAATTTGGTCGAATGCCATTTCACTGAACGTTATTTGACCGAGTGCTAGTATGTCTAATGACATTTAGCCTTGCATTTACCCAAATGTTACTTGGCTGAATGCTATTTTACCGAATTGTATTTGGCGGAATTCCAACTACTATTTGCAAGGGCGGATCCAGAAAAAATTCCGGGAGTGGTCCGAAATTTTGATTTTGAAATGAATATTGTACAATATGTTATGCGTCAAAGCCTCATTTAATAAAAATCAGTTTTAGTAGTCAAATTTGGTTTGAAATTATTTTGAGTTTGAAGCTAATATAAAATTGAAACTAATTTAAAATTTCTCAGCACGTTGAAAATTTTCGGGGGAGGGGGGTGTCCGGATCCCCAGGACCCTCCTCCTGGATCTGCCACTGACTATTTGGTCGAATGCCATTTGGTCGAGTGATACTTGCCTGAGTGTCATAAGGCCGAATGTCATTTTGACCAATTCTATTTGGCCGAAATATTTTTGGCTGAATGCAATTCGGCCAAATCACGTTCGACAGAATGGTATTCGGCCCTAAAACCATTTGGCTAAAATTTCATTTGATCGAAATACCATTTGGTCGAAATTCCATTCAACTGAAATTTTATTTGACCGAAATTCTATTTGTGCAAAGTTCCATTCGGCCGAAATTCTATTTGGCCGAAATTTGATTTGCCCGACACCCGATTTGGCCTAAATCCAATTTGGTCGAAATTCCATTTGGCCAAAATTCCTTTTGGTCATAATTCCATTTGGCTGAAATTCCAAAATAGAAACCAAAATTCCATCTGGCCGAAATTCCATTTAGTCGAAATTCCATTTGGCCGAAATTCCATTTGCCCGAAATTCCAATCGTCTGGAATTTTATTTGATCGAAATTCCATTTGGCTAAAATTCCATTTGGCCGAAATTCCATTCAACTGAAATTTTATTTGACCGAAATTCTATTTGTGCAAAGTTCCATTCGGCCGAAATTCTATTTGGCCGAAATTTGATTTGCCCGACACCCGATTTGGCCTAAATCCAATTTGGTCGAAATTCCATTTGGCCAAAATTCCTTTTGGTCATAATTCCATTTGGCTGAAATTCCTAAATAGGAACCAAAATTCCATCTGGCCGAAATTCCATTTAGTCGAAATTCCATTTGGCCGAAATTCCATTTGCCCGAAATTCCAATCGTCTGGAATTTTATTTGATCGAAATTCCATTTGCCCAAAATTCCATTCGGGCGAGATTACATTTGGCCGAAATTCCATGTGTTCGAAACTATATTTAGCCGAAATTATATTTTGCTGAAATTCCATTTGACCGAAAGTACATTTCATTTAGCCGAAATTTCAGTTGGCCGAAATTCCATTTGGCCGAAATTCCGTTTAACCGAAATTCCAATTGACCAAAATTCTATTTGGGCGAAATTCACTTTGGCCGAAAATCCATTTGGTCGAAATTCCATTCAGCCGAAATTATATTTAGCAGAAACTCTTTTTGACCGAGATCCCATTTGGCCGAAAAACAATTTGGCCTATATTCCGTTTGGCCGAAATTCAATTCGGCCGCAATTCATTTTGGCAAATTCCATTTGGTTGAAATTCCATTTGGTTGAAATTCCATTTGACCGAAATTCTGTTTGGCCAAAATTCAAATCGGCTGAAATGCTCTTTGGCCGAAATTTCATTTGCCCGAAACCCAATTTGCCCAAAATCCAATTCGGTCGAAATTCCATTTGGCAGAAATTCCATTTAGCTGACATTTTATGACAGTTCTCACTGTTGTCGTTGGTTGAAGTTAGTCTAAAAGCAGACAGTACTGACGGCTCTAGTACTACAATCCGTCAAGATTTGAATATCACAACCTAGGTTAAATAGTAGTTAGTATACGAATAATATTCTCTTTACTGTTCGTACCGTCGAAGAAGCTAGATTGCGAATGAAACAGTTTTTTTTCTTGAATAAAGTTTAGAACAGTGTTGATACTTCCGTTCGTTGTCGGTGTGTGAATTCGAAATTCCAAGTTCATCAGAAACCCCGATCATGCCTCAACATTCTATTTGGCCGAAATTCCAATCGGCAGAAATTCTATTTGGCCGAAATGCCATTTTTCTGAAATTCAATTTGGCCGAAATTCCATTTGGAAAGCATCAAATTTGGTCGAAATTCCCTTTGGTCGAAAATCCAATTTGGCCGAAATTCCATTTGGTCGATAGAAATTTGGCCGAATGCCATATGGTCGAATGTCAGTTTGATGAATGCTATTTGGACGAATACCATTTAGTCGGATGCAGTTTTGCTGATTGCTATTTGACCGAATGCTATTTGGCCGAATGCCAACAATCAGTCAATTGTTCTATTCCGTCAAATGGCATTTATACAACTAGCATTCCCAAATCACTGTATTACGAACTTTTGAAATACATGGTACCGTTAATATTAAGAGATTCGAGTAACACTCGAATCACACTCAGGGTGTTATCAAATGACGTAGAAAAAGATCCACCGTCGCGGAACCACTTAGCATAAATACTACTCGTTCTAAAACTAGAAAAGAAATATTAGATTTTTTTTGACACATTCCGACATTGAGCCTTGAAATTTTTTGTGTTTTGTGCACAGATTTATCGTTTATTGTTTCAAAATTATGGAAAAATTGGTGATAGATTTTGCACTTCTGGAAGATTAATCGTACTAGCCAGAATTGCACATTTTTTGCACTAATTACCTGGAAAAATGTTCAGCAATTTTGTATCATATGTCTGATTTTTATAAATAATGCAAAAACTGATTTTCAGAAAAAAAATTCAGTGATGGCATGGTTAGTCAAGGTGAACCGCAAACTAGTATTTTATTAAGTTATAAGTACAGGTACGCAAAGTGTTTGTCTGTAGTATCATTCGTAGTTAGAGTTTGAAGACGACAAAGCCTTTGTTCTGCGGCTGTACATATAGACCTATACATTGAGACGATCGTATTTAAGATCTGCAGTCTGACTGTGCAATCTTAATTGCAATCTCGAGGTCTTAGACATTAGCCCGCGACCATTTTTTTCAAATTTGGCATTGTCTTGCACAAACCGTGACCAACTTACGAGTTCAACCAGAGAAGAAAAAAACACTACCAACCCCAGTTCGAATTTATCCGGTAGCGCCGCGGATAAGCATCACACAAAAACGTATCGATAACCGGTACCCATTTAAATAATTAAAAGCAAATAATAGCTAATAACAGTCGTACATTTCCCATTGCCTTCGATCGTAGCAACCGGCGAAGCCGACGGCAGCTTGATGACGTTTGGCGGGGGCTGCCTTGACGACTCAGCGGGAGCGACGTGATTATCTCATGCCTTCTCCGGACTCGGGTATGTATCTATATAGAAACGAAAAGTTACATCGGTGGACGGCGGTTGCTGCGGTTGCTACGATCGGGGCTCGATTTTTTTTCCTATACTACTTTTCCATACTTTGTTGACATGAACCATCAACCTGATACGTATCCGATGACCGCCCTTTTTCGACTCCCACAATAAGTACGGGGGTACGGACGATACAAGCTCAATGACATTCGCCAATGGAAATGGTACCTGGCTCAACGACCATCCCCCCGGTTGCCGCCACCGTTCGAAACGATTTATTTTCATATTAAACTCTATTATGATTATTGCTATTTGCCATAAATTTCGCGATCGCCTCTGGACGAGTTGAACAAAGTTCCTCGTTTCAGCTTGATGAATTTATACCCTGGCTTCGTTCGTGGCATTCGCGGAGGGCGCCTTACATCTATTCGATCGACTTTTCGCCATATTTGAGTGCATTTTAAATTGGAGTAAAGCGGAATGGACGAATCCGTCGACAGGCAAACCAACTTGTTCGAATTCCGTTTGGATCGTGGCCAAGGACGGTGGACGTGCGCAGAGATGAGACCGCATCGTTTCCGGAAATCCTTCAAAATACGGTTCGCACCACCACACTTGGCGACTGGTCAACGACGCGACAGCCGATGCGCTGTGGTGTGGTACCGCGAGGATTTAAATTACGAATTGTACCCATTGGGCCATACTAGCCGGGCAAATGTACGACCTCGTTGCAGTATTCACCGCCGGAACTAGCCGAGGTCAGTGGTCGGAACATGCTAGCTGGTAGGGTGCGGGATATAGGCGAGAAATTCATCGCAGATGGTGACGATATGGAAAATGTATGAAATACTTGTACCTACTACACTGCCATCAGAATCGTCGCCATCCATGCCCTGAGCAACGGCGAAGTATTGCACAGTGCCGCGAAGCGTAGCCTGCTGTGGTGCTGTTATTTGTGTGCAAACATGACACAGTCAGTTGACGGTATAGGGGGCATGATGGTGGCAGGAGAGCCAACCACACGAAGGTCACATATGTTCGCTGGGAACGCGAGGAGTAAATTTTGCGGGATTTGGGTGTGTTTTATTTGGGCATTTTGGATTTTTCCTGTGTGTTTATATATTTTACTGAAAAGGAAATTTTTTTATTCGAACTGCTTACATAGGAGCAGACCACTTCTGTTGGCAGTTTTTAAAAGCAACGAAACTAAATGTTTTCATCAAAATATAAATTTAAAATGTATGTTGCGTTGCGTGTAAAACGTCAAACCGCTGCAAGTAACTAGCTCTGCATCCAACAAAGCATCGAACGAAGTAGATCAGCGTAAGACGTTTGTGGAACATATTTTTCAGCGAGGAAGTGCACGACTTTTCCCAGATATGAAATTTTAAATCATACAATAATGACACGATATTATTAGTACGATTTTTTCAGGTATTTCGATACACATCGATGCCATATGGATTCATTAAACGTCAACAAAATAAACAAAACAAGCGAAAGCAAAGTTGATGCGAACTTGGATGTTATTTTTAGCGGATACATTTTAAGGTTTTAACAACACAAAAGCTTTGAAAATGACCAGTTTTTTCGTCGCACATTCAACTTTAATATAGTTATTTATGTGTGTTGAAAATAAATGTGAGTATTTCAATACTAGTGAGCTCCTGCTTGGTTGCTTTTATTTGTTTTGACTCATGCCGAAATACATCAAATTGGAACGTGCCAAAATAATTACTACTGCCCTTGTCAAGACTATACTAATATTCCAATGAGAATTATAATTGAAATTTTCGTTTACACGAAATGACTGCCTTCTTATCGACTTTTTCCATTCTGTTCTAATCTAAATGTGAAAAATTGTTGGCAACGCTGTATTATTGTGCAACATGAGGCCAAACTATGTCGCCATTCACCTCTGATGCAGAACTCTTATCCCTTACTTCCCCGCGGTGCCAACCAGGATACGAGCCACCTTATGCCATTTTTTCTTGGACCCGAGGCTGGGTCGGGTTTTGGCTCCAACATTTTGACAGCAGTTCAGGTTGGAGCATGAATCAGTTTCGCTCCGGGCGGGTGCTGCATTAGTGAAGATCTGTGGGTCGTATGCTGACAGGGAAAGGGGGACAAACAACGCGCGCGTGAACAAAGTAAAGCTTTCGGTACAGTTTTTGCTCATTTTGGTCGCTCAAAATTATTTCAAATTCTCATTTACAAACAAAATCGAGTTTCCAAATTTTCGGCCGGAATTTCACCCGCTTTTTTGAACGCAAACATATACCGCTGAACTGAACGAAAAAAAATAGATTTTTGCGCTATCTGAACGGAAAACAATTGTGAGACTAATTGCGTACAATGTAAACGGAAATAATGGATTTAGCGAAAGAAGTTATTATCTGTGCCATGATTGGTCCGTACAATTTGACCAACGGACCAATGACCCCATGCCCCCTATACGCAAGAAAATTTAGCCCATTTAAACCTAAAATATGTGTTATTGAATCCAATAATTTATTGTTTATCACTTTAACCAACAAAATTATTGTTTTGAAAATATTTTTTTATTAGAACGACCATAAATTTTTGCTTTCAATAAAAACGTTTTTAGTTTCAATAATTTTTTTTTAGTTTCAATAAAAAAATAATTAAAAAAGTGAACAATAAATTGTTTTATTGAAACAATAAATAAATTTTATTGAATTCAATAAATTTGTCTCCCGACCAATAATGTTATGTATTGAATTAAATCCATATTATTATTGAAGCTACAAATCTGCTCTCTGCGTGTAGTTATCGTTCGAAACTGCACCTCTTTGTCGATGGAAGTAAACTGATTTCTTTCTATAGCCGGCCCTTTTTACCTTGAGATAACACACCCATGATGTGTAATCTTTTGTATTGTGGAAGGTTTACTATTCTTTTTCGATAATAGTTTTGAGAGATTCCTTCAATCCGACTTCATTTCCGTGTATGCCCATCCAGCTCTCTTATAAAGTTCCTGGTCGGTAGCGATTGGGCTTTTTAACGCTACCAATGGCAATTTTGCGAACGGCCTTCGTTGCTAATTGCTAATTGCACGTTGCTTTTCCTCCGGTGGACTTGCGGACGGTCTCTTTGGTACGGGACATGGCGCAAAAAATTCTTCTCTACTGCTGCTGATGCTTGCTGATAGTACAACGACGGTCAACAAACGAATGACGAGAAGAAAGACTCGCGCAAATACGCACTTCTATCGCTCTCTAGAGGCCCTTATACGCACAATAAAAATATGATTACTACGTAATGGTATAACTGCAATTGTATGGAAACTCTCATACTCGCCTTAAACGATCATTAAAAGTGACATTGCTACTCAGTAATGTCATTACTAAACGCCTCGTGTAAAGGTGCCTTCTTGCTTGCTTTCGTTCTATGTTTCGTTTCCATTATTTTGTGTTACTAACTCTAGCATAACTAAAACGAATATGCGTTTTTTCCCCACCATACATCCAGTGGACAGTGTTGCCACACTTGCATTTTTAACTTTTCATCAATAATATTCCAACAATGTTTTCAAAGAGTGTTGCAGATTTGAAAAGAAAGAAAATAGCTGACGAAGGAAAAAATGCTCGAATGTAATTTTTTTAACCATATTTATCACAACGAATTGTTTGAAAATTTCTAGCCTAAAATTCACCATGGTTCTGATAAAAACAGGCTCTTATTCCGGAAATAAAATCCTGACATCACACGCGAACGCTCAAGTTCTAGCGGTAAACAGTAAAAAAAATTAAACTTAATGAAAACTTAACTTTTGAGTTCTGCATCTCATTCACATCTTATTAGTGTTGTCAAACACAAATTGAGAGATTCGACCTAGTCGAGCACTTCCGTACGATAAGGTACTTTTGAGTTGTTTCAGCTGGTTAACTAGGGGTGGGTAATGTCCGGGACAGAGCTGCGATGTTGACGTAGGACTATTCGATGGCGTATCATATTATTCAAATTCTGCTTGTGTCACTTTTCATCGGCTAAATTTACACATTGAGTTTGATTCACCGGGTTCAGCAGAATTTTCCTGGCAAGTTGAATAGTATCCCGTTCGGTAGTCAATTCAGTGAAACAATTTTATTATCGAGCATCGAGCATGAAGTATATATTGTCAATAAGAGTGTATAGTTTTCGGTAACTTTCTGTCAATAAAGATTAACCCATTCATGCCCATGTTGTTTGTGGACAACAACGTTTTTAAACAGCTATAACTTTTGTTTGAGGCGAGGTTTGCCCACAAAAACAAGTAAGGTTCATTAATGTGATTATTGCCTTTAATTTGAGTATTAACAGTTACAAGGATCAGCTCTAGAACTGAAATTATTGCAATTAGTCTGATTGGATTCCGATGGAGCAGTGCTGCCAGGGACAGTTTACGTTGACGACGGAAAATGATTTTTTCATTATGGTGCAATATTATTGAAAACTAATAAAACATATCAATTTAGACTGTCGTTGGTTGCGTGTTTCACGTAATTGGACTATTGTAATTAATCTAGGAGAATTGTATTGAGCATTAGAAGGTAAAAATTGACCAGCTTCTAGCACTACCATGGAAGCACCTATCATTATGAAAATAGGCTTTTCGCGTTTCTTGACCCCACCGTTTTCAAGGAAAAATAGCTTTGAAACCCTACTTGCACTAGGAAAAAGTTGGGCATGAAAGGGTTAAAGAATGCTGACTAGTTAAATAATTCGAAGATTAAATTTGGCGAATGACCGATGAAAATAGCATGTTTCAGTCAGGATTTGTAAGGCTATATAAATACAGAAAACTTTTACACAATATAATCGTCCTACGTCAACACCCCAGTTATGTTCCGGACATTACCCACTCCTAGTTTTTTCAATATTTTTAGCTATCGGTCAAAACCGTATCAATTATTCCGTTTTTCTACGCTTGACAATGCAAGATAAAAGTAAATTAATCGCAATAAATTCTCTACAGGAATCCAAACAGAAAACGTTACCGTAAAACGGGGTATCTTTGATCACCGGGGTAAGTTTGATCAAATGAAACTTTTTTCAGTAACGTACGATAAGATGATTCCCTCTAACAAAATGATCGAAACAAACTACAATCCATATTCTAAACGTGTCCAGCATCTACCGGCAACGATTATATTGTCATTCAATGTATCTTTTATGAACACAAATTCAAATTGAAAATGATACAACTTTCATGCATCGTTTCAATCTATTCAAACTTTAACTGAACTGAACACTTTTTTAGAAACCGTAAATATTTTTGCCCAATAATTTATCTAAAAAATGCGAGATTTCTACTGCTATTTAATTTCGACTATTTTCCCGAAAAAGTTGGATAAAAGTCGACCGTATCCTTCCAGACAATTTCGTTTTCTTACGAGACGACACAAAATCGGGCCATAAAATCGCCTGCAGATATGCAATTTATAATTTATTTTATTTTTATTTATTTTATTTAAAACGAAATAAATTACCAAACAATTTGGAAGTTTTCAATCTATGGGTACCAGTACTTGTTTTAAAAATGCGAACAGTTACGTCTACCTGATTTGAAGACAGTTATTCGAAAAACTGTAGAAAAAATGATCAATGTTCCCCCGTTTTACGGTATATAACTTCATGCTCGATGGGATCCGGCATTTGACATGTCCAGTTGGCTTTGCTCAGAGAGAACATGGAGAAAGACGAATAGTGTGAAGCCAAAAATACCTTATTGAGCAGACCAATCGAGCAAAGTAAATAAACATTACTCATGCCTGATTTTGAGGAGATAAGTATTGTACATTCATAAAAAAAACTTAAATTTTCTTCAGAATTTACTCAAATCGTGGTTGAAAAGGTACATTCCGGGGTGTATATGTATTGTTGAAAACATGCTTTAGAATAGTAGATACAGAACACTAGATTAGGATTGTCGCTGGTGTTCCCATTGTTTTCACTTCAAAACATGTTTGTTTTGTTATCGTTATATATCTGTCAAGGTGCCGCACGTCTATCTGGTAAAAGTCTTCGGTCCACATTCTTGGTACACGCTGAAAAATTTAGCTTGTTTGCAACAACAATCTGTTTAGTTGATGTTCAAATTGGTGAAATACAGAGTTTGCATTTTTTTAATTTCCGTCTCTTTTATACTGCTGTGATGTTTATGCATACAAGACATGCATAAAATTTACAGCAGAAAAATCGAGAGGCAGACCGAAAAATAATGTGAAATTGGCTATGAATCAAATTTCTATGTGGCATACTATTATAATTTTGATTTACGGCACGGCAATTTCAATACTTTTCACATGATATTTGTGTGTGACAGACAAATTGCAAAAAGTCATGTGTGAAATCAATAGATTCAATATGACGATTTTTCTCGGTGTAAATTTTCGACTGTTATTGTTATGAAATGAAAGATTTTGTAAATGCCGCACAAATAAATGAAAACTTATCAAAATTCAATGCAGGTTTAGACAATTTGTGCATTCTATGTAATGAAAATACACCGGCCACGAATGGCCATTGTTTTGCTGGCTATAACACACCAAAATGATTTGTCGCTATGAAACGACGATAGAGGATTTTTTTTGCTTTTTTTCTATTTGGCCCTTTTGACAGTTATATCCCGGGATCAAAACAATGATGTTCCTACCACTGATGCCAGCGACAATCCTAATCTAGTGCTCTGTATCTACTTTTAGAATTATTTAATGTTTTGATCCGAAATGCACATCATTTGCAAAACAAATCTAACGATCATCATACGGTTCATCATTATATTTCAAAATATAATTTAAAGTGCTGCCTGTGGAGGCGGTTGCCAAAATGCTAGTATTGAATATATCATAAAGGAAGTGTTGCCGTTTTGACTGATTTTCACTATTCGACTCTCTCTCTCTCTATTCTCTCTGGCTTTGCTCAGCGTCATGGAGCCATTACGCCAGATTTATCTGACACAGACAGAATTTTTTTGCAGCTTCAGACAAAAATACAAACCTCTCATTCTGCCAGATTTTAAAATTATTATCGGGTAACTAAAAGGATAGTATACATTTTGGAAATTTTGGATATATTCATGAAAACTAAAATGTATGCCAGATTTCTTTTTCGAAAAATAGTGGCAACCCTAGTCTCCGTCTGTCCACGATTATAAGAATTGTAGTGTTATCATCCAGCTGACTTAGAATTATCGTTTCGACTAGAGTCTGTGTATTATAGACTCCCGTACAGAAGAATGCGCAACACTGCACAAAATTATGACTATTTCTTTGTTTCTGGCAACCACTGTTTTGCTTTAGCTTTAAGTGACTTTAGCCAAGTTACACAATTCATTCATACGGAGTGAAGTGAAAACTTGCTGTTTCGTGGCTTACAGCACTTTATTAATAATACTCTTTCATGTAATTTACCGTACATTGTTCCAATAGAGTATAATAAAATGAATAAAGTGGCTTGTTAAGTCGATTGAACTATTTTGCCATAATATTATTTCTTTCAACACTTCTTGCATGTTCTCCCGGTCAAAAAAAATGCGGACGAACATGGTCAGGCGATTTAAATAGTTTGACGTTTAACTCAACTCGCCTGTGCTAATTGCCCCTAGGAACAAATGCAATTTGCGAATGCGATTTAAAGGCGATTTCAACACTTAGACAAATTTTCTGGCGGCTGAAAAGGACTTGGTTGTTTTTGCGTTTTTCAAACATGGCGGTTCATGTTTGGCTTAAGCTTAAAATAGTTTTTTTTTAACAATTGGCGTGTTCTCGCTTGTCTTTTGTTTGTCTAGTGCACTTCATTTAGCCAACGAATGTGGGAAATTGTGGAATCGAGTGTAAATATAGTGGAACAAGATATCTGACCTAAACTCTTAATAATAGTCAGATTTAGGTAAGTTTCAGTGTGCAATTCCAATTTCACCATTGATTCTTCCTATAATTTGGTGGTGTTTACCTAGTGTAGTGATAAGTTTATGTGAGTACATAATGAATCTGAAAATAAGTATTATTTGTAATTTTCATAGTAGGCAATTAACGGCGATTAAATGGCGCGTTTCCTGGGCGATTTAAGGGCGGGTAGAGCGCCCAAATGTTGCATTTGAAATAGCCCCCTAATTGCCAGCAATTTGCCCTTTTTGACTGGGCTCCGAAAAAAGAATGTTTGTTTATTTTGCACGATGCCTTCAGTTTCTACGTTTTAATTAGGAAGAACACAAATTGTTTAAGGGGCGATTTGAAGTGTAGTACAAAATACGATATCTCAGTGTGGGTATTGAAACGTCAGATATCAGATAGACACTATGCGATATACCTATTCAATATTATTTAATACTGTTGCAAGAGCAGAAGTGTCATATTCTGGCTTCCACAGACCTAACTGCTCGAATCCTCACTCTGAACTACGATTGTGATCCGATTGAAGTACAGTAGAGCTTAGTAAAATGACATCGACGGTCTGAAAACTGGTGTAAACAGACTGCAATGGAAGAGTTTCTACCATGTAAACAAGCCACTGATAATTGTCTAACAAAATGGATCCTGCTCATATTGCGAGGTTATGTTGTGTTAGTGAGCAACCTAACTTCGACCACCATTGTTCTTTTAAAGTCCCCCAATTCATATTGGCAACCATTCTCAAACGAAACTACCCCCAAGGGTGTGTCATCCAAAAGTCACATCCCGCGAAAATTTGGTCAGCACCATCAAGTCCGACCCGTCTACGTGTGAATAGTGCGAATTCCGAGGGTCAAACAAACACTATCTCGCGACACCGTCGTTCCACCCTCACCTCACCACACGACCAAAACTGTTTTTCGTAGTCTGGGTTCCCATTGACTGGCGGCACTCACTAAGTGAAATACACTGTGTCATCTGTTTCAATGCTGGTGAATCATCCAACTCTCTGGCAGCTCTAAAATTAACCTCACTTTCGCGACACATGATTCGGTTACTGGCACCACCGCGTGCATCCAACGCGCGGGGAAGATCCGTTCTTTTTGACAAATGGATGCTGTGACGCCTCGTATGTAGCCTCGCCGTACGACGGATTAATCATCATCGGTCATGGCTTACTTTGTTCGACCTCAAGGACTGTTAAAATCATTAGGTAAACATTCCACTAAAATCCCAATTTGTTTGTTGTTTTGTTTTCTATCAATAACAAGAACTGTCACAAATGGGTGAGGTTGCTTGACTCGAAGCAGGAATTCAACTATCTTGGATCGGTTAAGTAGAGCGGCTTGTTTAAAGTCAATTTATACAAAAAAAAACTATCGATTTAGTCAAAACTTTCATTACTCTCCATATCAGTTGTTGTTTTGCTACTTCACAGGCGCAAAGGAGAAGCCGAAGACAGTCGAAAAACTAATTAACTTCGAAAACTAAAACTCAAACGGATGCCGCCTTGGATGCATCTGGCGGCTGGTTCTTTCACCGATGGGCTTTTCAGCCAACAGTATGCCCACAGGGTAAAATCCATTTTTGGCTCGAAACAGGAAGGTATGCCGGTAAGTTTTCTGAAATGGATTCGATTGAAGTATGAACTGCCTCAAAACGCTCCTTTCAATAAATTGTTTGTTAAAAGATGATTTTTTGTTGTTGAGAAAAGTAGATTTGACTTTTTATTGACGCTAAAGTGCCAAAAACAATAATTAAGTTTCACATTTAAATTAACACGAAAACAATACGCTGTTTGTCCCGACTGTCTCCGATTCTAGCGGAAAGAATTGATAATTTATAATATTAACATTTCGATTTAGTCTCATCAGTATATGACAGCCGACTTAACCATTGCATAGACGCGGAATCCAAAAAGGAGCGATGTCCCGTAAGCACAGAAGATCGGCTAGCAAGCTAATGTGCCAGTATTTTAGAAGACATCTATTAACTGTCAGAAGAATGATACACTGACAAGAGCTGATGTAAATGGGAAGTCTCCCACCTGGTACGCAGCTGGCTGGGGTTGTAGTCTCAACTCCCGAAAATGGTATGATCATATTTCGAAACATTCGGTTTAGATGCGACTCAAAAACAAATTTTTCGAGTAATAAATACAGATGGTAAAAAAAAGTTTTTATTACAATTAATAAAATATATATTTGGATATATTTCCATTATATTATTCTGGTTGAATTGTGATTTTTGTTTATAATTTTTGACAGTTTAATGCGCAAGGTTCAAGCCAAATGTTCACATTAAAAATTTTACTGACAAAACACTATCGCGGAATCGTTGAGTGATAATAATTGAAATAACGTGCTTTGAAGAGGCACTACAAATTCTTGTTGAATATGTAGTAAGTTGATTATCATAAGTGAAAAGCGTTTCCTGAGCATAAACAGTGCTCTTATTAAAAGTAACGAACGATGGAACAAGACGAGCGAGATACATTTTAAACTTTATTATTTGTTTCGGTTGTGTCATGTTCAAATGGGGTGTCAACTTCAATCCGTCGCAATATTATTTAACCCATTATATCCTAGCGTATGAAATTTCATACGCAGAACTTTCCATTATTTAACGCGTAGTTACTGTAGAATTTTGGCATCAAACTATTTTATCATTGCACTAATGGGATCATTAAACCTCATATTTCATGGTAAAACAAGACAGCTGCCATTTTTTGTAGTTTTATTTACGTTTTTGAACCGTGTATAGCTAAGACAAATGGCGGCTGAAAAGTGGGCAATTCATTTAATTGAATTTTATTGTTGGAATTCGTGCTAATAATTCCATTACGTGACAAAACGTTTCCACAGGTGTAAAAGAAGTGTTGTCTATCAGAGAATCCGAAGAAATATGTAAAACAACTTAAAATTTGTTTTTATTTAAGCGTATGAAATTTTTTGCACCAGATATTTTCATTCTCAAGACCATTTTAAGCGGTGATTTAATTTTTCCCATAATCTTTGATACTTTTTTTTATGGAATTGAAGATATCACTGCATTTGGTTCACTTTTTGAAACCCCTGGGTTATAATGGGTTAAGGAGATATTACTAATTGTCACATACTAATTGTATCATGACCCAATCTTGAATTGACAGCCATATTCAAGCCATGCTTTGGGAGCTGCATTCCGTTGTTAATGTTCCATATTTATCTGGAATTTTCCACCTTTTTCTCAGCTAAACAACCATCCGCAAAACGAAGCCATTTTGCCAGAATTTTGGGATATTGCCAGATTTTTTCCAGGCATGTTTCACTTCAGGGCAACAGAGCTGCTTCTGAAGTTCAATTTGACGCTCGGACAAATAACGTGCTCTCGATTCTTGAACCCCCCAAAAATAACCCCTGTATGAAAGCAAATCCCCCGTTCTAATCCTTCATATCGAACCGTGTCTAATAAGTCAGAAATTTCGTGTGGCGACCACGTTGCGATCAAAAATTAGGCGAACAAAAATGTGTGTAAATTGGTCAAATTTTTTATTAAAAAAATGAATGATATTTCTTTTATAAGCACAATTCATGCAGACTAATTAAAAAAAATATTTCATCAAGCTTCAAATCAATTGCCGGGCCTTTCGTTTACCTTCTTCCATAAGATTTTGCTCAGTCTCCTTGGTCACTTTCCTCGACGCAGAATACCAGTTTGCTTTGAACTGCATCTCACTGACAACTGTCTTTCGCATCTTTTGGAGGTTTCGCTTAAAGATTGTTCAATTTGTTTCTATTAGGCGAAGCTCTGGCGTGTTGGGAGGGTTTTTCGCGGCACACTGCTCCACGGCCGTTTCCGTAATGGCCGATGCCAAATTCGGCCAAACTGTTCTGCTGGAAAAAAGGCAACAGAGGTTTTCCAGGCGCTCCTGAACATAAATTTTCTAGTGGGTGGCCCCGGATAGGATATGAAAGTGTGGCTTTTCAAGCTGCAGGAACAGATGGCCTGCCACACGCGATATTTTTTTGCGAACTTCGATAGCTTTATGTGTTCGAAAATTTCTGCCACCTGTTCTCTTCTAGTCGACGTATAATATTCCTACCAGTAAGTTGTTTAAAGTCCGCGCAATCAAATTTCGTCAGCATCTTCATGTACAGCTTCCGCAATCGTTGTTTGGCATACTTGCTTGGCCTATCGTCACGATTTAGAATCACCACCTTTTTGTGACAGTCTGGCTCGTTTTTTAGCTCGATGCACGGTTGGAGACGACACCCCCAGTTTGCCTGCGACATATCGGACAGAGAGGTAGGTTTGGGATCTGCTCGAAAAAGCTGGCTACTTTTTTCGTTTTTTTGCGTCATCCGGCTTTTGATTTCCCCCCAATCCAGTCTTCCTGGCAGCCGACAAACGTTTTCCGAACACTTTTGTTACGTTGATGACACTTGATTTGGGTCACATTTAATAATATCGCTCGAGTTGTTCGGGTTTTCGCGATGCGCGAGCAAAATTTTACTTCGTTGCTCTGATGCCATTTTCACAACTGAAGCGCAAATGTCAAAATCAAACATTAGGCATGATGCAACAGAAATACATCTTTAAAATGAGGGGGGTGCAGGTCTTTTCATGCACGACGAAAAAAAAAATGGAACAAGCACAGCTCAGCAGGTAAATCGATTACTACAATCGTGGAATCGCTGGATAAGGGGACGAGCTTTTTCAGTGCGAGCAAAGATGACTTTTCTAGGAGTGACAGTTCCTCCAATCAGTAGATACTTTCGTCGCCGTTGCTGTTTTCGGTTCATATATTTAGAGCTACTACTAACTCACCTAATAACTATAAGAAAGAGGATCCAAATAATAAGCTGCGTGCACACAATCTAACGAACATAAACAAATTATTTCTAAATTAGTTAATGAATTTACGTTTCGACTATATCTCACCAGAATCCGACATTAACTGACACCGGATTGACACTAGCTCTAAGTTTCTTGTGGGACGTTACACTGAATTAGGAGTTTGCTCAGAAATACAAATAGTGTTTTCGGGTTTTTGGGACTACCGACATAATTAATTTAGTTATAGGTTTTTCCGCACACGATTTTCCATGGTATGCCGTACGATTATAGAACTGGCCCGTAGGGTCCTTGATGGGTGCATAGCGTGACTCATTTGTGACTATAGTTGATGTGTTCTGAATTGTATAGTCTGGTAGGAAGAAATAGATCTTTGGACCCGCGTCCGCACCACTGAACATCGTTACGAATATCAGAGAAGAAGTTGTCCAAGTGTGGAAGATTTGTATTCCGTATTACAGTGCTGTTCGAAATAATAGCAGCGCAAGGTCTTTTCACGTATAATGTGATTTATATGCATATGGGTCATTCCATGCGAAGTGATCAAGGCACGTGTAATCGACCTCCACGGATTTGAACAAAATTTAGAGGAATTATTCATCTAGGGCCAATATATAAAAACCCAAATTTTTGTGACAATTGAACCACCCCTCGGGTCATGGGAGCACCCCCCGTTTTGGCAAATTGTCAAAACCCTTGATTTTCTTTTGATCATATCTCCGGTTCTATTTACTCTAGAATCAAACCACAGGATGGCTTTTGAAGAAAATTGTTCAAGGAGTCTATAAAAAATATTCTTTTTTGC
Organism: Topomyia yanbarensis; assembly: GCF_030247195.1. NCBI lineage: Eukaryota > Metazoa > Arthropoda > Insecta > Diptera > Culicidae > Topomyia > Topomyia yanbarensis. The sequence goes on from NC_080670.1 coordinate 29,806,655, forward strand.
CGACAGTGTTGCCAAGTATGAAATTTTATCAGTTAAATATTAAAAGTTAATTTATCTCAAAATACGTATATTTTAATTTTGAAAATTTTAATGCCATCGCATTCCTCAGACATTTTTACATAAAAAACACTTATCATCTCAATATAATATGAGCGCATCCTGAGATACACCGTTTTGAAGAGAAAAAACCGCAATTTCCCATATAAAATCGCAAGCGCACAACACTAAAAAACCAACTTGAGTATTCTGAGTTCAAACATAATTTTTCGTGAAGTAGACGAGAAATGATGAAAAACTACGTATTTGGTTTGCTTCTAGCAGATCAGGGTCGATTTTTATGACAGTTTGAAGATTTCCTCTATTTTGGCCAATAAAAATGGATTTTTATATGAGAAAATCGGAGTTTTGCCCTTCAAAACAGTATATCTCAGGATGCGCTTATATTATATTGGGATGATAAGTGTTTTTTATGTAAAAATGTCTGAGGAACGCGATGGCATTAAAATTTTCAAAATTAAAATATACGTATTTTGAGAAAAATTAACTTTTAATATTTAACTGAAAAAATTGCATAGTTGGCAACACTGTCGGCAAAAAATAATATTTTTTATAGTCTCCTTGAACAATTTTCTTCAAAAGCCATCTTGTGGTTTGATTCTAGATTAAATAGAACCGGAGATATGATCAAAAGAAAATCAAGGGTTTTGGCAATTTGCCAAAACGGGGGGTGCTCCCATGACCCGAGGGGTGGTTCAATTGACACAAAAATTTGGGTTTTTATATATTGGCCCTAGATGAACAATTCCTCCAAATTTTGTTCAAATCCGTGAAGGTCGATTTCAAGTTTGCATCTATTTTTGATCACTTCGCGTGGAATGACCCATATGTTTTACTTCTCAAAAACTTACTCATGAATTTTTTATTGTAATATAAAGAATCTTTATTAAAGATACTTCAACAATTCCTTAACATTGATTCGCGAGAAACAATAAATTGTTATCGAAGACTCAAAAATTCATTTTTTTAGTGTTCGAAATAATAGCAGAACAAAACTTCGAAAATAAAATAAAATGAATAAAGAGCAAAAATCAAATATTTTCAGTTGGAAACTTAAAGTTAACATTAGTACTTTGTAGTATAACCCTTATTTTTTATCACCGCTGCACATCGTCGAGGCATGGAGTCCACCAGATTTTGACACCTTGTGGTAGGTATTTCAGACCATGAACGGCGAACTACGGCCCATAGTTGGTCAGTATTTGAAGGCATAGCGTCGTAAACTGCCTTTTGGATATCGCCCAACAAATTCTCAATTGGATTTAAATCAGGTGACTGTGCTGGCCAATCCATTACGTCAATGTTCTTTTCTTGGAACCATGCTTTTGCTCGTCTGCTGGTATGTTTCGGATCATTATCCTGCTGAAAGATCCATTTCAGGGGCATATTCTCTTCGGCGTAAGGCAACATGACATTTCCACGTAACCGACTGCATTCATGATGCCTGGGATACGGTAGATGGGCCCCACACCATTGTACGAAAAGCATCCCCAAACCATAATTTTCGCACCGCCATATTTAACTGTTTTCATCGTGTATTGTGGTAAAAATTCAGCACCTGGTGGTCGTCTAACACACTGACGCTTACCTCCTGAGCCAAACAATACCACTTTACTCTCATCAGTCCACAAAATGTTGCGCCATTTTTCGACGGGCCAATCGACATGAATTTTGGCAAAGTTCAGACGATTGCGTAGATGCCGTGATGTAAGTAGTGGTACTTTTCTCGGACTTCTTGCGTACAAATTTGTCTCAATTAATCGTTTCCTAATCGTTGACGTTGCAATAGAGAGATCCAAGTCTTTTTTAACTCTCTCGAAGACATAAACGGATGTTGTTTTGCCATCCGAACTATCTGGCGATCAGTTTGTGCGGATGTTGCTCGCTTTCTACCCCTAGTTTCATTTTTGTTGGTCCAGTGCAATACATTGTTTATTTTTTTTTTGCAGAACACTGCAAAAGTTCCTGCACTTCGCGATATGTTTTGCCACTAGCAATCAACCGTTTAATGAGATTTCGTTCCTCGACGGTACAGTGCTTTGAACGACCCATGTTCCTGAAAAATTGCAGCATGTGAATTTATAATTTCGGACTTATTTTATGTGTATGTATATCATACCGAACAGATTATATTTATTTAATTAAAAATCTTCAAAACTTTGGCGATTTAAAAACTTCTTGTGGTAGCGCTGCTATTTTTGCGAACAGCTTTATATCGACTTCCTTCCGAAATGACAGCTCTATTTTGTAAACAATAAGTCAATGATTCAAAAAGGTCGCGCGTTTTACTCTTCATTCTATACGTCACTTACGAACAGAGATAATGTTATTGGAGAGTAGCGCATATGCGAGTATTCACGACTACACACTAAAAAATATTAGCGATGCTAATTTTTCGAACAGCGCTGTACATGTGTTTTGCAATAAGCTCACGCGGGGTATGCACTGCCAAATCGTGTAATCCTACCTCTATTTTATCATCTTCCATATAGATGGGAATCTCAATTTCAATGCAATCACCGCGTATTTTAAGTTGTTCCGTAAAATGAAACATTTTGGCTGGGCTAACCTTGTAAAATGATATCAGTACTGATTTGAGTAGGTGATGAAATTGGATAAAGGCGACTTCCGAAAGTGTAAGCTCCATTTTCACCATCAGTAAATTTTTCATTACACGAATGCTCCGTCGAATTAAAGACCATTATCGCGGTCGCCGGCCGGAGCTTATTCGTCAACTTCACACAGGGTGACAAGAATAAGAGCGACGGTTCCTTTATTCATAAAAAAAAGTCCACTAGATCCAGCGGCTGTTAGTTGTCATTCATTTTGCTTGGTTGTTGGTTTGATTAGGGCCATATAACCTAGACCGATCAAAATATAATTGGAGCCATTTAAAGTGCCAATTCGTTTGTAAAAATTCTACTGAGGTAATCATAATAAAGAAAGTGTTTCCTTTTTGCCTGTTTTAACTAATGGCATTTTTTTTTAATTGCTTCTAAGTCATCATTTTTATGAAGCATTGACGATAGCAACAACCACTTTTTGTCAAATTTTAGGTGGTCGGGACAAAGCTCGAGCCAGAATAATAATAATTTTCCACTAATTGGTTGAAGATAATTACAAGAATCTTGTGTTACACTTCAAAGTGTGTACTACTACCATGATTTATTCTAAATTAAAGTTTTTTTTCGAAACCAGCAGAAGCCAGACGCTTCGCTTGATTTAATCAGAAGTGGAAAGATCCTTATAATGTAAAATGCAACACTGAACTTTTCAATACAAGAAACTTAGAAAGCAATGATGCCAAGTTAGCTAAACAGGAGATGGGTGCGGAGGAATTATTTCGTCACGGTTTTACATATGTAATGCATCGATCTTTTCCTACAAAACCAAATGTTTAGTTTTATATATTCCTTGTTTGGATGTGAGTCTTTGTTTTTTTTTCCTTTTTAGTGATATTCTGTAGTAATGCACTACCCATGATCGCATAGCTGGCCCGTTTTCTATGGAATTTCCTATCTTTAGTGGGGCTGATATGCGACCATAGGCAGTGCAGTACTAGGAACGACCTGTGTTTGAAATAAATTATATTATTATTATTAATTATTAATTATTAAGCTATTGGATACCATCCTAATCAAAATGAACTCCGACATGAAGTCGTCTATTGAACTTATTCAATCCACTGAACTGTAAAATTTGCTTTCCGTTTAGCTCATATTTCCCGTATCACATACACACATATAATTTTGGTATAAATAGTGACTCATGCAACTCTGTAAGTTTAGTTTTAAGATATCAGTCGATTATATAAGTTGAAGTGCGAACTACGTTGTTTAACCGCTAAACCTCCGAACTCCCAAAAATTAGCGTCCGTGAACCTTGTCCGCGAGTAATAGAACATAATGGTGCCGAAACCCGGGACTCGTGTCGCCGGAAATTAAACTTTTATGCGGAAAAGATTTCACGATTCTAATCGAACCAGTTGTCGTGAACGTAATAATTCTCAAATAGTGAACCGTATATTTGTCGAAGTGGTGCTTGATCGAATGCGAACACGTGTTAGTGGGTAAAGGAACAAATCGAAGGAGCATCATACAGGTACGCTCATTCTACCATTCTGTAAATTCCGTGCCGGAGCGATGAACCGATCAATGAACCCCAAACGTAAATCTCGTCCGGCGGCTAGCCGACTAAAAATTCTTTATCGTAAAAGATCCACCATTTTGGGATCGGCAAATTTAATACGCGATTTTAATGATAATTTCGAATTATTCCAAAGCACTCAAGTTCAAGTTCGGATTGATCTCCTGGATGATTTATGGAGACAATTCGCTGAAGTACAAGATGAAATAGAGCTACTCGAAGACTCTGATGAAACGGATGATTCGGGTTTGTCAGAAACGCGAGTTGCGTTTCATAACCAATACGTTCAACTAAAGTCAGCTCTCATCAGTAAATTGCCTCGTGTCGAAACCAGCACCGCGTCTCGTGAGTCTCAATTCCCAGCTCAAATGGTGCAAGCCGTTCGTCTTCCCGAAATAAAATTACCTGAGTTCGATGGCAATCCTGAATATTGGATCGAGTTCAGGGACGTTTTTAAATCTCTCGTTCATGGTAATTGTCAATTATCACCCATACAGAAATTACATTACCTAAAGGCTTCTTTAAAGGGTGAAGCCCAAAGAATTGTTTCTTCTCTCGAAATGTCGACCGATAATTATGCTGTTGGATGGAAATCATTGGAAAATCGGTATAATAATCCAAATCTGTTAATAAAACGTCATCTCGCCGCGTTATTTTCTATTTCGTCGTTAAAACGTGAATCTCCTACTGCCTTGTCGGAGTTAGTTGATCAATTTGATCGCCATGTAAGTGTATTAAACCAACTCGAACGTGCGGAACAACACTGGAACTCAGTACTCGTAGAAAGTTTAAGCCGTCGGTTAGATCCTACTACTCTAAAGCAATGGGAAGGTCAGTGTAAAGAGGATGAAAGACCGTCCTACGAAGAACTCGTCGCGTTTATTCGAAAACAAGTTCGTACACTTCAATCGGTAAAATTGTCGCAAGAAACCCAAATTGTCAATGAAGTAAAACAACCTCAAAAATCAAAATTGTCACCCACTTATGTTATAACTGAACCTTCTAAAAGGTGCCCTGTGTGCAAGCATGGCCACGCGATATATCATTGTGATCAATTTAGACAGCTCTCTCCGAAGCAAAGATTTGAGTTTGCTAAACGGTGTAAGTTATGTATTAATTGTCTTAACGGTAATCACCTCGCGAAAAATTGTAACTCATCGCTTTGCAGTGTCTGTGATAAACGCCATCATACCTTACTACATTTACCACCGATAGAGATTGGTGAAAGTGCTACGAATACTCTTATCACGAGTCACTCACGTGGGTGTGTAATAGATTCGCATCCACAATCACATGTTGATCATACGGTTCAGATGAATCCTCTCGCGTCGCGTTCATCCAGTGCACAACCACTTACCACGCTGCTCGTCAATAATGCGCCATCAACCGTTAATGATAAACCAATAGAAACAAAACAAGGGACAGTGTTATCATCCAGTTCCACTAAACAGCATCCGTTGCGTGACGGTTGCGAAGTTTTTTTGGCTACTTCTCTAGTAAAGGTCAACGATATTTCTGAAAACGTTCATTATGCTCGGGTAGTTTTAGATAATTGTTCGCAGTGCAATTTCATTTCTGATAGACTAGCAAGAAAATTAGGACTGAAAAGGTTGAAAACAAATATGGATGTGGTCGGAATCGGTCCAGGAAAATTACATGTCGATGAAATGATAGAGCTAAACGTCGGGTCTCGCGTCGGAGCATTTGCAAAAATAATATTGTGTTTGATAATTCCCAAGATACCTGCAATTCTTCCAAGTAAAAGCATCGATATAAGTGATTGGAATATTCCAAATTATTTACCACTAGCGGATCCCAAGTTCAACGTCAGTGCGGGGGTTGACATTCTTATAGGAGCTGAAATTTTCTTTGCTTTGATTGAAGGGAAAAAATATAATTTATCTGAAGGATATCCGTCTTTACAGAAAACAGTGCTGGGATTTGTCGTGTCCGGGATGTATTCCGCGCCGGCTAACAAACCGTCCATCTGTATAATTGGCACTGGGTCCAATCTCGACGCGATGTTGCAGCGGTTCTGGGAGCTGGACCGTATTGACGAGCGACGCACTCTATCTAGTGATGAGCAAAAATGTGAGGAGCATTTTCGGAGAACAGTTGCTCGAGATGAAACCGGTCGCTACGTGGTTCAATTGCCAGTTAGGGAAGATCGATTGCCGCTTCTGGGAAATACTTATCCAATGGCCCAACGAAGGTTGCAGTCCATCGAAAGAAGATTTACCAGAGAACCTGAGTTTTATGAAGATTATCGTCAATTTATGAATGAGTATGCTCGTTTAGGCCACATGGAACCAACTACAAGAACAGGTAACCCGAGTTTCTTTTTACCTCATCATGCTGTGCAACGCTCCGATAGCTCCAGCACTAAAACACGCGTTGTTTTTGATGCATCCTGCAACGGGTGTAATCAGTTGTCGTTAAATGATGTGTTATATGCTGGACCAACGGTCCAACCAACTCTTTTGTCTATCGTGTTAAATTTTCGTATGCCAAGGTATGTCTTCATTGCTGACATTGAAAAAATGTTCAGACAAATTTGGATACATCCAAACGATCGTAATTTACTCCAAATAGTTTGGAGAGAAAATCCAGCATTACCCTTTAAGACGTTTCAACTAACCACGGTAACATATGGTACTAATTGTGCCCCGTATCAGGCAACTCGCGTTCTAAATCAGCTCGCTATAGATGAAGGGAAAAAATTTCCACTCGGTGCGAAAATAATTACCACTCGAACATATGTCGATGATACATTAGCGGGCGAAGATAACCTGGAAAGGGCAGTCGAATCGACTGTACAATTGCAAAAATTGTTGCAGGCGGGAGGTTTTCATCTAAGAAAATGGTGCGCAAATGATTCTCGAGTTCTTCGTATGCTTCCCCCTGAACTAATAGAGATGCCAAGTCAGGTAGAGATAGATCGCTCGACGTCTGTGAAAACATTGGGACTCTTGTGGGATCCTCATAACGATTTATTTTGTTTCAAAATTCCCTCCTTTCTTCCGTTAGAAGTGGTAACAAAGAGAATAGTTGTTTCAGAAATGGCTCAACTTTTTGATCCTCTAGGATTATTGGGAGCTGTAGTTATTAGTGCTAAAATCTTTATACAAAAATTGTGGGTAGAAGGTTTTGGATGGGACGATAAACTTCCTGACACTTTGTCAGAGTGGTGGATGGATTTTAGATCTCAAATTTCAGAGTTTTCTCAATTGAAAGTTCCTCGACGTGTTCTAGTCGGTCAAAATTATTCAATCCATTGTTTTTGCGATGCTTCAGAGAAAGGTTATGGTTGCTGTGTGTATGTTGTTTCCGAAGACGGAGGAAATAACCCAACCAGTAACTTGTTAATTTCTAAATCAAGAGTAGCGCCACTTCGTGGGATGACCATTCCGCGTCTGGAACTGTGTGCGGCGTTACTGGGAGCGAAGCTTGTAGATCAAGTGGTAAATACTACAGACTTTTTAGGACCAATAACGTTTTGGACCGACTCCACTGTCGTATTACAATGGATAAATTCCCCTCCTTCCGTATGGAAGATCTTTGTTTCAAATCGGATAAGTGAGGTGCAAAGATTATCCAATAGTCATTCTTGGCGACATGTTCCATCAGAACTTAATTCAGCAGATAGAATATCGCGTGGAACGAAACCGAATCAAATAATCAATGACAATCTTTGGTGGCACGGATCACCATTTTTGGTGTTGCCAAAGGAAGTATGGCCGAACTTGAAGCACCATGTAATTTCGAATACAGATGTTGATGTCGAACGTCGCCCTGTTGTATCACTAGTGTCTATTAGCACAGAAAAGGAGCAACTTGATATATTTGATCGTTTTTCGGAGTTGGCGAAGCTCTTACGTGTAACTGCATACTGCTTGAGATTTTTGAAAAACTGCTCAACATCAGCAACTCATCGCAACTTACAAGCTTTATCTCATGACGAGATACGTTTTGCTTTCGTCTCATTACTAAAACTCGCTCAAAACCAATCATTTCCAATTCAAATTAAAAAATTACAGAAATTGAAAATTGAATACCTAACCAAAGACGAACTAAATTTTAAATCCTTAATCAAGGGCTTGAACCTGTTCCTTGATGAACAAGGTTTAATCCGGATAAGAGGACGATTAGAAAAACTAAATGCCCCTTTTGACACGCGATGTCCAATCTTGTTACCTGCAGATAATCGGTTAACAATATTAATCGCCAGATCAATTCATGTTCAAACTTTACATTCTGGACCGTCGATGCTTCTAGCAACGATACGGCAACGATTTTGGCCGTTACGTGGCAGAAAACTGGTTCGAAAAACAGTCCAGGGATGTGTGCAATGTTTTCGGTGTAGACCTCGAGCACAACATGTCATTATGGGCCCCTTACCGAAGGTTAGGATCACTCCAGCGCGCATCTTTTCTAATTCGGGATTGGACTACTGTGGGCCTTTTATGGTCCGTCCGTTATCTGGAAGAGGTTCGTCTGTAAAAATGTACGTTGCATGTTTCATATGCATGGCAACGAAGGCAATCCACCTCGAAATAGTGAACGATCTATCTGCACAATCGTGCATTAATGGAATAAAGCGATTTGTTGCACGTCGTGGTCGATTATTGAATTTATATTGCGATAATGCAACTACATTTGTAGGTGCAAATAGGGAACTGAAGGAGCTTCGATTACAATACTTACAACAGTTTAAAACGGAAACATGGAATAATTTCTGTGTGAACCAAGGGATAGTTTTCCATCATATTCCACCCCGCTCACCTCATTTTGGAGGACTGTGGGAAGCGGGTGTTAAATCCTTCAAACATCATTTCCGACGCATTCTAGGGATGAAATCATTTCGATTTGAAGAAATGCATACAGTCGTAACGCAAATTGAAAGTATGTTGAACTCACGTCCACTTACTCCACTATCTAACGACGCAACCGATTTGAATGCGTTGACCCCTGGACATTTTATAATTGGTGAACCGATGTTTTGCATACCAGAGCCAGACTTGACCACCGTTAAATACAACAGCATTCGTCGATTCCAGGAAATGAAGCGTACCGTTCAAGATTTCTGGAAGCGATGGTCCCGCGACTATATCAGCCATCTCCACCAGCGACCGAAATGGCAAGCCGAAGGCAGCACGCCTTTACGCGAAGGCATGTTAGTTTTGCTGAGGCAAGACAATATGCCTCCTCTTCAATGGAACCTAGGACGAATCGTATCAATCGCTCCTGGAAGCGATCATCGGGTTCGAGTGGTTCGAGTACGAACGGCCAAAGGACTTTTCACACGGGCTGCGACAGAAGTATGTCCCCTCCCCGTAGACGTTCCAGAGGAAACGGAGATTCAGCTAATCGAGAGACAGGACCAACCGGAAGAAAAATAGAACCGCAGACAGGATTGCTGAAAAGCGAAGTAAATAAAAAATCATAGCGATTTCGTAAGTTGAAAACTATTCAACGGGAGGCGGTGTGTTTGAAATAAATTATATTATTATTATTAATTATTAATTATTAAGCTATTGGATACCATCCTAATCAAAATGAACTCCGACATGAAGTCGTCTATTGAACTTATTCAATCCACTGAACTGTAAAATTTGCTTTCCGTTTAGCTCATATTTCCCGTATCACATACACACATATAATTTTGGTATAAATAGTGACTCATGCAACTCTGTAAGTTTAGTTTTAAGATATCAGTCGATTATATAAGTTGAAGTGCGAACTACGTTGTTTAACCGCTAAACCTCCGAACTCCCAAAAATTAGCGTCCGTGAACCTTGTCCGCGAGTGATAGAACAACCTGATTTATTCCCGTCGATGCCTCCCAGAGCGGAATCAGATTTAATTTTTTTATTATTATTTAATAGCCCGCCTCTTACTCCCACAACAAAAAGCTCACCAGCGGAGCCCCCTGGTATTGGACACATCAGTTCTCAGCGTACAAAAAAAGGTCAGCACAACAAAACAAGGTTACGAATCGCGGGAACGCTGAGAACAAAAATAAACAATGCGAGACCCACAAAACACAAAATTTGACAAGAAGCTACGGCGAGTACCCAGTGGGAAAAATCCTTTTAAGGGTCCCATCGTAGCTTTGCAGGAAGCTTATAATAATTTAAATTTATTTATTGCTTATTGCTATAAAAATGCATTTATCAATTGTTTTTATTAAAAAAATGTTAACCAATTATAACTAAAGGAATAAGATTGGTGGTGAACGAAGTTTAAATTAAAAATTCTTCTATTTTATTTTTTAAAATTAGTTTCAATTTTGCTTGGAAACGAGTGCGACATGTTATTTGCTTTAAATCACTAGAAAGCTGGTTGAATAACTTAGGTCCGACGAAAGAAATGCGTCTTTGACCAAGGTTCGTGGATATTCTGGAGTATAATAAATGATTGGCTTGTCTAGTGCTGTGAGCTCGAATGCCTGTTGTAAATTCTAGATTATTATGAGCAATAGTATTATGCAAAGCATTGTGGATGTATATTATTGTTTGGTAGTTAGTCAACCTAAGCAAAGGTAAAATGTTATGGGCATTATTATTGTATAACAAGATAGTAGGGTACATAATTTGTTTTTTATAAATAATTTTAAGACATCTGTTTTGAAGCGTTTGTAGCTTTTTCAGATACGAAATACTGGCACAGCCCCACACAAATACAAGGTAGTTCAGCAATGAGTGGGTGTGCGCATAATAAAATTTAAAAAGTACATGCTGGGGAACAAAAGAGCATACTTTACACATAGCCCCACATAACGATGCAACTTTTCTCTCTATAGATGTTATATGCTCAATCCAGGATAGTGTGGGGTCTAAGTGAAGTCCTAAATATTTGAAGCTGTTTGTTTCCTGATTTACAAATTGTATTCAGTTTCGAACGAAAGAATACCGTCCGTCCCGACATTAATTAACCTTTCCAAATTGGGTCTGACGCCACGTATTTTGACGGACAGTGATCTGTTTGGGGCTTAGTCTAAAACCAGCTGTAAAACGACGAGTGTCACCCCATCTCCTATATTATTGTGTACAATGGTTAATGACAAATATCCGCTGCGACACAAAGTAGACGCCGCTTGACCAACTCACATCCTCCGTAGAGGACGGCTATTTGTGAGGATTTATGGCACTTTTGGGAAGTTATTATTACACCGAACGTCGACTGCCCTCTGGCAGTGTACCATCATCTACATGCGTTGAACCTTTTATTGTGATTTAATGGCATTCAATATTTTGTCATCTTCAGGTGCAGCTCAGTCGGTGCCATTTAAAGCGGTGCTTAAGGCAGTTTTAAATGATTGATTTTAACATGTCTTATCGTCCAGTAGTGCAATTGAATTTAAATTCGGAGTCCTGACCAGTTCTCATTTTTGTAGGATGCCAACAAAGCGAAAAACGCTTTAAATGGAAGCCTCGGATCGATGAACTACCCTTCAACTAAAAAAAGATTTTGCGAATGAAACAATCCAATGAACAAACAGTCGAGTGTCCATTTTCAAACACAATGGACCTAGAGACTTACTAATGCCGTTTTTGATTGACCCCGAAACTAAGTCAGATTAGAATTAGTAGATAGGCTCAGACATAACTGTTTGGAATCGCCATTTTACACCCGCCGCCAAGAAAAACACAACGTCACACAATAACAAACACTCCAAGCAGGCCTTGAATGCGATCATTGTGCGCTTCAATTAGATTACAATGGCCTTCAATGGTTGGTGTTCTACGGACAGGGAAGGGAAGCCTATCATAGCAGCCCTCGCCTATGCGGCGTTAACACAACCGCTACAACATCAGCAGCAGCAACAGCAGCGACCTCCGCCAGGATACCAAATTTGGTAATACCAGTCAGTAAAATACCTGATGTGTACAACGAACTACACACTGACCGCACACTGCTCTAGCTATTGGCGCCTGCGACAACGTCTCCACTTCTTCTGCCTCCGGCGGCCCGTCAACCACCCCTCCACCCGTCCGTGGTCGATTTAATGAGACTCTCGATCGCTATGGCAGTGCTGAACGATGATATGGCATCTCCTCCAAGGGCTGACATTTAGCTGGCGGTTCCATCGGACTGAATCACTCCAAATCAGTGTGATGACGAACTTCGAACTGCGCGCAAAACCTTGGCATTGAGGCCGAACGCATGTACAGTTTGGATTTTCGCGGGCATAAATTATTTTTACGGCCCACACACACATTCGCCATTGCGCGTTAGTTCATTCATAAAAATGCGAGAAAAATGTCGATTCGAGCAGTCTGCTGTGCACGCGTTTGTTGGAGCGAATTTCCACCTACGCAGGCGCGATCCCGTGCCAGCTAGATCAATAAACAGCGCAATTTTTGTGCCGATTGGCAACAGCTGTCGACGCCGCGCGGAGGGGTCCTTCAACCGCGATTGCCAACCAACCAACAATAGCCTACTTAGACGAGGCAAATAACATAAACTGTGAATGATGGCCAATTGATTATCCGATCATTATTTTATTACCGACTTAATCGCTTGGCCGGCAAAATTGACCAGATTAAAGCATTAATAAGCACTCAAGAGTTTACTCATCCCCTACATGTATAGATTCGAACCGACACAGGGTGGCAAAGGGGCTACTTAAGGATCCTCGTCAGGGTCTTCCGAGCTCAACTCGGTTCGAATTCTGCGTCAATCCTTTCGTTTTGTTTCTCCCCTTCGGTCAGTGGCGTCGAACGGTGGGGATAGTTGCGAGAAGGTATCGATTATATTGACGTGTACCTACCGCGATAAATGGTAACCTTCAAACCGGGCCATTGCGGACTATCTGAGCCACTTGACGCAAGGCGGCTAAAACAAGGGAACGTAGTCAAGTGCTGCGGGGCCCTCGGTTACGTCTGGGTGTGAAGATGTGTGCGGTTGCATTGTAACACAGCAGGCGGTGAGGTAATTTTTTGGACATCGATATACATTCACTTGGATTGGTTTTTAATAGATCAACGCCAACGTTTACTTCCAAGAAATCTTTCTCATTATTGATCAATTTAGTATTGTTCTTGGCTGGAATTGTGCAGTTTAGGTTTCTCCGATCCGATCACAACAAAATTTTAATAGAAGCTGTGTGCAGTAGTCGAACCAAACTTTTCCCGGATCCCACTCGAATTCGATTTTTAATCATTAAATTTTAAACACCCGAATCCAACGGGCTTTATATTTTGACCCGATGATTTTATTTTTTTTTCGAAAAATGTGTAAATTAATACTGTAAATGTGTAAATTATTACTCTTTACGAAATAGCCACAAACATTCCTTTTTTTTTGAGAATATAAAGATAAATTGTTCTATAGAATAATTGGAAGAAATAGCACAGACAGTAATGGCAGCAAATTTACATGTTGAGTATAAAGACTGCCTGAAGGAGCGAGACTACTAGAGGGCCTCCTCCACAGTTAGATTCCTATTTCTTTTCCCGGTATAAAAATGTCACAGAAATGCTAGAGCGACGTTCAGTGAATATATGGAAACAGAACCCTCTAGAAGTTATAATTTCTCTTGAATATCCCAGAAGGTATGAACGCAGTTAGAAACCGCTGCTATTTCACAATGATTGACAATTTAATGTTTATGGCTGCGTCCTGTTGTTAACCTTTATCTCATTGAGATATCTGACGTTTAAAATACGCACAAAGAGATCTCGCGTTTTTATACTACCGCCTTCCCCTTAAGCAGAGATGCCAGGTACTTTTTTCAAATGTCTGCAATAATAATTTTAAAAGTCTGGGAAGAACAAAAATGTCATGAAAGCTAGTGTAATCAAAAGCCTTTTCATTCAAAAATCTGTAAATATCTGCAACCAAACTAAAAAATCTGCAAATATCTGCGTCATCGAAGAAATCTGCAGCTTAAATTAAGTCTGCGAATTTGCAGACTTGTATGCAAATCTGGCATCTCTGCCCTTAAGCCAACAAGCGGTTTGTTTTCCTCCCAATTCGCAGTGCAAATGATTTATTTTCCTCCCGATCTAAACATCAAAACAGCACAATACCAACGCAGCTGGATAAGACTATAGTACTTGTGTAGCGGTTTTATCGTTTCCAACAGTTTGTCTCAAAATAAGTGGACTTTTAACCGAAACGTCGTCGAAAATTGTACATAAATAGTGAAATACTGAGAAAGATGGCAAAAAGCCGTGCGAACATTTTTAGGTTAGAAAGCTCACGTTTAAAGATAAACCGAAAACGGATCGAAAGAATGGTTCTGGAAACTCTTTTTTGGATTTGGCGTTTGAGCAAAAGAAGAAGATTTCAGTGCGTAATGTGGCCAAACAAATCAGCACCCCTAGGTCAAATGTTCATTGTGCTAAAGTATGCTTGACTCATCGAACCTATAAGAAGCAAAAGCAGCCGAAAAGTAGTTCGAAATACGAAACATCGATCCAGCGCAGATTGCGAAAGTTTCTACGATACAATGCCTGCTGGGAATATGAACGATCATACCATACGGTGCGGGAGGGGCAAGTATTGAACCAGTCTGAGACATTTATTCAAGTCGAAAAATTAGGTGAGAAAATTATTGTCGGGCAAGCTATTTGTAGCTGCGGTAAGATTGTGCAACTCTTCATTACGACTGCTACAAAAGTAATGTTTACAAAAACGACTTCTACTCATGATTTGAGGCTACAAGGATCACATTTTCTTCTGGACAGACCTTGCGTCTTACTACAGGGTGTCGACTCATTTCTGAAAATGAAATTCCCTGATCTTCCAGGTTTTTCCAGACCTTTTAATAAATTTTCCAGAGTGCCCAAACAAATCAAATTAAATATATATTTTTGAATGTCTATCGTTTGAGCTTACACCATTTTTTCATTTTTAGTTAGTTTTAAACTTTTTGTATCTACCATTTCAATTAAACCACTTTTGGTCTTTTAACTGTCATGTAATTTAGATATTTCCAAATCTGAAAAATTGTTACCAGGCTCGAGGGATGACCGACAAGCAAATGAGTGTATGGGACCGTGTATAAAAGGAGGAGTGTTCTGGAAAAATAAGCGGATTGACATTTTGGGGATGAATTTCCTCATAGTGTTATGTATTTTAGTCTGTGTGGAAATGGTGATGAGTCTGGGATCTTCCGTTAATCTTCCGGCAGTCGCGCTGGTGCACTGAGTGCACGCAGCTCTGGAAAGCTAGCGAATTGTCTTTGGGCAACTGCGGCTGCTCATTCAGTGTCATGCGCGACTTCCGGAGGGTTAAGTAGGCACCGTTTTAACATACTCTATTATATTCCAAACACCCTTGAAAGTGGTTGTAACCCATTCTTAGGTCAATTTGCAATGTAAAGTTTGTTCGCGACAAAATATGGAAACCTAAAAACACATAGATCTCTTGATATATTCAACCAAAAATGATTTTTTTTACAAATATGGACGTATGTCTTTTTTATCCAAAAATACATAATTCGTTGACATGTTAAATGCGCTTTCAAAAATGGGTCGAAAGAAATGCGAATTAGAAATAATATGTGCGGTCCAAACGGAAATCAAAAGATATCTCATTGGAATAGTTCTAAAAAGCTTGGCTAATCGGTAAGCTCTGTTCACATTGTTTCCAAAACGTCTAATACTCGATTGCCATCAGCTACATATAAAAGAAATGCAAAATACAATCTTAAGAAACGACGAAATGGATTCGATAGTGAGACAAACATTCTGCTCGTACACTAATAAAATAATAAAATAAAAACGTCAAATGTGTTTGTGTATAATTCGAAGAATCATTAAGGAACGAAGTCATTGAAGGTATTGATTATTCCGAATTATAGTGATAGGCAGAATATGAGGGCTAAACACTTCTTCGAAAATTGTAGCGTGGATATTCTACCAACTTTTCCTGTGTGCAATGGATTACAAAACTTGGACGTAGAAGACTTCAACCATGCTTCATGGTATGTAACGAAATGAAGTATTAAAGTAATTCTGAACGATAGAGAAGTCTAAATTTCACAAGAAATATTTAGTTAAGCAGGTCTTCTGTAACAGTGGGTGAACCAATAAAAACTTCATACCAACAGGAAGGTATCCCAGAATATGTACCAAGAAGATTGTTTACAGAAGCGATTTTAACCACTTCTGTGCAGTAATAATCCGCTTTCTATGTTCTGGTTAGATTTGGATTCTTCTTTTTAACCTTCCGGAAGTCCCGCTAGTGCACTGAGTGCACGCTGCTCTGAAAATCTAGCGAAATCGTCTGAGCGCACCAGCGGTTGCTCGTTCAGTGGGCCATTTGCGCGACTTACGGAAGGTTAATAATGATTGTGTTGTTGATACAAAATCATCCAGCACTTTTTCACAACTTTAAAGTAGGGGCATAATTCAAGAAAATGTCGAATAATCACAAGAAAACACAGACAGGTCTGCGAACAAATTATAGAAACCGGTTTTTGGTAAGTGTACTTGTGATTTGAGACAAACAGTTTTTTAGTCTCTCATTTGCCTGCTTATGATTTTTCCCACCCAATCGTCATTTCAGAAATTAAGCATCCTCTAATCTGCCGTTAAGATCGTATTCGTCCCATGTTCTATGAGATTCCCTCTATACATAAGACAATTATGCGTTGAACGGCAGTGAAAAGGTCAGTTGGAAACTCCATCTTGGAATATAATAAATACAAACAAATAAATAAATAAAACGATTTTTAATGCAATCTGGCAATAGCAGCACACAAAAAAGGACCCTAGTGTATATTCTATCTCTGCTCAAGCTAATGCTTTAAGTTAAGCAAACGTAACAGTCGCCACGATCTATGATGAGTGATAATACACTGCCGATTTTTTTGCGATGATCGTTTGTCTGTTTGTTGTGAGATGAGTGAAGCTTCGTAGCAAAAGGGAGGCAAACTTCGGTTAAATACACTATTTGTTGATTTTAAATATTGTCGTATCCGCCCGTATGTTAGCGATATTGAAACTGAATCTTGCGAAAGTCATCTTCATACAGTTCTATTATACACGGAAACCCATATTGAAAACGTTGAATTATTAAGCGGAGTCGAGTGTTTAACCGCTAGGTAACGACATAGTACGCGAGTACCTTTCCAGATTTCAATTAAAATTACAATGTGCTTTCCATAACTAGAACCTGAAACTTGGTGACATCATAGTACATCACTAGGCATAAATTTTAGTGAGATAAAATTGAAGATGTAGACCTGAGCGAACGTTTTGGTCGTTTCTACCGCATAGCAGACTGACAGGGTAATGATCATTACTATTATAATTTTAAACTTATTCAAATATTTGTAGGTGGTTTGGAATCAGGAAGTCATCTACTTTTTTAAACCTGCTATAAGGAATAGCATGAGATCTTGTTTCCGGATACCCGGCCCTGGAGGTGTGTCCCAGCTTTGAAATACTATTTGTAAATTTCAAAGAATCCTAGCAATATGGATGTCAAAATTCTTGGGTTTGCCACAGAGATTGCTAACAATCGTCATGGGACTATCTGATAATTTGACCCCGGAGCGATCGTCACAACTTTATTTATTTTCTTAATAATTCTGTTTGTCAGTGAGCGGAGCAGACAAATGACTTCAGCTGCAGACAAAAAATAGGGGCAGCCAACGTGCGCGAATAAGAAGTATGAAAGCTGTGCGTTACCTAATGCTGCTATGGACTAGCACTGAACACGAGTGGAATTGAGTAGCGCTTAGAATTAACTGGATGGCTAGTACATGAAAGAACTTGAATAAAACAAGTTTACGCCGTTGAGAATTAGTTGATTACAAACCCCAAAATTGGTCATATAAGCAAAAAGTAAGCTGCCGCAAAACAAGAGATCAGCTACGATGCGATATACTGTTATACGGTCGTGAAGATTCATTTCAAGAATCGGCCATTTTTTGACGTAGGACTACGTCTTTGTTTTCGATATGGGGGTGCACTTTACAAATTCTACAAAAATAATATGCAACGAAAAGTGGTCCAATTTTGAACGCAAATAATTCAGCCATCTCCCGATAAATTTTCAATTTTTTTGCACGAATCGCCCCGAAATACTTTTAAGAATGGATTTCAATAGATAAACCCAAAGATTTTTGATATCATGGCATTAAAAATTTAAATAATATACAACCTTGTCAAAATATCGCGCAATTACACACAGAAGATAGCGCTTCACAAGCCCGGTACGACAGGTTTGTGTACCTATCGCGCTACGCTTCTAAGAATAACGTTATCATCGACTATTTAAAGAACGAATTTGGCCGGACAAGCTCAGTTGCCTGTTGAACGGCAGGCGGAGCAGATCACTGCGCTGTGTGTTTTCACAGCCAGTGTAGCTGAGTGAGAAGTCCGTTACACTGCTTGCGAAGGTACGCTATCTAGTGCTATGCTTTTTTTTTGTGTTGTGCTCGTTTCCAGCACACTTTTATGTACAATCTCGAATACAGTTATTCCTACACAAAATCGCTTGTACATTCGAGCTCCATTTGCAAACACGGTTAACATAGTGTCGTGATACTAGTTGTCTCTCTCGCTCTACCCTTCATCATCAGCGTTGACTCATTTTGTTTTGTTCGCTTGGGTTCAATGTTTGTGGCGAATGTAGGTATATCAAATTTGTTGGCAGGGTTACTATATTTACAGATTTTTCTGTAATGTCAGAGATTTTTTTCACAATTTTTGATCACAGATTCCTTTTCACAGATGGTAGATTTTTGGCATTTTGATGAAAATTGGATAGATTTTTGACAATTTTGTGATTTTTCGGAAATTTATCACAGATTTTTTCCTGTTTCAGTCATCACACATGGTAAAATGGTATTTTTGACCGAAACACAGATTTCAATGTAGCATCTCTGTTTGTTAACGGATGCATGTGTAACCTGCATGATAGCAATCTGTGCTTTCATTGCGCAAAGACGAAAACTTTCTTAGCAACAAATTTACACGGATCGATGGAAATATCATATATCTGTGCATGATTAAGGCCACTGCATTCGCTATATTTGTATACGTACTTTAGGACAGTTAAAATGATTGCAAAATAAAACTAGAAAGCTTGTTCTACACATGAAATGTGATTATATCGTCTAAAATTTGATTTTTCTTCACCGGTCCGGGTTTTTACCACACACAATCGAAAAGTTTTTACAATTTTTAAAAGCTTGTGCAATAGTTTCAGGTATTAGTTCGGTCACGGTTTTCTGTCTTCTTTCGTCAGATCTTCTCAAATAAGTTTAATTGGATTCGATCGCCTGCTACAAATGAAATAATTTGATAACCAAGAAGGTTTGGTTCAATATGTAACATTCGATGTTGATTAGTTGTGCTTAAACTATTCGTAAGAAATATATTTGATTTATTATTACTCTAAATGTACTTAGAAAATAAAGATTTTACATTAAGTAGTATAGTCCTACGTTTACAGTTCGTGCAACCCCATAGGGCTGCCCCTTGTAGTTTTTAAAGAATTTATTGCTTTATTTTTTACGTTTTAACGACATTCAATTAGCTAGAGATTACTGGGTGGGGAAAGTTATGAAACTTAGGGCCATAGTACTCAAGTGAGAGCAAGGATGTGAAGTAAACAGACTAGAAGTGGAAGGGTCATTAGAACAGGCTTAATATCGTACGGGCTTAATCTTTGCCTTCTGTTAATGAGGATCGAGCTTAGGCAGAATAACTACGAATCACCCGAGTTCACTAACATGTGTCCTGATAAAGGTAGACGTATCTATCTTTACCATGACAACCGGCATTTATTGCTTTATTATTTCGGAAATGCAACTAGATTATCAACAATGTGTCCGATTTAATAGGCATAATTACTCTACCACTCTGTATCTCTAACATTACTGACCCATCTTTTTCGTCTACAATTTGTAAACATAAAAAAATACCCACGGTTTGGCCAAGCTAATGCATTGAGCCGTGTCAAAGTAAACGGCCTGTGCACACCAAGTGTACTTATATGTATTTACCTTGAGTCAGAAGAATCACAACAAGGCCAATTTGGTATCCATATAAAATATTATATATGAGTAATTCCACGTCAGATATACAACCAATATTTTTTTTGCAATCTTTAGCTGAAAATTGTTCACACTAAGTTTTGTTTCTGTTGAATATGATTATTTTTTTCAATTTATGAGCTTGTAAAATTTTGAATTTTATTGAATTGAACATTTTTCAATCACTGATAACTCAGAAACTATTCAATTTGTATGTATGTATGTTGGTAGCCACCATCCTAGCTCGAGTCGTGCTCTGCATGCGGCTCCACTTAACAGTACGCTCAAATTTCGTTACAATTCTGCATTCAGTATACCACTGTATGAAAGACCAAAAGGGGGGTAGCGGACCCGTAGGTACATCTACTCAGTATCCGCTGGAATCAATGAATCTTCTACTCAGAAACTATTCAATTTGTAGAAAAAATATTAAATAATAAAAGTTTCCTTTTCGCATGAGCTCACCGAAATTTTTTTTGCAAGGCATATTTGTTTTTGCTAATAACAAATTTACTTCTAGTATTTGCAGAATACATAAGTTAAATTTGTTTTAAGTTGAGCCAAAAACATTTTATTATTTTTTGAAATCATTTATAATTATATTGCGAAGATTAGGTAAAAATTTCGGAATGGATCTCCAAGTACTTCACAAGATAATACAATTATAACAGGTCTGTCACTGGTCGTTAAGTGTAAAATTGGCTTGTTTTCAGTTTATAACTGTAATATCTCGCACAGTATTTTGATATCCACTCCATATTTTTTCACAAAAAAAGATTAAACATGATTCTTAATATTTAAAATTGGCCCAACTTTAAAAAAAAATCAATTTGTTTATAATAATTGCAGATTTCATAAGGTATATAAGAAAAAATATTTTTTATGTTCTTTTCGGTAAGCTCATGCAAAAACTACTTTTTGTAAATAATATTTTTTCCATGCTATTAGTGATTGAAAAATGTTCGATTTTATAAACTTCAAAAGTTACAAATCTAATAACTTGAAAAAAGTATCATATTCAGCCAAAACAAAAAATACGTGTCATTTCTTTTTAGCTAAAGAATGCAAGAAAAAAATTTGGAAGGAATTCAAATTTTGATTGTAAATCTGACTGGGGATGACCCATATAACCATTGTTGTGAGAAGTTGTAATTATGAGATGGATCGAATATTGTTATTCTCCCTAGTATAAAATGTGTTGAGGGGAGTAAGTGCGGTCTACCGAATATTTGAGCCAATATTTTCCAGTCGCATTTATAAAAAAAAATATTAACGCCAGGTCAAAATTTCTCCCTGATTTGAATACAAATTCCCTGAAAATTCCAGGTTTTTCCAGGTCAAATAGAATTCCCTGAAATTCCCTGATTTTCCAGGTTTTTTCCAGGAATCGCCACCCTGTACTATTACGCGAAATCAATGGTGGAATGGTATTCACCCCAGAATGTCAATTTCCAAACATGAATCATTCGACTAACTTAAGAATTTTAGGCATTGAGGGTGCCTTCCTTAATGCCCAAAATTCTTCAGTTAGTCGAATTTGCGGGCATGTCTTAGGAAACTTGTCTCGGATTCAGAAACCATTCAACAGATTGAAAAAGATTGACAACGTTCCCAAATTTGGCGTCAAGAAATCTGTGCTGAATCTGATGAAAAACGTTTGCAAGAAGGCTAGAATTACCAACAAATGTACATTACTCTCACTGAAAACTGGGTGCATCCACGCTTAATGCGACAGTCTATGTTGCCTATCTACACATTCGGGCTATCACACCATATAATAGGTATACTTAATTTTTATATCCAGATAGGTGTTGGTGTTGTCAAACAATATTCTGTAATCACTATTACAATGCACCGGGGATAGAGAAGTGGGTATAGGGCCAAGTTACTCCTTCAGGCATTACTGAACTTATAAGCTACGAAACAAACTATTTTTTTGCTTTCAGTTAGATACGATGAGCAAGAAACTGATACCCAGGAACTTTAATATACAGGATAAATACGCATGTTTTATTTTTTGAATTAGATGCGAGTTACCTTTTAAATTGATCTGTGGAAAATTGGAGCGGTGCCGCGGCGTAAGCCGAATCTCGAAAAGTGAGATGAAGATAACATTAACAGCATAAGCAAAAATAACTGCATAAATTTATTCCGAATAACAACGTCAAGTATGCAGTGATTGATGTTGTGGCGATAAAGAGCGTCAGTATATTCATTCAATTTCCACATAATAATGCCACAAATGAACAATAGTTCTTCAAATTTTCATTGCAAAATATTAGAAATTCAGCGAGTGACAGTTAGTCTCCGGAGCGGCCTCGTCGAAACTAACTCTACGGTTTACATCGTAACTCAACATCTACAGGACTATTCGGCTTGAAATTTTGAACCTTTGATTTTCTTTTCCAGTATTAAATTTTTTGCAGCACTTTGAAACGACAAATCAAATTTTAACCTGTTATTGTAATAATAATAATAACAAACATTTTTTTAAAACCTCTGGTATTTACCTGGGAAACATTGTGAAGAAAAACTGTACAAAATTTCAACACAATTGGGTTTTGAGTTATGCTGTACATCACCTTCTTTCGAGGTGTCTCCTGAAGATTCACTGTCAAATTCGGGAAGATTTTCAAATGTTGCTTTAATGCATGAAAATTGACAGAATATATTGATACTCTCTGTATCGCCAAAAAAATCTCTTTGGAAAAGATTCCAAAAATACTTGACCCCTAACCTCCCTCCCCTCATCAACTCAAATTTCTCGAAATCAATAAAATGGAACTTAATCCGGCCAAATTTAACGCCGACCAAATGATTTGTACCCAAAAGTTGATGCTGCGGGCCTATGGCCTTCGACTGTCAGAGTGCATTCTCCTCAAGCATCAACAAAAAAATAGCCGCGATTTGTTGCATGAACATAGGCTTACACTCGTGCGCTTTGTTTTAGTCGCTAAATCAGTCGAATGCTTATTAGTACAAAACGGTTATGACGGCGCCGGTGGTTGAGTGGTAAGCGTGACAACCACTCATTCCAGTTCGTCTGGGTTCAATCCCAGCCGAGGTCGTTGAGATTTTGCTGAGATGAAAAAAATCTGTGGTCACGTCTTCCTTCGGAAGGGAAGAAAAGTCGTTGGTCCTTGGTCCATGAGTTGATGGATCGATATCTAGTTCAGATAGTGGAGTCACCTCTCTGACGTCGGCCATGAAGAAGTAGAATCCAACTTCCATACTTACTAACAAATCCATATTAACTTTTGAAAAGTCCTAATAAGATTTGTAAACAAACTTTTGTTTTGCTGATTTCTCTTAATTTGTTATAAATTCAAAACATCTGAAATTGCTTCTAAGAAGGGTAAAAATGTAAAGTAATGTGCATTTTTCATGAAATTTCACTCGGAAGCGGAATAATGAGCGAAACAAGTTTGTTTACAAAATTCTCTGTAGCCCTTTTGAAGAATTAATATTTAAAAATATCCTCCTTTCGCGATACTTGTGGAGTGCGCATCAAAAGCAAGTATCGGACTAACATTCTTTCCGTTTCCTTCCGTGATCTACGTTCAGGCCTGGCCGGTGCTGGTATTGATTGATAAACACTTTAGAATTACCGGGAGCTGCACATTGAAAGATGTTTCGCTACTTCCAAGCATAATTACCTACCGATTCTCTGTGTAACTTCAGCAAGTCCAGATCGATAACGGAGTAGCATCCAGGGATGGTCGCACAAGCTCAAGCTCAAACTTTTAAGTAGAAACCGCTAATCAACAAACGGTGTTGTTCGTGTCATTGGTTCTAATGTTTTATGGCTGTTCCTACTTACAAGTGCTTAGCCAGCACGCATGTAACACATGAACGATGCCGCACTCGCATACGATTCCCGGATTTGTACTTGATTCAGTTTACGTGTGAAGCCAAATGGGCTGGCCATCGAACGAAATCAGTTTACTTCCATAGTCAAAGAGGAGGAGCTTCGAACAAAAACTGTTCAAGATTTGCGGCTCGGTGCATATAATTAACGGGAATCAATCCGGAATGAGCTTCAGTCAGCTGATTTGAAGTCGGTTTTCCCGTGGGTGTATATTAATTTCGACCAGTCTGAATAAAAAATAATAGTTAATGAGGGAAAAAATGTTCAATCTTAATTGTTGTTTGATGGTTGGATAGGGTTGATAAGGGCTAATTTGTTTTTCAAAGAAAATGTTCTCTGGTAGGGAGATTTTTTCCAATTGACCCGCGTTACCAGCACGGCATGGCAAATATTAAGCCGGCTGAATCCATATAATTACCTTCTCTCCCGGTGTTGAAATGTAGTCTTCGGCCATCAAACAAGGTGACCAACAGAAACCGACATAAATCACAATTCTATCTGTTCCAGATTTGCACTTCAGTGCATTAAATTAGCGGTAACCGATCACGAATTGGCTTCGGTCGGGTGTTTTAAAATCCAGTTTTTCGTTGTGCATGCTAAATTTTATAATCAGCAGAAATGAGTAGAATTAGATAGCAGGTTACGACACAAACTGATTCATCCACCCGCCGTGTACAGTTCACAAATATTTCCTTCTCGATAAAAGCTTCCACTATTTCTAAATGTTTGGCAACTGAAGACGCCGTGTTGTTTTTCAACGCCAATTATTACCGCTGCACTGAACGGAATAAATAGATTTTAACACGACCTGTTAGGGAAATATTCTCAACAGTTCCGTAGAGGACAGGACACGATTACCATAAATTACGATAAAAGTGATTTTGCAAAAGCAACCGTTGGCTGAGGCTTGATTAATGGTCTACAGTTCAACAGCCATACATTTTGCAAACGAATGCCATTTGTTGCCATCGGTAACAGAAAATATTCAAACATATTTTTTACTTCATGTGTTTTGATTTTTGCATTTTTTTATCTTACAATTTTTGGATCTTCTGTTTTCTTGATTTTTTGATTTTTTTTCATTTGATCCTTTTGAACTAATATCCATTCCCTTCGTTGATAGAAGGTCGAATCAAGCCTCCCTTAGAATCAATCGATATTGTGCCTGTGAATAGATTAATTTATTTACGATCCTCGCATTTCTTGCCGCAGGATAAGAAATAACGGTTCTTTGGTATATGTAAATATATCAACGCATCATTTGTGATATATACTAAGCAGTCTGTGATAGTCAGAAGACCGGAAATCTAATGTGGAAGCTATCTCGTCAAACTTTTTCGACAGTCGTCGCCAACATCAACCGACCGAAGGTAAATGCTCTCATATAATAAATAAAAATGTGCGACATTGTTGTAGCCTTAGTTCGTACACAGTTGCGAGTCATTGCTACATTCCTCCGCCACCTACAACGTTCGATTGCAATGCCATGTAAAGTGTATCGGAAGTGATTGAGGTAAAACGGAATAAGCGCATTTAAAGTAGGAACAAAGAACTGTCCCCAGCTAGAGTAAGAGCAGGAAAAGAATCTTTCAAAAATTTTCTCCGTCATCTTCTAATGTTCGACGAATAAAAAAACTGTATTTTAAAGTCTTTTGAATTTTGATAAAGCCCACCTTACAATAGACACTCTTTAATTTCCGCATACTATAACGAACGATGAAAGAGGAGACACCCCTCTCTCGAAACGATGGAAGGAAGTTCCACGCGCCGCCTTTGTTTCGTCAAAGCGCTTCGACGGAGTTGTCCACCTTCGCAAATTTTTCATTTGTTTGTTCCCGTGTTCGGCGACCCAACCCTGGGACTGGATCTGGACGTGATCTCCACCAACCTAACCAAGTAGGGGAGGAAGATCGTGCACAATCGCTCGTCAAGTCGGTGGTTTCCCGGTCACACACTGTTTATCCGATGATGAATATATTAACGTTGGAAATGACCGTAATAGGACTTGGATGTGAAATATGCGCTTGGGGGCAGAGATCTGGGCTAGGGACAGAGGAGTAAAATAGTTCACCGGAAAAAAAAACAACTTGTTTGGCTGAATCATGACTGTTGCCCGTTTAACTCTCTGACACCGGATGCGCAGAGGAGCGTCGCCTTGGCGACGGACGCGTCATCAAATCGTCCCCGAAAATCCCACCAGTAAACAACTGGGTGTCGAAATTAACTACAAAAACGCTTAGTTTCACTCAACTGTCGTCCGAAAACAAGACGGGCGGAAATTCGGCACGCCCACGTGTCTTCCGTCAACTAACCTTGGATTCGTCGACTGACTGCTACCTGTTGCCAAAAAGTCGCGATCAAACAATTAATCACGGTCGTTCCTTATTGGCGGGGATATTTTTGATTCGATTCTAATCTTGAATTTATCACAACACAGCGCCCATCTAGCAGGAACCATGGCTGCAAAACTCAAAACAATACTCGTTCAAAATGAATAACAGTCTACCATGGCCAGTAGGCCTTGACTGATGCTTGACGGTTAGGTGAGCTGCCAAGTGGGATTCTATTTTTCTTTGTTGATTGCCATTCTAAGATTCTGAGGTGAGATTCAAAATGCTACGAGACGAATTAATTTGGGTTTTAGGCGGTAAAAATAACCTGCTCTATATGTGAAGATCACCCATCGTCGTCGTACATCAAGGTCACACCGGAACGATTCCTGTATAATGGAGAAGGCAGTGTCCGTTCATGTGATCCATCCACTCAATCAATCTGCTTTCTCGGATAAGCAAATGGATGGATTGGAATTCTGCCAAATCTTGAAGTAATTTTGGAATCGCAGAATTTTTTTTCTGTGAAAATTGCGATTTAGAGGGGTTTTGCGAAATTCTATACGTTTAAGATACACACGCTACACCTTTCTGGTAAACTTGTCATAGCTCAAAACAAACCACAGGCTTCCACAATGAGAGCAACACGAGCCTGTCGATAAATCTTCCTTCAAAACCAGCTGACATTGTTCTGCGTCAGAAAAGCGACCCTGAACCCCCTTCGCCGACGTTTGCACCACTCATCCCATAATCCACGGCTTTCGATAACACTGATTCCGACACTTGACTATCTCTATATTTTATTCTTTTCACATCTGCCGCCGCAGCTCGAAATCAGTTCCTCTCTCCTTCTCTCTGTCTTTTTCACACTTCACTTGAGACTTTTATTATTTTTGCACTTTTTTCTGCCATCGCGCACCGAGCAAGGATAAAAAAAATTAAATCGCGCTAGAACACATGTTATTTATTGCCACTTTCACGGTCTCACAAATGTCCCTCACAATCCACCCCCAATCAGCCCTCATGGCACAGATTCAGTGACGAGCGGAATATTTAAAAAAAATAACGAAAAAAACTCACCCATCATTGGAAAATTGCCGCCCGAAGCTGCCGTCCATGGTGTTGGACCGTTTCAGCGGCTCGTGCGGAAGATGATAGCCGTTCTGCTGATCCGCCGCCGCCCCCGACGAGGTGGTCACCGTTTTGATCGTGTAACTGTTCGTGGTCCACCGGCCGTTATCAACCGTATCGAAACCGTCGCGTCTATTCCCGATACCGCTGCCACTGTTATCACCTAAACCACCACCGGGAGACGACTGCTGGTCGCCGATGGTGTACTTTTCACTGAACACTTTTTCGCGCCGTTCGCGCAACATTTCCTCAAATTCCGAGTTCCGACCGGTGGTGGTGGTGGGCCCACCGCCCATCGATTTACGACCGGTGGTCGGAGTGCCGAGCGCTTTGCGCACCATCGACGGACTCGACAGGCCCGACTGCATCTTCAGCATGGTGGAGGCTGGCGGATTTTGGGGCGTACCCGTTAGCGGTATGCTACCGTAGGTGAAGGGTCGTGAGTCCTCCCGGGCGTGATACGGAATCTGCTGCTGCTGTCGGTAATCGTCGTCGTCGTCCGAAGTGAACCGTTCCGAAGCTCCGGTAGTAGACCGTGCCTGACGGGGATATCCGAAAGACTGATGCTGCTGGTGCTGATGGTGCTGCAGATTCATGATGAGCTCCCGCTCGGTCGGTGTGAGACAGTGGGACCCGCCGAGGTCTCTCTTATCGCGGATTGTCGAGTAGGCGCTACTCAGCAGCGGAGTGTCCCGGCCGCTCTCACTTGGCGGTGGCGTCAGCGTGGTGGTCGTACTGCTCGTTTCGTACATCAGTAACTCGCGCTCCTTGTTCACCGAGCTGGAGGTGAGAGAGTGCTGTAAACCCTCCTCCGAATCGGCCCGTTCCTCTCTGAGTGCCGGCAGCTGGGCCGAGTGGGAGCGCTTGATCGTGTCGGTGTTTGTGTTTACAAAATGATCGCTCAGATTCTGTTGCTGCTGATAGTGGGTGGTGACGCGCTGCTGCTGCTGCTGCTGTTGCTGGTGATGATGATGATGGTGATGCTGATGGTTATGAGCGTGGTCGGCTGCTGCTGCTTTTCGAGCGACGTCCGGAATGCCTTGGACCGTCATCAGCATATCGGACAGCAGATCGTCCAGTTCACGGTGGCGATCATCTGTAAGTGGAGAGAAGAAAGATGCGATAAGTGGCCAAATTATCGTGGGGCTGTGTTTTTCGGCGGTCTGAGGAGGTAAATAATCGATATTGAAATGGGTTGAATACTAATCAGCTTGAAGTTGAGAGATTATTCAAATTCAAAACTCAATTAGTGGCAGGCGAGTGAGTGCAAAACTATTTGAATGCTATAACTTTTTCGAACAATTCGGAGAAAAAGTTTCTTTTCACTGACCATCTGTAGAGCATTTGAATGAAGAATGAAAGGTTCATTGCCAGTGGAGCGAAAAATTTTAGATGTGTTAGATCTGTGAGAACAATTTTGATTTTCGTTAATCGATTTACGGTTTTCGATTTTGGATTGTCGATTTTAATTTTTCTGTTTAAATTTTGGATTTTCGATACTCGAATTTCGAAAATCGATTTCTTCGCTTTTCGTATTTCTATTTTATATTATCAATTTTCATTTTTCAATTTTCAATTTATTTTCAATTTTTTATTTTCCATTTGCAATTTTCAAATCAATAATTTTATAATGTAGAATTTTCAATTTTCGTTTTCCAATTTTCAATCTTCAATCTTCAATCTTCAATTCTCAATTAAGAATTTTCAAAATCTCAAATTTTCAAATTTTTAAATTTTTATATTTTCGATTCGTCAAATTTTTAAATTTTCGAATCTTCGCGAACTTAATATTTTTTAATATATGAACATTCGAATTTTTGCATTTTCGAACTTTAACCTAGAATTTTGAATAAAAGAATTTTTAAATTTTCATATTTTTGATTGGACAATGTTTTGAATTTTTTGATTTTCGAATTTTTGAATTTTCGAAACTTTGAACATTAGAATTTTTTAATTTTTGTAATTTTGAATTTTCGAGTATTTATATTTCCGAGTTACCGAATTTTAGAATTTTTGAATATCCGAATTTTGAACCTTGAATTTAGAATTTTCGATTTTAGAGTTTCATAATTTTGAAATACTTGAATTTTTAAATTTTAATATTTTTGATTGGTCAAATTTTTAAGTTTTCGAATCTTTGAACTTTAGAATTTTTCAATTTTTAAATCTCCAATTTTCAATGTTAACTTTTCAATTTTCAATTTTTAAATTCTCAATTTTCGAGTTTTTCAATTTTCAAATTTTTATATTTTCGATTGGTAAAATTTTTGAATTTTCGTATCTTCAAACTTTAGCATTTTTAAATTTTTAATATTCGAAATTTTGTATTTCAGAATTTTCAAGTTTGACTTTTGAATTTCCAATTTTCAAATTCTCGAGTTAGGGAATTTTAAAATTCTTGAATTTTAGTATTTTCAAATTTCCGAATTTTTAAATGTTTGAAAATCCGAATTTTCGAATTTCGAACATTGAATTCTGAGTTTAGAATTTAGAATTTTGGAGTTCAAGAATTTTCAATTTTTGAATTTTTAAATTTATATATTTCTATATCATCGATTGGTCAAATTTTTGAATTTTCGAATCTTTGAACATCAAAATTTTTTAATTTCGAGTATTTGTATTTTTGAATTTCCGAAGTTTCGAGTATCCGAATTTTAAAATTCCGGACCTTGAATTTTGAATTTTCGAGTTTCAGAATTTTCAAATCTCTATATTTACAAATTTTTCAATTTTAACATTTTTGAATTTCCGAATATTCAAACTTTAGAATTTTTTAATCCTTGAATTTTCGAATTTCCGAATTTTAGAAATTTGAAGTTTGAATCTTTTATTTTTGAATTTTCGAGTTCCATTATTTTAAAATTTTTGTATTTTTGATTAGTCAAATTTTTGATTTTTCGGATCAAGAATTTTGTAATTTGTAATGTAATTAAATTGAATTTTCGAATTTGAAACCTTGAATGTAGAATTTGCAAAGATTTAAAATGTTCAAATTTTTAAGTTTTTAATTTTCCATATTTTCGATCGAGGAAATTTTTTGTCTTTCCAATCTTCGAACTTTAGACTTTTTGAATTTTTGCACTTTCGAGTGTTCGTATTTTCGAATATACATTTTTTTTATTTTGAGCCTTGAATTTTCGAATTTTTATTTTGTTGATTGGGAAAATTTTTGAGTTTTCGAATTTTCGAAATTGAGAACTTTCAGATTTTTAATATTTTAGAATTTTTGAGTATTTGTATTTTTGAGTTTCCGAATTTTGGAATTCTCGAATATCTGAATTTTAGAATTTTCAAATTCTTGAATTTTTGTATTTTCGATCGGGCTATTTTTGAATTTACAAATTCTTGTATTTTCGAATTTGTGAGTATTTGTATTTTTGAATTTCCTACTTTACGAATTTTCGAAAATCCGAATTTTAAAGTTTGATTTTTGTGTATACAATTGTCGAATTTTCGAGTCTTAGCATCTTCAAATTTTGGAATTTTCAAATTTTTATATTTTTGGACGGTTAAAGTTTTGAATTTTTGAACTATTGATTTTTTTATTCTCGATTTTTGTATTTTCGTATTTTCCAGTATTTCTATTTTCGAATTTACGAATTTTAGAACTTTCAATTACCAGAATTTTCGAACTTTGACCTTGAATTTTGAATTTTCAATTTCCGAGCTTAAGAATTTTCAATTTTTAAATTTCAAATTTTTATACATTCGATTGGGGAAATTTTTTAATTTTTGAAGCTTCTAACTTTTGAACTTTGTAATTTCTAAATTATCGAATACTTGTATTTTCGAGTATTTGCATATTTGAATGCTCGAATATTCGAATTTTCAACATCGAATTTTGAATTTTCGAGTTGTAGAATTTTCAAATCTCTGAATTTTTAAATTTTTATATTTTTGATTGGTCAAGTTTTTGAATTTTCGAAATTTACAATTTTTAAATATTTGAACTTTCGACTTTTTGTGCATTCGAATATTCGAGCATTTGAATTTTCGAATTTTGAATCTTGAATTTTTGAATTTTAGAATATTCCAATTTTAAAACTTTTGTATTTTCGATTGGTCAAATTTTCTAATTTTCGAACTCTTGAATTGTCGAATTTTTGCATTCTTGAATTTTCGGTTATTTGTATTTTCGAATTTTCGATTTTTGAATCTTGTATTTTGATTTTTGAATTTAGATTTTAGAACTTAGGGTTTTGAATTTGGAATTTGGAATCTTGAATTTAGAATCTAGAATTTAGAATCTAGAAATTAGAATCTAGAATTTCGAACTTAGAATTTGGAATTTAGAATTTAGATTTTAAAATCTAGGATTTAGAATTTAAAATTAATAAATTAAGAATTCAGAATTAAGAATTCTGAATTTAGAATCTAGAATCTTGAATTATTAAGTTTGAATTATGAATGCTGAACTTTGAATTTTGTATATTAAATTTTGCATTTTGGTTTTTGGATTTCAAATTTCGATTTTTGAATTTAGGTGTCGATTTTCGAACAAAGAATTTTTAATTATTAATTGTAAATGGGTTTCAGTTATTGAGTTTTGAATTTCGCATTTCGATTTGCAATTATCGAATATTATATTTCAAAATTGGAGTTTCGGATTTTCTAATTTCAATTGTGGAATATCGATTCGCAATTTATAATTTTTCATCTTTTCCATTTCTTATTTATTTTTTAGATTCTCCGTTATTGAAAGGTTAATTTGGAACATAGGTTTTTTGAATTTGAATTTCGGATTATGAATTTCGATCTTCAGTGTCGATTTTCGAACTTTTAAATTTGGAACTTAGAGCGTGGAATTTTAAAAATCGAGCTTAGGCTTCAAATTTTTGGTTACAATTTTCGAATTCGCACTTTCGAATAACGAATTTCGATTTTCCGTTTTCAAATTTGAAACACAGATTTTTTGATTTTCGAATTCTGAATTATGAATTTCACTTTTTAGTTTTCAGTGGCGATTTTTAAATTTCGAACTTGGAATATCGAATATTTTTATTTTGACGCTTCGAAATTTCAATTTCTATCTCGATTTTCTAATAGTTTCCAATCTAAATTTTATATTTTATATTTTATATTTTATATTTTATATTTTATATTTTATATTTTATATTTTATATTTTATATTTTATATTTTATATTTTATATTTTATATTTTATATTTTATATTTTATATTTTATATTTTATATTTTATATTTTATATTTTATATTTTATATTTTATATTTTATATTTTATATTTTATATTTTATATTTTATATTTTATATTTTATATTTTATATTTTATATTTTATATTTTATATTTTATATTTTATATTTTATATTTTATATTTTATATTTTATATTTTATATTTTATATTTTATATTTTATATTTTTCATTTTATTTTTTATGTATCAATTTTAAATTTCATGTTTTAAACTTATGGTTCCAGATTTTCCGATATAAGTTTTACATTCAACTCTTAGAGAGCACAAAAGCTTTTGATATTAGCTGCATTAGTGTTAATAGAAAACGTTCTTCTTGTATTTACTTCCACACAAGTCACTTTTGCTCCATCACAAGGTGACTGACAGCATAACCGCTGCAGTGTCTACCAACTCTAGGGACACCACATCAATCGGCTCGAATTCAGCTGTACAAATCTAAACTAATCCTGACAGCTTAATTATTCATTCTCTAACACTTTTTCCGTCACCAAGCACAGCAACATAAAAAAAACTTAGTCCAACCTGGAGCAAAAAAAATGAAAATTCCAGCGCACTGTAAATGCCACTCCGTTTCCAAAGTCCACTGTAACTGTATCCATAAAAGCAGCGTGCGCGATCCGTTTTGGGATCGGTTGCGAAATACCACACGCTAGGGCTCTGCCCCGTCAGCCACATTTGTAGGTATGTCTTATCGCCGTTACCCATGAGAGTGAGAAAATTAAAGCCTTTTTTCCTCACCCTGCTAGAGACTGTTTTGTCATTTTGATCGTCGCCATAAGTCTCCCTTTTGAGCGGGTAGGGGTTCAACTCTCACTTCGGCGCACCAAAGAGGAGGAGATCCCCAAATGTGTACTTGTCAGCAAAACAACGCCTGCTGAGATGGCACTGTTAAAAAAAACACAATCCACCAAACAAAATGGAACGGAATTTCAGATACTTGCCTTCAATAAATCGATTGAATGCCCTGTCGATTTCAATTCACAAGCACATTTTTCACGGTGTTCTCTCTCGCCAATCCTTAACGAACCGATCTCCGATGCCCACTGAGCCAAAAAGGAACCTCGGCGAACCCTCGCACATGTAATTAATAATCGTGAAATTATTCCAAATATGTGTGAAGCGAATGCGACAGATCAACCGATCTTGGAGTTACGTGGCCCCAACCAACAAAAAAGGGATTTCGCTTGGGAACTGGCCTTGCGTCGTGTCGGTATCGGTGCGGTGCGGCGCGAATAGTTCGCAGTCCAAAGATCAATCGTTGTCAATTTTCACGCAAAACTGTACGCTTGCTGCTTAGACTGGCTAGAGCTGTGAAAAGTGTGTCTGCGCTTTGCTGCTGCACTATACCAGAGCGAATCTCGAAGGGAAAATCTATCCAAAGCCTACTGAGAGACCTTACCTAGCTGCTGCTGCCGCTGTATTGGTTTTGTGACGCGTAATCTTGCGAGCCGGATCTTACCGAACGAGGTGCGAAATATATGGCGCTGGTTGGAAAAACCTGAACCGAAAAAAAATCGTTCAATATTAGTATGCCTTCTGTAACGAGTCGCAGCATTGCCATATAGTTACGAATTAATTCGAGTCCGCACGATAGTCTGGCTCTTTTAATGGTTGGCCGGTCACCTTTGCCTTTGCCATATGGCGATTCGCGACATTTTTCGACGACATTTTTTCGAGTAAATGGCTGCGATTTTTTTCTCGTTCGTGTGATTTTTTATATGGAAAAGCCACTTTTATATTTTTATCCAGCTGTCGCTTACGCGAACACCTCCGGGTTCAGTCCAGCTCAGGACGATAGCTCTTTGCTGAGACCAGTTTTCATTTGAACAGAAAATGAATTTCTTTTCAAGTTGTATTTTCCAAAAGCATTTAAATCGCCTATTTACTTTCAAAATCATTGGCGATAATTTCGGGCAATTTTCGAAATCAACTTGAACACACATCACGCTTTACTTCACTCTCCTGCACAGCCTACTGTTTTCGCAACATATCCCACCCTAAATAGAGCCATTAACGGCAAACATGAGAAGTCGGACGACGGACAGTAGCCATAATATTATGTGAAGGAAAAGTGCGAAAAAGTGTCGACTTATTGCCACAAATTTATTCGTCGAGATCGATCGTTTGCACGCGAAAATCTGTGCGCGATCTTCCGCGAGAAGAGTTCAGCAAAACTATCATTATTTATGTTGTTGATAGCTTGTGGAGTTGTGTTTGCGTCATCGCATCGCTACCTTCGAGCGCAGCCGTTTCGTTCGATTGACATGTGGGAGACTGGAAGTTTTTTTTGTTCGATCCTATAAGTTTGTTGATTCCGAGAAAAAAAATCTGGACATCGTAGGTTGTGATAAGTGAAACGGAAAAGCCGATCGGCAGTTTTTGCTGCTGTTTGATTCCATATTCAGCGTCCAGTATTAGTTTTGATAAATCTGCGTTGAATTGCGTGACACCGTTCTCCTTCACTTCACGGATTCGAATTAAAATTTGAAATATTTTCAGTTGAGTAAGGCGCCTCCATGTTCTATCATGCGATTTACTAACGTCAATGAATGTTGCTCCGACATTTTCCTTCCTAGACCACACTTGTCTGGTTATGTCCTTCAGTGATGCCAAATGGATTCAACGACAGAAGGCGGATTGATGCGGATTTCTTTTTTTCCCATCAGGGGAAACTTTGCCACTGCGACCTCTATTCAGGTTATCTTTTATGGCTGTCCCGGTTTGCTCTACATGTTACAAATTACTCGAATCCATTGTAGTTCAAAGCGAGCTGTTTGTTTGTCCACATGTGGCATCCTAACCGGGTAATACATTATAAATGTCCATTAATGACAGGTACGTCATACCTAGCAAGAAATCATAAAAGGCCTTCCGAACTATCGCCTGCTTCGAAGAAATAATGTTGCACAATGACAATTTTTTAATGTGATACTTGCCAGGACAATGTCCTGTAAATATGACTGTGATTATAGGCAAGTTTTTTCGTTTTAGATCCATTAGTTTTTGGGCTCTCGTTGTATCTGGGTGTACGAGTTTCTTAGCTTGATCAGAGCCTACTACGTTACGCCAGTCGTTTAATAGTTGGTCTCTTGCCCAAGCTGAACGTTCTAGTTTGATGGCACAGGTTGACATGTCTAGAAATGGTTCTGGTCCAACAAACATGTTTGTTGAACCAAGCCTAACTAATTAAATTCGTCGGCCTCTTCGTTACCAGCGAGTTCTTGGCGGTCAGGTACCCAGAATATCATTATTTGCCAGTTGTTGTAAGGATGTGATGCACTGCCAAACAAGCTAGGACCACATTTCGATGGCCTTATTACCAACAGTACTGCTTGGTTGTTTGAGAAGATTGGCATTTTTGCATGTCTGTAGTCTTGTTTCCTGCAGACCTCCGAGCAGGTGTTCATTGCCTCTGCCTGGAAAGCTGTAGGACACCTCCCCATTGATGTCGTTTCTTTATTTCTTGGTTCGTAGACTACCGAGCCAGTCAGCTTACCCACTTTAGAACCATCCGCATGAAATTATATTGGTTCTTGAAGTAGTATGGGGCCACTTACATCCTACATCTGATGATGCACTATGTGAACTTCATATAAGATTTCAAAGTTCGGTTTAGCTTCCATTTTATTTTAAACTGTGGTCAAGACGGGGTTTAGTTTATGTTTCTTTGCTATGCTCAGGTGACCATTTTAAGAAAACAGAACTGAACGCTATATACACGGATTTGAAAGCAGCTTTCGTCCGAATCGACCATGAGATTCTTCTCAAGAAGTTGTACAAGCTAGCAGCGTCCGACAAGCTTACGCGTCGTGGCTATGCTCCTATGCTACGTGTAGTACGCTTTGTGCGAAACTGGACTGTTGTATATGGGTTCCCATAACCAATTGATCAGGTGTACCGCAGGGCAGCAATCTGGGATCGCTGCTTTACTCACTGTTTTTATTGATATAGCTGTAGTGCTAGGTTCCGGGTGCAAGCTCATATTTGCCGACGACCTTAAGCTGTGCTTAGACATCCAGTCAGTTGAAGACTGACGCTGACTGCAAGCACTATTGGATCGCTTTCTAAAGTGGTATCGAATGAATCAGCTTAGCAAAAAACTGTCCCTTAATTATCATATGACCAACATAATTGCGAAAGCAAATCGACAGTTGGGATTCGTTTCGAAGGGTTCACGGGATTTTACTTTTCCGTACTGTCCAAAATCTGTATTTACTGCGCATTGGTCAGACCAATCCTCGAGTTCGTTTCGCCGGAATCAGCATCACCTATTTATATTTATTAACAGATTAAGGCCGAAGTGGCCTGTGCCGTATACAAAAGATTCCTCCATTCCACTCGGTCCATGGCCGTCGCCAGCCACGCAGTCTGCGAAGGGTCCGCAAATCGTCTTCCACCTGGTCGATCCATCGTGCTCGCTGCGCGCCACGTCTTCTTGTACCGGTCGGATTGCAATTGAGAACCGGGCTATTGTCCGACATTCTGGCTACGTGCCCGGCCCACCGTAGTCGTCCGATTTTCGCGGTATGACAGATGGGCGGCTCCTCCAACAGCTGATGCAACTCATGGTTCATTCGCCGTCTCCATGTGCCGTTTTCCATCTGCACTCCACCGTGGATGGTACGCAGCACTTTCCGTTCGAAGACACCAAGTGCGCGTTGGTCCTCCACGAGCACGGTCCAGGTCTCGTGCCCGTAGAGAACTACCGGTTTAATCAGCGTCTTGTAGATGGTCAACTTCGTACGACGGCGAACTCTGTTCGACCGAAGTGTCTTGCGGAGGCCAAAGTAAGCACGATTTCCTGCCATGATGCGTCTACGAATCTCTCTGCTGGTATCATTGTCGGCGGTCACCAGTGAGCCCAAGTACACGAACTCTTCAACCACCTCGATTTCGTCGCCACCGATGCAAACTCGAAGCGGGCGGTTCTCATTCTCTTCTCGTGAACCTCTTCCTATCATGTACTTTGTCTTCGACGTGTTGATGGCAAGTCCGACGCGCTTGGCTTCTCTTTTCAGTCTGATGTAGGCTTCCTCCATTTTCTCAAAGTTTCGTGCAATAATATCAACGTCATCGGCGAAGCCAAGTAGCTGAACGGACTTTGTGAAAATCGTACCACTCGTGTCGATCCCTGCTCTTCTTATTACACCTTCCAGCGCGATGTTGAATAACAGACACGAGAGACCATCACCTTGCCGTAACCCTCTGCGTGATTCGAAGGGACTCGAGAGCGTCCCTGAGACACGTACTACGCACATCACCCGATCCATCGTCGCCTTCACTAATCGCGTCAGTTTGTCCGGGAATCAGCATCACCTAACTTGTTTAAAATTGGGAAGAGTACAGAAAAGGTACATTTGCTTAGCTCTCTTAGGAACTTGCATTGGCGTTCTCTGCAAAATTTACCATCGTATCGTGAACGTTGCCAGCTGCTCAAGCTACTATCTTGATGAATACTTTAAACGGAGAATATCATATGCCTGAGTTGCTGTCCTGCTTAGATTTCCGAGTAGCGAGAAGAACACGAAATATATCATACTATACTAGCGACCAGAGCAGAAGTGATAGCACACCTCCCTGGGAATATCGATTTTCCACTTCTTTTTTGTCAGGGCCTTGTGAATTGATACCTACGGCGTATTATCAAACGCACCCTCGATATCAAGAAAAACGCAGTTTACTATTTTCTTGCAATCAAAGGTTTTACATTTCTTATAAAAGAAATGTATAGAATTCGCTCAAACTTTCAAGATTTTTTCCGAGGCCCGGAGGGCCGAGTCTTATATACCAATCGACTCAGCTCGACGATTTGGGACAATGTCTGTGTGTGTGTGTGTGTGCCTGTGTGTGTGTGTGTATGTAACGGACAAATTCTCATTCGTGTTTCTCAGCAATGGCTGAACCGATCTTAACCAAACCAATTTTAAATGAAAGAACTAAAAAACAGTATGAACGCTATTAATTTGTTTTTGATTCTGATGTTTAGTTTTCAAGATATGAATGTTTGAATGCGTAAAAATGGCGTTTTTTGCAGTTTTTTTGAATTATCTCCCGAAATTGACAATATAGATTAACAATTCATATGTTTTTAGACAGCTTTAACGAATATCTTTCGAACAAGCTATAGATTGTTGAAATCGGACTATTATCAAAAGAGATATTTAACATTAAATTCGGACGAAAGATTTTTATCATTTCCCATTGCCAGAAATATGACCAAAAACATGTAATCTATTATTAACGCCAAAACGGCTTATTTTAGGTCAATAGTATCTTCGGAGAATTCAATGG
Source organism: Topomyia yanbarensis (assembly GCF_030247195.1). Lineage (NCBI taxonomy): Eukaryota > Metazoa > Arthropoda > Insecta > Diptera > Culicidae > Topomyia > Topomyia yanbarensis. The sequence goes on from NC_080670.1 coordinate 29,845,689, forward strand.
AGGCAATATGACCTTTCTTTTGGTATTGTGCTTTTGCTGATTAATCCCCCTATGAGTGAGATATTTTCACAAATTTTCTTGGAAGTGATTATATCGAAATGATGCCTTCAGCAAATTTGTAGCTCTTACTTTTGCGAATAACTTTACTGAAGACTTCAAATATCTATTTTGAATACTTTAAAAGTTATGGCTTGTTGTTTGTGGATTACTCTTTGTCGCCTATTTATTGTTCAATATAGTAATAATCCATTGAAATAAGCCAAACATTATTATTTTTCTATCTACAACCGCTAGAAATAATCACCAAACACTTCCAAGTTGTCTGGAAGGAACTTGATAACTTATCAGTACAAAAATGTTCATTTGTGCGAACCTTCTGACTGCATTTTTTCTAACTTATAACCATCGGATCGATCTGAAACATATCGGAAAATGAAAAGCGAAATAAATAACTCCAAGCAACGGCGTAGCCAAGAGAAGGTTTTGGGGTTTAACACCATACAACCACCACCCCCCCACCAGACCCAAAAAAAATATTGGATTGAAGTTGAAAATTTATTGATGCAGACTGATTTAATTCAATATTACAATAACAATTATTTGATCCGTACATTGATAACCTGTTGTTGTAAACATCATGAGGACTTTTGATAAATTGTCGGAATGGGGTCCTGATATGTAACTGATCTATTGGTCTTGATTTCACAGTTGTCTAATTGCATCAATATCAAAATCCTGCCTGGAAACATTCCAATAGAAAATTCCAGAGTTCTGTAATCAATCATAATCCTCAGATTTATTTTCAAATTGAGCTCGTTTTTGTAGAAATGTACTGTAATAAGGGTCTTTAGTTAATAGGAAGCGAAGTTAAAATTGATTTAATGTCTATGAAACATAGAACTGCTCACAAAAAAATGCATAACTTTCAACATTTGCTAAAAATGTTTTTGCTTTTCTCATTCACTCTAAAATTCGTCAGTCTAATCCCGACCCGGAGGGCCGAGTGTCATACGCCAATCGACTGAGTTCGTCGAGATCGGAAAATGTCTGTGTGTATGTATGTGTGTGTATGTGTATATGTGGAAAAAAATGTAACCTTTGTTAATCAGAGATGGCTGGATCGATTTTCACAAATGAAATGAAAAATTTCAAAATCAAATTTGTATTTTTGATGCCAAATGACTTTAAAATGCATGAAACATTGAGATGTTTGACAAAAATTGACTTTTTTGGACTTTGGTACATTTTTGCCTTTCTAATATAGAAAGGTTATGCAATCACTCTAAAAATCCTCAATCATACCGGCCCGGAGGGAGTATGCAGTGAGGGGTTGCTACTTTAAAATTAAAACTAGTTTAAAATTTCTTAACATGTTGAAAATTTTCGGCAGGACCTGGACCTCCCGGATCTTTCTCCATGATCCGCCGCTGGTTTCAAGCGATGTTTCAGTATCACATAGTATCTCAAGATCGTGGCTGTCGATCCATTGTATGTATGTGCAAATCGTACTAAACATGTAATATTCATTTCCACCATTGTATTGAACATAACCAGCCATGGAATCGTAGTCTGGACAAATGAGACAAGCACAATTGCACCACTAGGTGGATTAAAACAGGTTTTGATTTTGGGAATGCGTCGAGTTGAGACGAAAACGTAATATGATTAATAACGAGGATAACACTTTCCGAATGTAGAGAGAAATTTATGAAAAACGACGATTTCCATTCGACTCTAGCAGGTTCTGATCGATTTTGATGAGCATTTGATTTTTATTGTATGACCAATTATATGTATAGGTCAAATGTCTAAAAACAGTAATTTAAGGTCAAGATAGCATCATTTTGAAACCGCCAATTTCGGAGGTTTAGTATCTTCAATGAGTTTTACAAACGTTAAACAGCGCATCATTTGATAAAATAATTTTGACGGTATATCGTCCAAGAAGTATTTATGGTGAATTTTCTCAAGTTAATATTCATGATTATAATAAAGTCTCAACAAATTCGCTAAAGACAACACGAACTCTGTTACTATTTTCTGAAAAATTAATTCTGCATAATTTTAAAACTTCAAAAATTACGGTTTCGGAATTATGCGGTTTGGACAGTATGATCGATTTTCACCAAACCGAATTTCCGGCAAGCAAGTAGAAACAAAGTCGTTCTACACTCGTTCACAAGAAACTTCTTCGAATGCTGAATATCTATTATAATACATTGAAACCCCGATTTTATCAGCCAAATATGAACATATGTTTGATGGGCTCTAGCAGACGAACAAGACTGAATTCAAGTAAATCCTTTCTTGCGCATGTTTTCCTTATCATGAAGATGGAAATATGTAAAAATAAAAAGTTCATCATAATCAGAAATAGTTATCAGACTACATCAAGGGACGGGAAGAATATTTTAACAGCTTCAGTTTATTAAAAAGAAAAAAAATTGCCCGATTTAGTCAATGTCCCCATTTTGTCCGCCTAAAATACACCATGAGATAGATAAAAATGGGTCTTTATTGTATGTATTATTCTTTATTGTATGTATTATTTCACATTAATAGGTACATTTCATTTTTGGGGATTTTTTTATTGCATCGAACTACAACAATTTTTAGGTAGCTTTCAAGGGGTTATTAGTTACTTCTTCCAAAATTTGGCGAACTTATTCCAATTCGTATACCATTTAATTGGTATACTTAAGGGTTTATATGTTGCAGATAGAGAAAATACTGAAACTTTCAGCTTTTTTCCTACACAATATTACGTAAGCTTATTAAACAATTTTTCCTAATAAGTTTGTGAAAATTAAAAACTATTTGAAATTTTTTAATAGTTTAATTTTTTATTTAACCGTGATTTTTTAATAAATAATGACCATCGCTTCACAACGTAGTCTATTTTTCATGGCTTGCGGTGAGCACGATCTCTCGAATTGCTGAACTGAAAATTATGGAAGAGAAATTAATTTTTAGTATTCTTTACAGATTTAACTCGCCGCACAGATAGCTCTGATTTAGACCCGCTGGTGCCCTAAGACGATTTCGCTAGGTTTTCAGAGCACTGTGCACCCAGTGCATTAACGCAAGTGACGGAAGGTTATCGAAAAGTTTCGTGAAAATGAAAATTCCAGTAATGATGATGATTTTCCCAAACGGTTCGTTTTCGAGAGGTTTTTATTTGTTCTTTGGCATTAGGATTAGCGATAATAATTCAAATCAAGGATACTACTGGGAAGTCACCTTTAGAAAAAGTCGAACTCGAAGTAAAATTTGGAACTATGCACGCATGCACTTCAGAGATAGCGTGATATCAGGATCTGCGATTCCATTTCAACGCTTTTTTGTGAAAAGGGCGATACTTACAAATATAAACATAAGGCTTTTTTTCATACATGCGAATGAGGGCTTTGAAACGCAACAAATTAACCTAAAAATTTGGATTCTACGATTTTGCTTTCTTAAACTACAGCAAAAAATACAACGGGCGAAACTGTATTTTTGTTTGTTTATTTAAAGTTTCGCCCTCCACGCTCCATGCAAACAATCAGGGCGATACTTTTTTTGCTAGCAGTTTAGAGGCGAAACTGTTTTTTCGTATTTTTTAGGATTATCAAGCTGATACCAGCTGTAAATAGTAACAATGATTGCCATTGAAAAAACCCGGACGAAATCGGTGGTGTAAAACTGTAGTTATTGTAAAAAACGTAAGGGCGATACTTCAATGCTGATAGGTGGGACCGAAAAAGTAAACAATCGCCAAAGGGGCGATACTATAATTTTGTCAATTTCAATAGCAAAAACCCATTTTAATTTAATAATTTCAAATACTTTATGAAGTTTTGGGTTTCGATCACTGAATCATGCAATCTAGAATATAAAACACAATAGTTCTTAAATAGGAAATAAAACCTAGTCTGGAAATATTCACTGTTGATTTTCTTTGAATGGTATCACTGCTACTATCGCTTTTTTCAAGAAAAAGCGTTGATTTCTTAGTTCTCAGTCGCGTTGTAAATTTGAGTAAAGTATAAACTTCAAATCGATTAAAAAAAATGCGATTTTTTTGGCTCAGTACAATATATAACCCCTTTAGGAAAATTCAGTTTTCCCATCACAATTTAGATATTTTATTAACAGAGCATTAACAATAATTCGTTGGTATGTCTATTTAATGGGCCATTTTTCGCTTTCCCATTTATTTGGTTTGAGATTTCTAGCACTGATGTTGTCCTATGCTGATTTGAGCGATTCTCTGAGTCCTGCCACTATCCCATGTAGTATGTGTTATCAAAAACATCGCGAAGCATTAAGTTCTAAATGTTCTCAAACGATATAATATCCGAAGAGAGTGATAAGAGTTATAAGAAATGTCTCATCACACTGTTAGGTGGATTAAAAGCGTTTTTTCAATAAGTGTGACTAAGGTATGTAGGGCTGTTTCCGTAGATTTACCCTTTTGGTATGCAAATTGGTGCCTGTTTAGCTGAATTTTCGATAAGTACTCCGTTCGAATATAATGGTAGTGATTTTTTCATCAGTTTCAGAAGTGTTGATTGGTCTAAAGACTTTGGGTAGTGCCAAGTCTTGTTAACTGTTTTGGAATAAATATTACCCTAACTTTTCTCCGGCGTGTAGGAGGGTGTCCAAGAATAAGACTGGATCTCAGAATGTTTAGTAGATCTGGAAGAATTGTGTACCGATTTTTTAAGGAACATTGGAAGAATAGTATCAGGACTCTGTCCTCCTGATTTGTAGGGTTTGAAGGTGTTGATAGCCCATTTAATTAAAGATGATGTGAAAATCTGACAGGCCAGTTTAAGTGATGCCACATAAGTTCTGTTAGAACGGAGTCCATCACAATCCTGTCGAATTCTCGTCTTTCGCAACCGACCCAGAAAAGTAGGTGTTCATTAAAACCTCTAATGGTTAACTAGCGCCAATTGTGAGAGAACCGTCAATTTTTTACCCTTCTCGGCCATTTGTGCGATCCTTTGATAAGGTTTTTTGAAGGCGAATTGCCACTGGAAAGTATCCGATGTTATTACAAAACTTGCTCATTGATATCTTTCTAGCCTTTCTAAACTAAGCATTGCATTTGGTAAGAGCGGTCTTGTGGTCTGACCAGTTGGCAGTAATCTTCACTTTATTGAACAGGTCTAGCTTCCTTCCTAAGTGTGCTAAACTAACATTCCTCCAAGGAAGATCGTGACATACAGACCTCGTTACAAGAGGGCAACTGTCGTTGTAGGCGGCTAAGGTCCTGGTTTGTAGGTCATTTGCCCCACTGTCCAGCTCTGATGGAGATTGGATCTTACCCTCCGTTATTTTCGAGAGTTCCAGGTGTAAGCGAAACACACACCAGTTTGTTTTCCTTATTTTCCTGTGTTTTTACACTTCCAAACATGAATAGGTTTGTCATTCCAACTCATTATCTTTTCCGTTATTTGAGCACTGCGTAAGGTGAGGTCCCAACTGCGTTCATAAATGTAGGTTTAACTACCTTGTTACATACATTGACATCATTTGACGAAAGGTATTCTAGTAGGTACTCACCTTTGCCATTTATATCCGTGCTACCCCATATTATGTGATATACATTTGCGTCACACCCAATGATAACGCGTTTGTTTATACTTCTGCAGTACTTTATGAGGGCATACTGTTATTGCAACGACGTCTCGTTAAATGAATCCTGTAATCAGGGCAGGAAATATTCGAACCGAACCTATGTTCGAATACTTTCAAAGCACGAAGCTTTGCGTTATTGGTTCGTATACACAAGCTTCGCATCACAATCGCTTACCATCGTAATTGCGGACATTTGGGCGATACTTTTGCATGCTCTTCGGCGAGGACAAATGAAGCTTCTTGTTCATTTCATTGATGTTCGGAAAGATATGTAAAAGCTTTTGCGTAGTTTTCGACGAACACGAGCTAAGCTCTTGGTTCGTGTGATCGATATTTTTGAAACATTTACATGGAGCTTCGAAACGATATTCGCGAACACAGAAAATAAGATTACCTCGAAGTATTTCAGAATCACGAACATCGAAAGATTATATCAATTTAGCATCGCGAGGGCCATCGTTAACATGTTCGCCGGACGATATTAGTTTTCTTTATTCAAATACCTACCTACTAGCTATGCAAAAAAAGTATATTCTAGACAGAGGCCTTGTATTAAGAATGGAATAGGTGAAAAATAATTGTGACAATGTGTAGCTTATGAATGCTGGGGTTAACTGAAAAGTGACGTAACAAGTTTATTTAAGATACCCTACTGATATATTACCAGTAGGGATAAAATCAAGATTTCGCTACAGGGCGGGGATAAATTTTCAAATGAAATAAATTAGGGCTAGAAAATGAAGTTAAATGCAATGTACACAACGTATTGAGTGGCTCGCTTATCTTAGTCATGTTCCTATAGTCACCTACCAGTTATGTCACTTTCTTGAGGATAAAGATATCGATATCCATTCAAAGGAAAAAATCGATTATCAGTTAAATAAATAACGTCATGATGTGTATGATTAATCCTAGAAATAAATAGGGAATGTCAATAAACTCGACCATTCCCGATTCATATTTGGCAGTTCTGGTCGTTTTGTAAATCTTGTTTTCGACTAACAGTAAAACCATTTTGATTCAGAAGTATGTTTTAGAAGGGCGCATGTTTTTTCGTGCACTTATTTAAAAAAAACGCATTGAATCCATCTACCAGTGTGATGAGACATTTTTGCCTTTCTCATATAGAAAGGTTATGCAATCACTCTGAAAAACGTTAACCCAATCCCGGCCCGGAGGGCCGAGTGTCATATCCCATTCGACTCAGTTCGTCGAGATCGGAAAAAGTCTGTATGTGTGTGTGTATGTATGTATGTGTGTGTGTGTGCATGTGTGTGTGTATGTGTGTGTGTATGTGTGTGTGTATGTATGGCACATTTTTGCCTTTCTCATATAGAAAGGTTATGCAATCACTCTGAAAAACGTCAACCTAATCCTGGCCAAATTTTTTTTCGACTCTCATAAGGTTTCTGGATTTTAACAGGGGCGTAGTTGATTGTTTACGGAGAGGGGTTACACCCCCCCCCTCTACTGTTCACTTCCCTCCTTTAAAAATCTCCTTAAATCACCCCTCAGACCACCACCCCATCCAGCCCTCATACCCCTCCCTTTCAACCCCATCATCTTTAAACCACCACTATATCACAAAGCATACCAATTTAAGCTCGGGAGTCGTTCGTTCATGGGACTTTCGCCCTCCTCACATACCCACCCCCGCATGACAAAATGAGTTAGCAAGCAGATAACATTGATCTAATGCTGATTAGGCTAATGGAGTATTATATTTTTTTATTTCAAGTGTTTCACCGTCAACTCAAGTTCGTGGCTGGCATGCCATTGTGTATAAGTGCAAAGTGTACTAAGAATGTAATGGACATTTCCACAATTATGTTGAACATAAAAAGCCTCCGTGCCATAGTTTAGAGAAATGAGAAAGGCACAATTGCACCGCTAGGTGGATTAAAACAGGTTTTTATAACTGTTTTCGAATATTATATCGGTTGAGAACTTTTAGAACATGATATTTCGAGAAATTTTGAAAGTGAAATTCAATCAGTTGTAAAGTTATAGAAAATAGCCTTTTAAAATGAACGGACAATTGAATTATTACTAATACTTTATGAATACATTATCTAAGTTCTTTATTCAATGCAATATGTATGCAAAAAGTTAAAAACTGGATTTCCCTTGAGAACTGGGCCAAAAAATCGAAAAAAATGTGTTGGCGATCCGAGAACTAGAACAGAAATTGTAACTCTTGGACCTCTGAAGTGCATGCGTACAAAATGCTATAGTCTAATGTTTGTTTTCATTCATTTCATTTAATAATTTTCAGTTGAGCAATTCTGTCGTAAACTGCATTGTGGAGCGAGGGTCATAACTTCCTAAATTTAAGTGTTCCCATTAATTTAGTACACTCTCTTTAACATAAACTACTCTAACGAATGAACGAATGGGAGTAGGTTCGATAAATTTTGAAAGAAGCCGTTAAATCAACCACTTAAGGGATTACACCACCGCAAAATTAAAAAAAAAATCGAAATTGATCTTGATTGATTTTATTATTCCATATCAACATTTGAATAGGGCTAATAAGATTTGTGAACAAACTTTTGTTTTGCTGATTTCTCTTATGTGGTTTTTGTTTGAGGCGAAACTGAGTCAGTTCCTAACCCCAACTGCTGTCAAAATGTATGAACTGACAGCGGTTGGGGTTAGAACCTGACTCAGTTTCAGGTTCAAGCGAAGTCGCCATTAATTTGTTATCATTTCAACACAGAAAACATTTGAAATCGATTCTACCAAGGGCAAAGATGTTGATTCATGTGTATTTTTCATAAAATTCAACTCTGTAGCGGAAAAATGAGCGAAATAAGTTTGTTTACAAAAGTCTCATTAGCCCTTTTGAAGAATTACTATTGTATTGATCTAAAATATGGGTCTTCAATATAATATATCAAAATATGGAATGCGGCAAAAAGCGAATAATAATGGAAAGACAGTATTCGAAAAAGTTCGAGTTTAGAACGACTTTCATTCTACTTGGAGTTATTTATTTCGCTTCTCATTTTCCGAGATTTCCCTTACATAAAGCATTTCGGCTATAACTGAGTCAAAAAAAATACAGGGGGCCCTAAGTATTTCTTTCATTTATTTTTTATTAGTAAAAGTCAAATAAGGAAAGATTACATCATAGAGAAGATAAACCAAATTTTGTCCTTTTCAGAATTGTTTTTGGATTTCCAACAAAAAAAAAATCAGAACATAGAACATTGTAAGTTTTTTGCGTTTCTCCATCAGTAATTAGTTAACAAATACAATACAAACAATTTGGAATATCCTTTTCATTATTTATAACAAAACACATGTACAGGAGTCAGGAAATAAATTTCATAAAAGTGGAACATGTAATAAGTTTAACACTTCATTTATTAAGTGAACAGATTCTGTCGAAAATGTTTGAAAATAAATATTTTGTCTCTTGTGATTAGGTAATCAACCAATAAACTTATAAAACAATATTATAAAAATCATTTGGAAGCTTTCCTCTTGGTTTGGTACAGGTGCCTGGAATGCAACATTATAATTCAACTAATGACAATAATAATGGATTCAAGTATGTAGGTACTAGGTTAATAAATTCATTTGGTAAAATTAAAAATAACGTTTAACACACAAATCATCGCATATTATTGAGTGAATATGACTAGCCGATTTAGGAATGTTGCGCAAGAACGTTAGAAACCGCAACAAGTTGAAAACAAAGGCCAACGGACTACGCCTAACTACCCCTCAGTGGATGCAAATAACTGAAGTTCGCCGTCTAACTGAACTCAGACGTCAGCTGTGAGATTCCATCCGAAAATTGTTCTTTTTAGGAAGAATTTGTTTTAGATAGGTAGATTATTAAGAGAGGGGTAATGGTTTTAGCGTTAAAAAACACTATTTGCGATTTTTTTAGAAATTTGGGCGAAGAGAATTGATCAAAACTTTTGTACATTATATTGTATCATTTCATCCAAAAGAGTCATTTCACAAAAAAAATAAATTTCACGCTGAAACCCTTACCCCCTTAAACATACTTTATACATCTTCACCTAAACTCCTTGGCAGGGAAAATATACTCCGATTGAAGAAGAAAAGACGAGTTTGCAATCAAAGTAGCTAGTAAACATAATTGTATTCCGAAAAAAAGAATTTGAATTTCACTACCAATACGCTCATTCAAACTCGTGGCTCATAAATTGGTAAGGTATGCGACGCACCTAATCCCTAAATCCTAAATTATAATCTTAAAATAATCCATTTTATTTATACTCAAAATAAGATTTACAGTTTATGCTTTTAAGACAGATAGTCACGTAGCGAACATGTTCGCGGTGGCCTCATGATGCTGATGCTTGAAGCGATATAAAACTTCGATGTTCGCGATTCTCAAATAAACGAGGTATTCGCTTTATATGTGTTCACCGAATATCGCTTCGAAACTCTGTGGAAATGTTCCAAAAACGCAAAAACCACGAGCCACGAGCTTACCTCGTGTTCGACGATGTGTGCTTCTAAGGTTAATGTGAACTTTTTCGAACATTGTAAAGAGCGAACTAGATGCGAAGCTCGCTTCGTCCGAGCAGAGATAAGTTTTACCCCTAAATGTTCGCAGCGATTGTGTCAAACTCATCGATTGCATGTGGTATGCTTGAGAAGGTGCTTCGTGAAGCTTCGAACAGCAATCAATTCATTTTTCGAACTTTTCCTGCCCTGCCTGTAATTGAAGAGAATTTTATTGCTCCGTTTATCAAAACTGCAGCCCTTGGAGTTGCCAGGTCGTTTCAATATACTAACTTGTGAGCTGAGGAATTAAAACCAAAGATTTTGTGCTGATTTGTCCAAGACTCCTGTAGAAGAGCGATGTCTAGGCGCTTTTTGGTGCACATCCAGAAAAGGACGCTTGTGGCACCTTTTGCATGGTGAAGGTTGGATGCTGCTCATTTTATCGATGTTTCTTTTCCGTCGATTTTTGGGGCCAATGCTTCGTCCCCTATATTGTCCCAGGCTCTGTGTTTTGTGCGACGTTCCAGTGGCCTTCTTCGGCTCAGTATTTGCTACACCTCTTACTGTTTGCGCACCTTTGCCTACAACAGGTTTCCGATCCTATCCTTGCGTATCAGTTCGCAAGTCACATTCGGTAGGGTTCTTTTGAGACAAGATGCCACCAATACACTCGATATCCTTGCTGCGGGCTTGCCATGATCAGAAGCCCGTTGTGAAGTGTTCTTCGTTACGCTAATCAAGAGCTTTTTCAGTCCATGCTTGTCTAGAACTTCCACGTTCGGTGAAGACCGGGGCCCCCTTCAACTGGCGCATTCTAGTCTTTGCAAGTACTTAGTTCAGCTGGTTGTGTTGGGAGGTTATCAGTTTCACTGATCTACCACCAACAACAGCTCTGCCGTTTTGAAAGACCATTCTTCTCTTCACGACCCTCCAGTGTTCTGGACAGAAATTGTCGTTCTGTTTCTGCACCAGGCGGAGGAAGCTTCCATCGGATTTGTCGATGCTGTCGGGGAAATACCCGATATAAAGCGCTTGTTTTGGAATTTGCGACGCTTCAACGGCTACCAACGAGGCACCTTCCCAGGGCTTAATCGCAGCTGTGCCATCCTGCAGCCACTTTGCTGTATTCTTGTCCTCATAGACCACTTCTAGATACCCTTGTTCGTATGTGACTCGCTAAACTTGGGCTCTGCTCCATGGCGCTATCAATCAGTGCGCATCGACTAGCATTCAGCAGTGCATGGCTAAGGGTATTCGCAGGGTAACCAACCAACATGATAGTCATCCAGCTCAGTATTTTGTGACAGTCTAAATTTTTTTTTTGGTTGAGGCTCCTTCCCGTACCCACTATTGTTTGGCGACTTGGTATTCGTCGAACGCTGTCGCTTGGTTTGTACCTTCCCCATTGGGATTTTGGACAACTGTTCAGCAGCTCCTCAAGCTTGCTTTCCGCGCAATCCTTCTCCTCACGCTCATGGTTATCAAGATTTGAGAGTCGGCTGGTGATCACCCTCTCTGATATTTTGTCAGGACAATCTTTCGTTGTTCTTTGCTATGAGTGAATCTTTTCCTGGTTTTAGAATTCCTACTGAACCGAATATGTTCAAATATTCTTCTCTGATCCCTAGACGTGGTCTCGTAATCCTTTTTGAATATTTAGTACAAATTTTCCAATGCAAAATTAAAAAAAAAGCATTTAATTTGGATCTTCAAGGTAAATATTATGCTTTAGAAAGAATTTACTCGAATTTGATTTTATTCGTCTGATAGAACCCATCAAACATAAGAGGTTGACAAAATTGGACCAAAAAGTGAAAATCAGTGAATGTAACCAAAATTTCAATTCTCCATGTCTTAAAATCTCCAAGTCTTAATTTTTTCGATTTTACAATTCTCCAATTTATCCATTCTTCAAATTCTGCCTTTCGCAATTTCTACAATTCTTCATTTTCTATATTTCTTAATTTTTTGAATTTCTCCAATTCTTTGTTCTTGAACGCTTGTTATCTTTTCTTGTTGTTTTATTGTTTCTTGTTTCGTGTTTTATAGTTGTCTTGTTTTACGATTTTCATTTCTTGTTAATTGTTTCTTGTTTTTATTTCTTATTTCTGGTTTCTTGATTTCTTGATTTCTTAGCTTCTTAGTTTCTGGGTTTCTGGTTTCTTTGATTCTTTGTTTCTTGTTTTCTTGGTTTCTAGGTATCTTGGTTGCTTGGTTTCTCAGTTTCTTAGCTTCTTGGTTTCTTGATCTCTTGGTTTTTTTGTTTATCGGTTATTTGGTTTCTTAGCTTCTTGGTTTTTGATTTCTTGGTTTCCTGGTCTCTTGGTTTATTGGTTTCCTGACTTCTTGGTTCCTTGATTTCTTTGTCTCTTGTTTTCTTGAATTCTTAGTTCTTAGCTTCTTGGTTTCTTGAATTCTTAGTTCTTAGCTTCTTGGTTTGTTTTATAGGTCTCTTCAATTCCTGGTTGGTTGGTTTCTTTAATTCTTGGCTTCTAGGTTTCTTGGTTTGTTGAATTCTTGGTTTCTAGATTTCTTGGATTCTTGGTTTCTTGGTCTCTGGGTTTCTTGGTTATTCAGTTTTTAGCTTCTTGGTTTCTTGATCTCTTGCTTTCTTTGTTTATTGGTTCTTTGGTTTCTTAGTTTTTTGGTTTCTTAAATTCTTGGTTTCCTGGTCTCTCGGTTTCTTGGTTTATTGGTTTCTTGTATTCTTGATTCCTTAGTTTCTTTGTCACTTGGTTTTTTGGCTTCTTCAATTCTTGGTTTCTTGGTTCTTAGTTTCTTAGTTTCTTAGCTTCTTGGTTTCCTTGTTTATTTTCTTAGATTCTTGAATTCTTGGTTTCTAGGTTTCTTGGTTCGTAGGTTCTTGGATTCTAGGTTTCTTGAATTCTTGGTCTCTTGGTTTCTTAGTTCAGTGATTTCTTGGTTCCATGGTTTCTTGGTTTCTTAATTTCCTAGCTTTTTGGTTTCTTGGCGTCTTGATTTCTTGGTTTCTTGTTTTCCGGTTTTCTTTGTTCTCTGTTCTTTGTTCATTGCTGTTGGTTCTTGGCTCTTGTATCTTGTTTCTCGTTCGTTGCTTCTTGTGTCTTCATTTTATTGTCAAAACATATCAAATAAATAGCTTAAAATAAATTCCTTCGACGACATAAAATAAGGAGATTCAACCACGAAAGTCGTTCCCGCATGTCCAACCCATTCTTCAACAGAAACTTTCCTTCGACCCTGATGCAACTCGAGCACTGCCCCGAGGATACCCACATTCCTTAATTGACTCCCGGAGATGACTAAAGCGAGAGAAACCAGAGCCCACATCACGGACATCTCCTTTTGTGGGTACCGCGAATCAAAATCAGTAAAGCGCGCAAGCGGAATGTGAAAAAGGTAGCGAACCAGTTTTTTCTTCCTCAACAGCAAAGGAAAACCAGCACCAGATCGTTGAAAAATGTTTTTGCGAAAAATCCAAGAGGGTGATGTGACGTCATATTTTTGTAGCCAACATAAGAACTTTGCTTGTAACGAAATTAATTCTCAATACGAACGAGGAGCACTTTAGTTTACATCAAATCAGTTAAAGTGTTCATTGTTTTCTTTTGTTTACTGCTACTATTGTTTGTTGATGACATTTTAAGCGATTTTGACGTTGTCAAACTGACTCCATCGATCGGTAGAAAAACGATGTTGCCTATTGTCAAACTCTGTATGTAGAGATAGGGATGCCAGTTGCCTGGAAAAATCGGAACCTAGATTACGATTTTTCGAAAATCTGGCCTCACTGCCTGTAAGTGACATTCTGACTGCACAACCGGCAGCGTACACAATGGACAGAAATGAATTCCCGTAAGCTGTCAGACAGAAAGTCCCCTCCGTTCGCTTCCGGATCACATAAAAGGGCCTCTCTGTCAGTACGCGAACCAGGAATGTCCATTTTCGAAACGAGGAAACTTGAACCAGGCCACACCGTCGAAGGTTGTTTACTTGCGGAATTTTAAGGTTTTTATTCTTCACATCGGCGGTGATCGCCAGAGAAACGAGTGCCATCAATATTTTGCACGAAGAAAAAAGTGTAACAGAACGGCAAGTGCTAGCTTTGGAGGCGATGGAGTGGGTATGTTGTTTTCATTTTCCTGTACTGAACTATGGCACTTCTGTAGTCGTTGAGGCACCAGGAAAAATTACACTAGAGCTAGGTGACTTTCTGTCCGGTGTTTCGTTCGTCGTACGTAACTCGCCTACTCTGCTGGTCGGGAAGAGTTTGACTTACCTTGCGGACTAGTTTGACTGGGGAAACTGGATGGCGATACGCTGGAGCCCTGTAGGCGACCTGGAAATAAAAAAACCAAGAGAGAATAAATATGATTAGTGATGTTTAAGTTGGATGGTGTCTGCAGTGTGGTTGTTTGGCGAGGGCGTAGAATCAGTAGTTTGAACGTTAAGCCGGCGTAAATTTGTGTTAAAATATCAGGGGCGGATCCAGGAAAAAAAATCCCATTCGAAATATTCACTTGTTCAAGAGCACAGCCTATTCCACACAGAGAAAATGGCCGAGTTAATCCAACTTCGAACGTAATTGGCTTAACCCCCATAAATTTTTTTTTGGGGTATCACATATGAAGAGGGTAAGCGACTCTATTTGACGATATGAGATCGAGAAAATACAATTTGACATTACGAAAGCCAACGTTTTCAATAGTTTAAGAGCTAAGTTCAAACAAAGATTCATAGACTTTTATAAAATATAACATTCAATTTCCGTGACTCTAAAACAGAACTCAAAAAATAGGAGAAACCGACTCAGAAAGGAGAATGAATAAAACAAAAGCAACACTCACGATTCACTGGTCCACTGCTCGAGATCCCGGAATCCATAGACAGTGTCAGCGGGCTCCGAACCGATTCCCGCCCGTCCGCCTGATTCCTAATATGCGTTTGATGCGATTGCTGCTGCCGCTGACCGACCGGGTTCTGGTTCTGATCGTAACCGCTCCCGTTCTCTATCACTTCTCTGTAGTTACCACTGCTATTATTATTATTATTTTCATTTTCATTTGGATTCACACCACCGTTAAGACTCTCACTAGTCACTTTCCCCTGGTAACCGTAACCGACCCGACCCGCACTGGAAACAACACTTTGGTAGCGTTTGGCACCTTCGTAAACGTAGTTTGCGTTTCGCGGTGGAGGCGTCACCGGCGGTTGCCTCCCAGCTCCGACCGTGGTGGTGGTGGTGCTGGTGCTGTTGGTACCATTGACAATCGTTCTCGTATTGCTAAACTCGACCGGCGGCGAGATCAGTGTCTGGGGAATACCACCTCCCGCTACTCCGTCCCGATCGAAGGCGGCGGCGGCGGCGGTGGCGGCAGTTGGAGATTTGGGACTCTTGAGGATCGTCGCGTACAGGGAACCATCCAGCGGACCCTGCGTGTGGTACGATTCGTCTGAAATGAAACCGAAGAATGACGATTCGATTAGGTTTTTTTTTTCGCAGGTCGTACCCAGCGAGGCATTCGTAGTGAGACACGATCGCCGTCGTTATTTGCATGCAGTGGCTTGATGGCCTTGTTGTGGTGCCCAAAATTATTGGGCTCTACCAAATATGGAAGTGGACTGGCTCGATGGCATTTGTGTGCTTTGGGTTGATGGAACAACAAGAGACGACGGCAGGTGCGAAAGTTCAAGTACCAAGTTGTGACTTTTGGGAATCCGATCGGTAATCCACTCAAAGGATCGCTGCAGGCAAAACCATTTGCGAAGAGAGAATGAAAGAGCATAGTCATAGGCTATTTTTTAAATAATTATTTTTATATGTACCTCCATTTAGGCTCAAATTGGCAATCAGAGCTTTTTGGGCGGTACTGTGATTGAATATGGAAAACTTTGTGGGGAAGTCGTTGTTAGAAAGTCGAGTATTGATTACGTGTTTCTCCGACTCCTAGGATCCCGTTACAAAAGCAAATAAACAGATACAAAAGTAAACGTTACAAGTTTGATTCGATTTTAAATATATTTGATTGTTTACCAAAGCTGCCATCATCAAATTGTGAGTTAGGTATTTTATATTCGTAAAACAAAAACGAAACTTGAAATTGCCTAGACAAAATATTAATTTCATACAATTAGGTTCTTTACTGAAACAATTAACTTCACTTTTCTTGACAGTTCGATTGTACTGTTTACATGGACTTAGAAAAATTTGTGGATGACTAAATTCGCTCGAAGCAAATCGTAAAGTCCATGTAAACAGTACAGGCGAACTGTCAAAAATGAACACTTTGAATTTTTCTGAGTCCATGTAAACAGTACAAGCGAACTGTCAAGAAAAGTGAGGTTAACTGTGCCAATAAAGAACCTAATTATACTCGAAATATCAATGACAATGATCATGGCCGACTGCGATTATACACTGCGTCAAGTTGATTTAAGACACCCCTTGTATTTGATACTAAATGTAATGCCATAAGTATTATTTTAATTTTTTTCTATATCGATAGTAAGAAGTCAGCAAACAAAATTGTTTTACTGGCCGCACTAGCAAATAGGCAGTGATGTCCCTATCCTCTGTGCAGTAAAGAGAAATTGAAATTACTCCCCACACTCTGGCAAGCAAAACGAGAGCGCTTCTCTTTCGTTCATATACACCACCGTATTTGATATGTGTAAGCGCACGTTGATGGCAGAGGTAAATTTTCATACACCCAACACTGGAACGAGCTAGAGTGTGGAGAAGAGCTCTTGAAATTCTCTGTGGCGCGCTCAGATAAATTCGCCACAGCGCGCGCCCCAGAGTCGCTGTGGTGTATTCACTGGCGTGTATTCACTGGCGTGTGATCTTTGGTTTGTTTTCGTCTTACAAGCGACATTGCGAGTGAGATTGATTTGATTTACACAGGTTGTTGCGTTGTATTGTGTGGATGTCGGTGGCTTATTTCAAGCTTATATGATTTTCTACTGAAGATTTCATAGTTGCTTGGTAAAGCTTGCGAGTTTATAGAGTGTTGTTACACTACCGTGGGAAACCTGAAGTATTCGAGCCTAGGGGCAAACAAGGAAAACGTTTTACGTATCAATGTATCGGCTGGTATAAACAAAGTTTTATAATGATCTGTAGTATCAGATTAATCGTATAACAGATGTAAGACGGGATTTGTACATCCACATTAGGTACGGCCTATTTTTTGTTCGACTGAATAACTCAATGGTAAGTTAACTTATTTTGATTGCGAATTTGGCGACGCCAAAAAGTAAAGTGATCCATTACAAGTAATGTCCTGGTATTACACACGTTTTCGATTATTATCATACGCAGGCATTGTAATTCTCTCACTCACGCGAGAAAAGGCTTATCCGATGTCCAACTTTTCCGAGATAAAGTCCACATAAAACAAGATAACGTTCACGAGAATTCACATTGTTACTTGTTTTTTACATTTCTTATAAAAGAAATGTATAGAATTCGCTCAAACTTTCAAGATTTTTTCCGAGGCCCGGAGGGCCGAGTCTTATAAACCAATCGACTCAGCTCGACGATTTGAGACAATGTCTGTGTGTGTGTGTGTGTATGTAACGGACAAATTCTCATTCGAGTTTCTCAGCAATGGCTGAACCGATCTTATCCAAACCAATTTTAAATGAAAGAACTAAAAAACAGTATGAACGCTATTAATTTGTTTTTGATTCTGATGTTTAGTTTCCAAGATATGAATGTTTGAATGCGTAAAAATGGCGTTTTTTGCAGTTTTTTTTTAATTATCTGCCGAAATTGACAATATAGATTAACACTTTATATGTTTTTTGACAGCTTTAACGAATACCTTTAGAAAAAGCTATAGATTGTTGAAATCGAACTATTATCAAAAGAGATATTTAACATAAAATGCGGGCGAAAGATTTTTATCATTTCCCATTGCCAGAAATATGACCAAAAACATGTAATCTATTATTAACGCCAAAACGGCTTATTTTAGATCAATAGTATCTTCGGAGAATTTAATGAAGGCAATATGCCCTTTCTTTTGGTATTGTGCTTTTGCTGATTAATCCCCCTGTGAGTGAGATATTTTCACAAATTTTCTTGGAAGTGATTATATCGAAATATGTCTTCAGCAAATTTGTAGCTCTTACTTTTGCGAATAACTTTACTGAAGACTTCAAATATCTATTTTGAATACTTTGAAAGTTATGGCTTGTTGTTTGTGGATTACTCTTTGTCGCCTATTTATTGTTCAATATAGTAATAATCCATTGAACTAAGCCAAACATTATTTCAATAAAACAAATTTTGTATTTCATTTTTCTATCTACAACCGCTAGAAATAATCACCGAACACTTCCAAGTTGTCTGGAAGGAACTTGATAACTTATCAGTGCAAAAATGTTCATTTGTACGAACCTTCTGATTGCAATTTTTCTAACTTATAACCATCGGATCGATCTGAAACATATCGGAAAATAAAAAGCGAAATAAATAGCTACAAGCAACGGCATAGCCAAGAGAAAGTTTTGGGGTTTACCACCATACAACACCCCCCCCCCCCCCCCACCACACCCAACAAAAAAAAATTGGATTGAAGTTGAAAATTTATTGATGCTGACTGATTTAATTCAATATTACAATAACAATTATCTGATCCGTAGATTGATAACCTGTTGTTGTAAACATCATGAGGACTTTTGATAAATTGTCGGAATGGGGTCCTGATATGTAACTGATCTATTGGTCTTGATTTCACAGTTGTCTAATAGCATCAATATCAAATTCCTGCCTGAAAACATTCCAATAGAAAATTCCAGAGTTCTGTAATCAATCATAATCCTCAGATTAATTTTCAAATTGAGCTCGTTTTTGTAGAGATGTACTGTAATAAGGGTCTTTATTTAATAGGAAGCGAAGTTAAAATTGATTTAATGAAACATAGTACTGCTCACCAAAAAAATGCATAACTTTCAACATTTTCTAAAAATGTTTTTGCCTTTCTCATTCACTCTAAAATTCGTCAATCTAATCCCGTCCCGGAGGGCCGAGTGTCATATGCCAATCGACTGAGTTCGTCGAGATCGGAAAATGTCTGTGTGTGTATGTATGTGTGTATGTGGAAAAAAATGTGACCTCTGTTTCTCAGAGATGGCTGGACCGATTTGCACAAAGTTAGTCTCAAATGAAAGGTATAACCTTCCCATCGGCTGCTATTGAATTTTTTATTGATTGGACTTCCGGTTCCGGAGTTACGAGTTGAAAAGTGCAATCACACAGCAAATTCCCATATAAACTGAAATGAAAAATTTTCAAATCAAATTTGTATTTTTGATTCCAAAAGCCTTTAAAATTCATGAAACATTGAGAAGTTTGGCAAAAATGGACTTTTTTGGACTTTAGTACAGTTTTGCCTTTCTCATATAGAACAGTTATGCAATTACTCTAAAAATCGTCAATCATACCAGCCCGGAGGGAGTATGCAGTGAGGGGTTGCTACTTTAAAATTAAAACTAGTTTAAAATTTCTTAACAAGTTGAAAATTTTCGGCAGGACCTGGACCTCCCGGATCTTTCTCCATGATCCGCCGCTGGTTTCAAGCGATGTTTCAGTATCACATAGTATCTCAAGATCGTGGCTGTCGATCCATTGTATGTATGTGCAAATCGTACTGAACATGTAATATTCATTTCCACCATTGTATTGAACATAACCAGCCATGGAATCGTAGTTTGGACAAATGAGAAAAGCACAATTGCACCACTAGGTGGATTAAAACAGGTTTTTATTTTGGGAATGCGTCGAGTTGAGACGAAAACGTAATATGATTAATAACGAGGATAACACTTTCCGAATGTAGAGAGAAATTTATGAAAAATGACGATTTCCATTCGACTCTAGCAGGTTCTGATCAATTTTGATGAGCATTTGATTTTTGTTGTATGACCAATTATAAGTATAATTCAAATGTTTAAAAACAGTAATTTAAGGTCAAGATAGCATCATTTTGAAACCGTCAATTTCGGAAGTTTAGTATCTTCAATGAGTTTTACAAACGTTAAACAGCGCATCATTTGATAAAATAATTTTGACGGTATATCGTCCAAGAAGTATTTATGGTGAATTTTCTCAGGTTAATTTTCATGACTACAATAAAGTCTCAACAAGTTCTCTAAAGACACGAACCTTGTTACTATTTTCTGGAAAATATTTCTGCATAATTTTAAAACTTTAAAAATTATGGTTTCGGAATTATGCCGTTTGGACAGTAAGATCGATTTTCACCAAACCGAATTTCTGGCTACGCCGCTGACTTCAAGTAAGTAGAAACAAAGTCGTTCTACACTCGTCCACAAGAAACTTCTTCGAATGCTGAATATCTATTATAATACATTGACACCCCAATTTTATCAGCCAAATATGAATTGCCAAATATGATTTTTTATTGCACAACTACAACAATTTTTAGGTAGCTTTCAAGGGGTTATTTTATAGACTTCTTCCAAAATTTGGCGAACCTATTCCAATTCGTATACCAATTAATTGGAATACTTAAGGGTTTATATGTTGCAGATAGAGAAAATACTGAAATTTTCAGCTTTTTTCCTACACAATATTACGAAAGCTTATTAAACAATTTTTCCTAATAAGTTTGTGAAAATTATAAACTATTTGAAATTTTTTAATACTTTAATTTTTTATTTAACCGTGATTTTTTAATAAATAGTGACCATCGCTTCACAACGTAGTCTATTTTTCATGGCTTGCGGTGAGCACGATCTCTCGAATTGCTGAACTGAAAATTAATAATAGAAATTAATTTTTAGTGTTCTTTACAGATTTAACTCGCCGCGCAGATAGCTCTGAATTAGACCCGCTGGTGCCCTAAGACGATTTCGCTAGATTTTCGGAGCACTGTGCACCCAGTGCATTAACGCAAGTAACGGAAGGCTATCGAAAAGTTTCGTGAAAATGAAAATTCCAGTAATGATGATGATTTCCCCAAACGGTTCGTTTTCGAGAGGTTTTTATTTGTTCTTTGGCATTAGGATTAACGATAATAATTCAAATCAAGGATACTACTGGGAAGTCACCTTTAGAAAAAGTCGATGTCGAAGTAAAATTTGGAACTATGCACGCATTCACTTCAGAGCTGCGATTTCATTTCAACGCTTTTTTGTGAAAAGGGCGATACTCACAAATGTAAACATAAGGCTTTTTACATACATGCGAATGATTAATAAATAATCCCTTTAGGAAAATTCAGTTTCCCACCACAATATAGATATTTTATTAACAGAGCATTAACAATAATTCGATGGTATGTCTATTTTATGGGCCATTTTTTCGCTTTCCTATTGATTTGGTTTGAGATTTCTAGCACTGATGTTGTCCTATGCTGATTTGAGCGATTCTCTGAGTCCTGCCACTATGCCATGTAGTATGTGTTATCATAAACATCGCGAAGCATCAAGTTCTAAATGTTCTCAAACGATATAATATCCGAAGCGAGTGATAAGAGTTATAAGAAATGTCTCATCACACTGTTAGGTGGATTAAAAGCGTTTTTTCTGTAGCGCGTTATTAAAAATAATGACGTGCCAATTTAGAAGCGCTTCTATTTGACCGGTACAGTGCTTTCAAGGGGTTACAGCACTGTAGATTTTTTAAAGCATTTAATTTTTATTTATTAGTTGAATTTTGTTTACTGGTGCTTTAGGATGCTGAAAATGATATTCCAAAAAATGAATCGCGAAAACATTAAATAAATATTCAAGTTTTTTCGCAACGCCTCTTATGTATACCTCGAGTATACTGAAAACGTTAACCGTGTTTTTCTCGAAATAATTTTTTTTTAATCTGGCCGGAAATGTAACTCGAACAAATGATTTTTGATGAGTCTAAAATTTTTACAGCATGTTCAAGATTACTTTCTCCAGCGATGTACGTGGGATTTAATTTTTTCATTGCATAATTTCTTAATATGCAAATTTTAAAAATCGACACTTTTAACACATTTTTAGCGTTTTTCGACTAAAAATGTGCCATTTCGCGAAAAATCAAGACATAGAAAAAATCTTACGTATGCTGTTTGCTGTCGTTCTAAGAAGTTTAAAAAGCTTTGATTTTTGGCTCTGGATCAAAAATTACGGGACATGGAGCTCCGGCCGTGGACCCTTTCCAAAAAAAATCCCCGACGGGAAAGTGCTGCACATCCGCCATCTTGTGACGAAATTACTCGAATAAATCATTTTTTTGCAATAAAGTAATGTTATATATCTCATTAACCCTCTGGAAGTCGCGCTTATGGCCCACTGAACGAGCAGCCGCTGATGCTTTAAGACGGGTTCGCTAGATTTTCAGAGCAGCGTGCACTGCCGGAAAGTTAAACAAGATCTCGATTCATCTCATTATTGCGTCAAGATAAATTCCCGAAATATGCCTATTTTTCGTGCTCTATAGTAGTGTAACCCCTCAATAATTAGTTCTGGAATCATTTTACGGCATTTTTCTTCTGTGCCATCATTTAAATAAATTAGCTGGTTTTCTCTCGAATTTTCATGCGATGATATAATAAGAGAGAGAATTAAAATTGAAACCTAACATGTTCGGGTACGAGTATAGCAAAGAAGTTCAAAATGGCAAATCCACCGTCTTTGCAGTACATACTAAATTGTTCCAAAGAACGTTTATCTGTTTGCCGTGATTTTATAATTTGTAAAACTTATAATATTTAGTTTATGTATCAGAGGATGTTTATGACCCCACCGAATAAAAATCTTCTTGTGTAAACCTTGAACCTATAGTTGATTTCGTGACATGAGGATGTGCTTTTGTTTTCATTTCGATCCGAAAAAGGAATACGATCTACGTTTATCCCAAAAATTAACGTAAACTTCGTATTCTATACATATATTAATCAATTCACCTGTAAGTATTCATACATACACTTCGAATCGAGTACACTTCCGTGATATTTATTCTTAGTCCAATTAGGTGATTAAAATTTTATGATAAGCAGAAATATAGGATTTGATTCCTGATGAAATAAGTTTTTATGGATATTTAGTAATATTATATCAGACAATACTAATTATCCTCAACATATTCCATATTCTTCTCAAAATTTATCAATTTCGAATGCTCTAGTAATGCTAACAAAGTAAATACATATTAGTTTAATAGTTCCGCACTTAAGCTGTAAGTCGCATTTTAGTCATGCTTGGGTCAGTAAAAGCCAAATATTTTACGCTTTTTTGGCTATTCTCGAGCGACGTAGAGATACAAAAAAATATTTCGTTCTAATTCTAATATAAAATTTTTGAAAATCTGCACTTGTACTGCATTACAACGATAGCATTAGTTAGACTAATAATATAGTGCAATAAAAGCAGAATGTTGAAAGTTGTTCTACGTGTCTTATGAACTGCCCTAGAATTTTAATTGCAAATATGGGAAATCGTTCAACGTATCTTTGGTATGTGTGCAAAGAACTAGAATATTTGAGTGAAAATTCTGCTAAAAAATCGATGAAAAGTTCTATGGGCGATGTCAATATATTAAACGTTTAATCCCAAAAATGATAAAAAATGTTAAGATTGTTTATTAACCAATTTATGTATGTGAAACTTCTTGTACCATTACCACTACCATGTATCATTGATATAGCCATTGCTAATTACGGCTCCTATGGGACATGCAACTATAGATACATTAGCTCAACTATATATAACTTTCATACTCGGTCATACAAACAACGGGTTGTTAAGAACCGGCCACCATACCAGAATCTGCTTTTTTCCATGTATATATTTTGACAACATACCATTCAAGCACCATTTTAATTCTTTCCCATTTTAATTCTGTCGATTGATGAATTTTTTTTATACGATGGCTTCTGAAGAAAGCTTCGTTGACACTAAAGTAGCCTGACGCTTTATCCTATTGAGCTATCGCCGTAATATTATAGAACGTAGTTTTTTATATCATGTTAATCTACAGGTTTTTGGAATCTTTGAAAATCCCTCGGAAATCCCCTGTTCGAAGATCGTGCAAGATGTTTTCATAAGGCGAATTTTTTTCTATATATTCGTTGATATAAAAGTTCGCAAGCGATCTTTTCTTCTTCCGATATTTTTTTGAACCGAATAATGTTCCCAAACATCGGCACTCTTGAAGTTCACTGACGATTTTTTCCGTAGCGATATTTTATATCAGTGAACTTTTTATTAGAAAATCGGCGATGAAAAGATTCTGTTGTGAACATTGATATTTTGATATTTTCCCAACGCTACCTTTTTGATAAAACACCTCATTCAAGAAAGTTATAATGAGGAATAATTTATCACACAAAAATCGCTTGTTTAAACTTGAGGAAACACCTTACTTGTTACTTGAAAATACGAAAATTTCATAGAGATTGACAGAGATTCCGACAGATACTACCAGATACCTAATATTTTGTTTTGCTGTTGATATTACGTGCATTATAATTACGGTCTAAAATACTAACTGACGCAAAAATCTAGAATACGTATAATAAACATTGTTGCTGCTGACCCATTTATAACATACTTTTATGGACCACAATATTCATTGTTCATTTAAAATAAGCGTGAACACTAGTGGCCTTTTTTCTTGACCCCGAAACTGAGCCAATTTATTTCGCTCATTGACGCGCAGAATCCCGGTCCTAGCTCCCATGCTCTTGAAACATTCGCTTTCGCCTGCTGTTTAAACGATTTCCACGCAGAATAATAGACAAATAAACAAATGCATAACGGTGTAATTGTGATGTTGTATGTAAATTAATTATCGTATACCTAATTTTACTGAATATGTCAAGCCTGTCGACGAAATCTAAGATTTCGTTTAAACTTGTAGGATTAAGTTATAATAAAACTATTAATACTTATAACACGAGTTTGCATATCAGGTGCCTCTGGTCATTATAAAACTCTCTAAACGATGATACGTAAAAAGTTTTCCCAATTTGCTCCGAGGACCGAGTACTTTTAGTTTTGCAGGTAGTGTAACAATATTTTATAAACTCGTTCGATTTACCAAGCAACTTGTATGAAATCTTCAGTAGAAAATAATATAAGCTTGAAATAAACCACCACCATCCACACAATACAACGCAACAACCTGTGCAAATCAAATCAATCTCACTCGCAATGTCGCTTGTAAGACAAACAAACCAAAGATCACACGCCAGTGAATACACGCCAGTGAAACCACGCCAGTGAATACACCACAGCGACTCTGGGGCGCGCGCGGTGGTGACTTTATCTGAGCGCACCACAGAGAATTTAAAGAGCAAGAGAGCACGGTTATCTCGCACCCAACTACCTCAACACCAGCGCACACTTGAAATCGGTCTATACAGCTCCGAAAGAAAGAGCGTTCTGCTTTTTTCTGTGGTGTGTGATCATTGTATCCTCTGTGTAGGCATCACACTTACGCGCCAGTGCATCACTAGGGTGAAATGCCATCACTGCAAATAGGTACAGTGCTATCAGCTCAGCGAGTGTAAACAAAACTATCAAGTGTCAAGTTCCTTTAAGACAGTTAATTAGTTGTTGACTTTATTTTGTTTTAGCTAGTTTCTAGCGTCATTTTAAAGTTATGCCGCGGGGAAAGTACCTTTCGCAAGAGGAAAAGGCCAACATACTGGCATACAGGCGCATAAATATGAGTATCAATCAGATTTCGAAGGAGGTTTGTAGATCGCGGTGTGTGGTCAGGAATTTTCTGGAGGATCCAGAAAATTACGGTAAAAAGTACCCGAAAACCATCAAAAGCAAACTAACAAGCCGAGATAAAAGGAAAATAGTCAACACGGCATCCAATTCAACAAAATCGCTTAGTCAAATTAAGGCTGAGCTGGATTTAAATGTATCTCGGGAGACTATTCGACAGGTGTTGGTGAAAAATCCAAATATTTGCCGCTCGAAAATGATGCGTGCACCTTGTCTGAAACAAGAGCATAAAATGGCAAGACTTGAATTTGCAAGAGCTAACATGAGCCGCGACTGGAACTTGGTAAGTTTCTAAATTGGGATAACATAGTTGCAATATAATAGACATATGTCTGTCATCGAAAGTAATAATACATTTTTTGCGACAGGTTGTCTTTAGCGACGAAAAAAAAAATTAACCTTGATGGTCCTGACGGATTTAATTCGTATTGGCGTGATCTACGAAAGGAAGAGGTACATTTTTCAACGCGTAATTTTGGAGGAGGAAGTTGCATGGTATGGGGCGCATATTGCAGTCGCGGAAAACTGAACTTGGCGTTTACTTTCAGCAAAATGAACAGCAAAGATTATATAAATGTCCTTGAAACATGTTTGCTTCCATTTAAACGGCAGTATTCACGCCTAAAGTTCACTTTCCAACAAGATAATGCGTTAATTCACAAAAGCACCGAAACCATGAGATGGTTGAAGGACAAAAAAATCGATGTACTTCCATGGCCAGCTCGTTCTCCTGACGGCAACCCAATAGAAAATCTGTGGGGAATCCTCGTACGTCGAATCTATACTACCGACAAACGTTACGCTGCCGTGAATGAGCTTAAAAGTGCGATTACAGAAGCATGGAATTCCGTTGAAGCAGATGTGATTAAAAACCTGATAAATAGTATGCCAAATAGAGTTTACGCAGTCATTAATAGGAATGGAAATCCAATCAAGTACTGAGGAGTCGCAAAATTGTTGGTTGATTTGAAAATGGAGGATTTTGAGAAAAAAGTTGGTGACTGTCTTAAATGATTTTGACATGTCGAAAGTTAAAAATCGATATAAATCTTATATTTATTAAATAAATTCGGATTTTATCGTTGAAATGTTGTGTAATATGTTGAAATAAATTGATTTGATTAGAATTAGAACGAAAGATCTCTAACATTTTTGGAAATTGAAAAATATCGTGATGTCTTAAATCTCCTTGACGCAGTGTACTTACGTTATTAGTTTATTCCGTTCTCGAAAATTTGTTCGAAATATTTGTAGGGCGTTCTGGTATCATTGTACTTCAGACACCAGAGAGAAAAAAAAAACATTTTATTTTTCAAAAAAATTCAAAAGACTCGAACAACTATTCCAAACCGCAGAAATTGATACAAGTGACAGCAAAAACACACGAAACCGCACACACTATCACCTGCTAACCGTCGCCACTGGACTGGACATAATTCTAGGAGCGGAAAATTCTGTTCCGGCAACCCGTTGCAACTAAGGCGGACCCCTCCCTCCAGCGACCTGTTCGCCAACGATGATGTCTACGGAAGATAAACAACCGAGGCATGCCAAACCGACCGAGTTAGCAAAGGATTGTGTATGGATAAACAAAATTCGTGCCAGTGTTATTTGGGCTCGTATGTCCTCTGACTGTGAGCGAACGTTTGAACAAGCGCATGGGTTGGACTGGTTTGGGCAGTTTCAGTGCAGTTACAGAATCAGGTTCGCGCGGGCACTGATTGGAGCAAGGGGTTCTAGTTAGTAGCTCTGGACTAAACCGATAAACCTGGGGGCCGTGCTGGTGAGAGCTTGCTTTGGTGCGTCAACCCTGTAAATTTTAGGGACGCACAGAGGAGCAACCGGGGTCGAATCCTGGCCAAAACTATTTATTGCGGCTATTGCTGTCATTTTACCTTAATATGAACTAAAAATAGACAATAACTAGTTTTTGGGAGAATTTAGCATCTATCCACCTACCAGTGCAGGGGTCAATTTTCTATATCCTTCCGAATACTAGTATTTTTGAGGTGATCCTTGTGAATACATTTGTTTTTTCCGTTGCACGAGCAGTTAGTTAGTGGAAAAGCAAGAAGAAAAGGGATGCCTGTGCACATATTCATAGAGATACATTTTGCCAAACATAGTATTTGGCCCTACAGCATTTCGGCGTACCTCAAATTAGTATAAATATCAATATTTTCAAATCGCTTGGAATTTGTAGATCGGACAAGATCGGAAGAGATTTAATGTTTTTTAGATAGCCAGAATCTTGTTTTGTGATGTTGTTTCAGCAACATTGCCGGATCGTGCCGTATCATGTAACTTTTTTCACATTCAAATTCGGAATAAAATGTTAAAAAAAGGTTTTTTTTAAGCTGGTCCAATATACAGCAACACTGTTTTTTCAGTTATTTTTAAGCTGAGGTAATACAAATAGTTATGTTCAACTACGTTTGTTATAATATTATCTTATTTAACACAGTCATCATCATATGAAAGCGATTTTGCTGGATACATAACAAAAAATGATTAAAAACCCCTTAAAATATCACTATTTTGCATCCATGCAAAAATTCTTTTGCAATTTTTGACATACTCTTTATCTTGCCACATTATGCAGTATGCTTTAAGGTATGTAAAAAAAATATAACTAATTTAAAAATCGAAAAAAAATTTTTTTTTGGTTATTGGCCAAGAATTTGTTCTAGTTACTCCTCTGTGGGACGCCCGCACACGGACGGAAGAGTTGCAGACCGGTTAACTAAAGCACGCGTAGTGTGTTAGCGAGCCGTACAGCAGCGGCGTGACATTTTAGCACAGAGAACAGACATATAAGCTAGAACCAACTTTCCCGAAAAACCTGTGTAAACATTCAAATGAAAATACGTTGAAAATCACCATCGCATACAGGTTCGCATGCGTGAGTCACCATTGTATCTAAGTTTGCATACAAGTTCCGTATAGCGATTGCTGGCCGATCGAAGCGCCGACCAGTTGCTACTTGCTGTTGTCATTTCAAAGCGACAGTTTAATTTCTTACACAAGTTGAAAACTTTACTTGTATGTCAGTTCTCAGTGATTTTAGTGCGACATCGCTTGTATCCTTTTAAAGGGGGTGTATTATTTCATTTTTTAACCTCGAATAACTTTTATTCCATTTGATAATTAAAATATTTATATTCATCTTATTAGTTAAATTATGAAAGTAATATATGAATTTTAACACCCTTTCAATTATACGGTGCTACAGTGATTTTGTACTTTTGTAGAGACCTAGTATAGGTTGTAGATCTCATCAAATTCAACACAAAACAATCTATGAAGAATGTTGTATACCGTAAACCGGGGTGACATTGATCACTTTTCGAAGTAATCATTGCATATTTTTAGACGCAACACATTTTTTTCAAGTTTAATATTTTTAAAACATGTACTGATATAAGGAGAACAAGATTGGATGGTTTTACCTAAAATTGTCCGCTTACAGCTATTTTTCCAAAAATGATTTCAAGTTGATGTCCGTTTTCGTATTCTGGGGTGACTTTGATAACCTGCATGTTCACCCACATTATGTTATTGATGTCAATGTTTTTCATTCAAATATTTGTTTAAACTAATTCTGGAAAGATACTCATTGTTAAATAGATGTTAATTGGTATTATACAAAGTATTCAATGTACTGTAAAATTCGAGTAACCAAAATTCGTATAATTTGTGTCCAACTAGAATAAGGGATTCTGAAAACCTTTAAAACTGCTAAAATTGTTATATTTTAGTGCTTTATCAATGTACAAAATGTTTCATCTATTTTAACACGTTGGAATATTGAACAATAAAAAAAGTTTTAGCTTAAAAAAAATTGAAATAATTGCCAACTAGTTTCACAAAAAATTGTATTTAAAATAAACAAACTCTCAAAAGTAAATTTGGTCCATCCTACTCTAAAGGAAAATAAATTCTCGTTTGTAATTTATTACTCTTGCTCAAATCTGAGATTTATTTGTTTTATAAAACATAGACACTTTATGAAGCTTCATAAAAATAAGGTAAAGGCAAATTTCGGTTTTTTGTAGTTTTTGTACCCAACAATCGAACAAAATACTCAAAAAGTATAACAAACCAGTATTTCATAAGTTTAGAGTAAAAATCATTTCAAACTAAAATGATTCGGTAGACTATTCTGGTTTAATAAGCGATCTACGAAAAAAGTTTCGACTGATCAAAGTCACCCCGATGATCAAAGTCACCCCGGTTTACGGTACCCTCAAAATCTTGATTTATAGCAAAAAAAAAACGATTTTCGCAACTTTCGGCACTAACAATTTTTGTGTGTAATCATTTTTCAACCGATTTTAAATTTTTTTAGTGTTTTGGAAAGAAGAAGAACTCTTTCCAACGGTATTGTATTTTATGTATTTTTGTTAAAAGTACTAAGAGGTTTTGGGACAACAATATGGAAGTTACCATTATTTTGCAACTTTTTCATTAAAAATATAAAAAATGCTGAAAATTTTTTTAGAAGACGTCTTTGTTTTAATAAAATTTTGAGGAGAGCATTTCATTCCGCATCCAACGATCTATTCTTGATCGAAATCAGATGAAAAATGGTTGAGTTATTAATTATTTTCCAAATTAGAAACCTGCTCGCATGAACTCTTAAGGGGTTAGTGAGGTATTGTCTCGCACTATGAGATGCTATAATTATATATTCCGTTTTTTTATCCGATTTCATGTTAAAAGTATACAGAAATACTTTTGAATGTATACGTAATCGATGAAAAAATAGTTTTTTTGAACATTTTATTTGAGACCTTGCCCTTAAAAGTTCCTGTGAGCAAGTTTCTAATTTGGAAAAAAAACAATAACTGCCATTTTTCAACCGATTTTGATCATAAATAGGTCGTTGGATACGGAATTAAATGTTTTCCTCCTTTTTTTTAAAAAAAACAAAGCCGTTTTCTAATAAAAACGATGAGTAATTTTCATATTTTTAATGAAAAAATAGCAAAATTATGGTAAGAAAAGATTGGAAAGATCATTTCTTCTTCTTTCCATAACACTCAAAAAATTCAAAATCGGTTGAAATATGACCGCGTAAAAAATATTTAGTGCCGAAAGTTCCGAAAAATCGTTTTTTTTGTTATAAATGATTTTGAGCGTATATTAAATTGATCAAAAGTGGTTTTGTGTTGAATTTGACTAGACCTACAACCATTACTTTATCACTTTTAAAGTACATTCAATTATTTTTAATTTGTAGCACCGTGTTATTTTTATATAAATTTCATTAGTTTTAATATTATATTAGATTAATATTTATTACTCTGTTTAGATCTATATACAGGGTGTTTGGTTCATGGTTGAGAATAAAATTTATCAATAAATTAACAGTTTCATTTCTTTATCGACTTTACGCAATTTATGGACTTCTTATTTCCTTTGAATGTTACATTTTTGCCTTTCTCCTATAGAAAGGCTATGAAATCACTTTGAAAACCGACTTTTTAACCGAGGACCGGAGGCCTGAGTCTCTTATACCATTCGACTAGGTTCGTCGAGTTAGGCAAATGTCTGTGTGTGTGCGTGTGTATGTATGTATGTGTTCAAAAATATGCACATCGGTTACTCAGAGATGGCTGAACCGGCTGCTATTGAAATTCATTTGACACATGAAGTTCCCATATTAATCGGAATCAGCATGGTATCTAAAAGATGCAGAACTTCATAAAATGTGTTCGAAAATATTTGGATTTATAGTTCAGCTCACCGATGCCCAATCAATCACATTGGATAACCTCGTTGAGTTCGAAGACGTGTGGATTGGTGTGTATATGGCTGTGTGTGTGACCAACAATTGCGCATCGGTTACTCGGAGTTGACCGAACCGATTTTTTCAAAACAAGTCTCAAATGGAAGGTATAATATGCAGCTGGGTGTAGTCGATCCATTGTATTTATCTGCAAATCGTACTGAATATGTAATGAACATTTGCACCATTATATTGAACGTAACCAGCTATGGAATCGTACACGGAGAAAAATCAAAAATGAGAAAGAATTCATGAACAAAAGGTCACAATTTCGTGAACTGAACGATTTACGAAAACCATGACCAAGTTCCTGAAATTATGAATAATAAACCTCGAATTCAAGAAACTATTTGTGTTTTCAAAAAACTAGTTCGTCCCGAATATATACATGGCGTTACATAAGAATGTTTGGTAGCGGTACTGTTGTTGTTCCCTGGACATATTTAGTTTTTGTTGTGATTCTACTCAGGGCCGCCGAGAGGGGAGGGGGGACGGTGTGTTTCCCCCCGGGCCCGGAGTTGTGGAGGTTATTTGAAAATTCGATTAGAGTTTCAATATTGGTATGATTTAATTTCCATCAATTTTTATCATAAAGTTAATTATGATATAAAGTTTATACGCCATGAAGGACTAATCAAAAGAAAACTTTGAAACTTAGAACTCGAAAACGATTTTCACGCGCAGTGTGCAAAAATACTTAAGATCTTTTTTTTGAAAATTGTGTATTAAAAGACTGAAATTTTCTATTTCAAAATTCACTATAATTATCTCATAGATGTTGAAGGACCATTTGAAAAGTTGAGTTAGTTAAAGTTAAAAGTTCCGGTAAATTGATTTTGATTCGTATTTTACTAATTAATTCGAGACTTTGCAATCTGCGGATGGGTTTCAAAAAATTAGCTATAGCCTTACGATTAAAATAGAATCATTAGTCCAATTACGATTTTTGATCTTTTCAGGACGATATGTGACTTCTTTTAGAGTGATCATGATCAATTGGTCAAATAGAATTTGTGAAACGAATTCTGAATAACTCCATAAATCAAGAAAGAACATGAAAATCCACAAAGAAAACGATCCATAGTAATTTTTCGCATTCATTTCCAAAATATTATTTAAATACGAGAACCTAAAAGTTTTTTCATCTTTAACTAAATTTCTCAATTTAAATTGATTTTTTCTTTTGTTTCTTTTTCCATTTCATCCAGGTTTTGTTTTTTTTTTTTTCTATTTTCTTCAAATAACCCTATTTAGCTTTTTTTTGTATATTTTGCCCCACTTTTTCCCTTTTTCTATTTTTTTTCCATTTTACTTCTTTTTTAAAATTTGTCTCATTTTATGTATTTGTCCCATGTTTTTAATTCGTTTCATCTTTTCATGTTTTTTTTTCATTTTTTCCATTTTATCTATCGTTTTGATTGTTTCTTTATTATCCGTTTGTTCAATGTAATTAACATTAAATTTATTGAATTCCTTTAAGTAAACTTTTATTTCTTTGTATTTTTATCATATTCTCCAAGAAACTGAGCTTAGTATTTTTCATTTTCCATATTTTTCATTTTAGGTTTCTCTCATTTACTTAACAAACATTTTTTAAATGTTTTAATTTTTTTCGTGTTTTGAATTTTTCTGTGCTCCATTTATCAATTTTGAAATTTATGCTTGTCCTTCGCATGGATTCTTTTCAATATTCTCCCATTTTTATTTATTGTTATGTTCCATTACCTTTAGTATTTTTCTTTTTTACCCATTTAAACAATTTTGAATTCCATGTTTTCTATTATGTAACTATTTTCATTTGAATATTTTTCCTTTTATTTTATTTTGATTATTTTGCGTTTTGTGAATGTTTTCGGTTTCCATTCCATCAAATTTTAATTTTTTTTCTACTTTTACTATACATAGATTTGTTTATTATTTAACCTAATTATTTTTTAAATTTTCTCTAATTTTTCTTTATGGTAATATTCCTATCTTTCCCCATTTCTCCAAAGATTTTCATTTTTATCCATTTAAACCATTTTGATTGTAGATGTTGTCCATGATTTCACTTTTTTCTGGTTTTGGGCTATTTCCACTTGTTCCTGTTTTCTATTGTTTCTTCAATCTAACCCTTCCAATCGTTCGCATTTATTTTTATTTTTATTAGTTCTTCAAAAAGAATAACTTGTCCATTTTTTGATTTTTCATATTTATTTATTTTTTATTCCATTCTTGCAGTGTATCATTTCATCTATTTTGAAACAGTTTCAACATTTTCTTGTTTTCATGCTTTCCATTCTTTAATTTGGTTCTAATATTTATATTTCAAACATTTTCTATTATTAATATTGTTGTTTTACTCAATTTCATTTAGTTAATTTCTATATTTGTTTACTTTGTTGTAGTCTTGTTTTTTATATTTTTTGCTGTATTAATTTTTCTTCCTTTTGCCATTTTTACTGTTTTCCATGTTCATGATGTTTTATTTTCATTTTGTTTTTTACCCGATTTTACTATTTTAGCCATTTTGCAATGTTTCTATTTCTTCAATGTTTGTCTAATTTCCTTTTTCATTTCCTTCGTTTATTTTGATTGTTTCAATTATTTAATAAATTTAGTTTTCTATTTCTTCTTTTTTGTCCATTTTCTGTTGTTTATCCATTTTGGATTTTTTTTTCTATTTTTGATATTAGTAGGTTTTGGATTATTTGCATTTTAATAATCTTTTTTCCATTATTTTGAATGACATTTTTTAGCTTTCTTGTTTTGTTCCATTATATCTATTTAATAGTTTTTCCTCGTTTGTTCCTTTTTTGTTTTTCTCTCTTTACATTCTACCTTCGTGGAATGTTCTTTTTATTTTTATTTAAATTTATTACATTCTCATTTTGCTACTATTTTCGCAATTTGTGCAAGGTTTTAATTATGATTTCTTCAATAATATTGTACCAAACATATAAATGACTCGCAAAAATCACCTGAATCAGATTCCCTGGAACCAAAAAAAGTCAGCTACACTATCGAACAAATGAGATGTTGTATTTTCAGAGGCTGGCAATGTTGCAGCGCGCCGACTTGGCCGAATGTGTTGTTTTTTAACAAATTCTAGATGAAACCAGAAAAAGATTCAGGTGTCGGTATTAGGTTTCCATGCAATAACGACACCTGAATAAGTTTGAAAATATTAATAAATCGGCTACATTCAAAGCCACTAAAAATTTAAAAGGTTTTACGACCAAAATTTGGTCCACTTAAACTTGACGCATTTCTTTGCACGATATTCAACAAATCCAAGCCATAATCCGAACTACTTACCGCGAGGAATAGTAGCCGATATTTTCAAGCATATAAAGCTGTCGAAGTTCGCATAAAAATATCTGATTTGGCAGGCTTTCTGTATCTGCTGAAGCAACACGATTATTCCACGCTATTTTGGCCGGATTTTGAATCATGCCATTGCGGAAAAAGAACATGTATGATGCCTACAAAGTTCAGGTAGCACCCAAGGACAAGAACCCTCCCAATACACTAGAGCTCGGCACAATCGAGGAATATTGGTTCATCACCAAGCGGAACCTAAGTAAAACCCAAAACTGTTAAAGTAAACTGGCTGTGGCGAACAAAGTGGACGAGGTGGCCGTACAAAATTTGAAGGCAGTAATTAAAAGACGCTCAACCTAAAGCTTAGCATATTTTTCTGTATTTTATACTAATTAAACTTATGAAAAAACAACTTTTAATAATATATACGCGAACGGAGGTCTTAGTGGAATGTGCGTAATAAAAAAATTATCATTGTTGTTTGATTAAATTATGATTATAGACGACGCCGGCGTTTGAGTAGTAAGCGTGACCGCCGCTCAGCCCAGTGGGTCTGGGTTCAATCCCAGCCGAGATCCTTGAGATTTTCTGAGGTGAAAACTGTGTCACGTCTTTTTTTTTTGCAAGAGAAGTAGAATTGTTGGTCCCGATCTAGGGGTAGATCACTCTAGAAATGTATAACAATTTTCATCAAATTAGTAAAAATGCATTTAATTTCCATTTTTGCATCAACTTTGCACTCCCTCGTAGAAGTTTGTTTAACAAACGTCCTACGCTGATTCACGACGTTTTGTTGAATGTAGGGCTAGTTTTTTGTAGGGTTTTGACGTCTTACACGCAATGCAAAACACACTATGAATTTCTATTTTGATGGAAAGAAATGCATTTAATTTATCTGAATTTTAAAAATGCATCACAAGTGATCTGCCCCTAGGTCCCGGTCCATGTGTTGATGAACCGATATCTAGTTGTGGAGTCACCTCTCTGGCGTCAGTGATAGGCACTCAGAGCGGACAATGATCGACGGAAAATAAACAAAAAAAAATTGACCGTAACACCCTTTGAAAAGAAAAAAAAATATTGGAATTAACAGTACTCCAATAGTTCTCCACAAATTTTCTATACACCATACATAATAGCAGATAATTATTTTTCCAATAAATTTCGAGCTTAACGGTTTCTGTGTTCGAAAAATCTACAATGATGGAGGGGGCCCTTACGCTGGACCCCCCGGGCCCATGATTTCTCTCTACAGCCCTGATTCTACTTCGTAATTTGGGAATATACAGCCGACAGTCTAATGTTGTTCATAGTTTCAGGAGCTTATTCGCGATTGTTGTGATTTCTCATCTCGTTATTGTGCTATCTTTGTCATGAGTTTACTATCGCATTTTTCTGTCAGACTAGCGGGATTATTGGCCTGATTCATGATTTCAGGATCTTAGTCGCGATTTTTGTAATTTCTATTCACGTTATCGTGATATTTTAGTTATGAGTAGAGTGATTCATGTTCATAATTTCAGGATCTTAGTCATGATTTTCGTAATTTCTGTTCATGTTATCGTAATATTTTATTTCAGAACTTACATCCACATTTGACACCAAAAGTAATATGGCTAGTGTTCATGATATCAGCAGTTTTATTTATCATGGTATTCGTAAAATTTCTTCGCCTAATTGGCCTGTGTTAAGCCAAAGAGGACCAAGCGCCATTTTGAGGTGCATTCTCTAAAATCGTTATAGCATCCAATGTAACACTAGAAACTCAAATATCTATTATATTTGGTAGCTCAAATAGCAAACGGATGCAAGTAAGTGTTTTTTTTAACTTTCCAATGGTAAGTTATCGAAAAATGAACTTTGGCACGAAAAATACAAGAAAAATATTATGGCGCTCAGTCCGGATTGGCTTAACGCAGGCCAATTGTGATCTATTATTTTTTGGTTACAATCGGTTTTTTTTTAATTCGGAATAACGTGGCAGTTCATATTGTCAACTATATCACGCAAACTATATGGGATGCTCAGCGCAGTTATCGTTTTCTATCCAGACATCGTCATGAATCTTATCAAACGAATAACGATGTTCGAGGTCCTAATAGTTTTTTTTATATCTAATGCTATGTCTATTGCTATGGTCGCTAGTAGCTGGGCATTTCATAGAACAGTGCATGGAATAAAAATAATTCCACGAATATTGTGAATTTTGTGAAAGAGTTCACGGGAAAATTTCATTATCATGTTACATGAAATTGTAAATGATTAGCGATATCTTCTAAATATCACCAACACGCAAAATATATTGTAAATCATGTACTAGGCATCAATTCACGAATATATGAATAAATATTTTACGATCTCATGAGCTATTCACATGAGCGTAAGTTGTAACTTATACTAGGTATTATGAACCAGTTCACGAATACATGAATTGTATGCCATGATTTCGTGAACTATTTCACGAGCACGGATATTGGATCGCACCTAATATATTAGAGATCGTGAATTAGGTCACGAGAATTTAATGGATTCAATTAATGAGTAAGTCGATTATTTTGATAATGTTTTGATCACATTGACATTTCGATCCTTTTCTGGCCA
Source organism: Topomyia yanbarensis (assembly GCF_030247195.1). Lineage (NCBI taxonomy): Eukaryota > Metazoa > Arthropoda > Insecta > Diptera > Culicidae > Topomyia > Topomyia yanbarensis. The sequence goes on from NC_080670.1 coordinate 29,883,229, forward strand.
TTTTGATGATTTTGATCATGTTGATAATATGGATCATTTTGATTATTCACATCGTTTTGATAATTTAGATCATCTTGATCATTTTTATAACTGATCATTTTGATTTTGATGATTTTGGATAGCTTTGATTATTTTGATCATTTCTACCATCTCGATCTTTTGATCATTCGATCATATTGATCAAGCTGATACAATCTATATGACGATCATTTTGATCATCTGAACAATTTCGATAATGTAGATCGTTATCATTATGACCATTTTGATCAGCATGAACTCTTGATCATGTTGATCATTTTGATAATTTGTATCATTTTGATCATTTGTAACAATTGGATCGTTTTAATCATCTCGATCATTTTGATCATGTGATTATATTGATCAATTTTATGTGTTTCATCATTTTAATCATCTACATAAGTTTGATCAGTACGTTGATTCGGATTCTTATTATTATAATCATTTTGAGCATTTTGACCGTTTGGATCATCTTGAACAATTTGCGTTCTGGCCATTTCAATGATTTTGATCATTTAATCATTTTAAACATTTGAATTTTAATCATTTCGAGTATTTTGATCATGTAGAATCATTTTCTTCATTTTGGCCATTCCGATCATTTTGCGCAACCAATCATTCTGAATCGTATTGATGATCTAGGTCTTTTTGATCATTATGCTCATACCGATCGTTTTTATCATTTCGGTCATCAATTTGATGTATTTGGTCATTTTAATCATCTGCATCATTTTGATGATTTGGATTCTTATGATATCATTATGATCGTTTTGATCATCGTGATCAATTTGATTATTTTGACCATTTCGATGATTTTGAATAATTTTGATTATTTTGATTATTTTGATCATTCTAGAACATTTTGATCTTCTGGATCATTGTGATCATTTGGATCATTTTAAACATTCTTATCATTCTGATCGCTTGGATTATCTAGATTATTTTGATAATTTTTATGATTTTGATCACTTGGATCGTCAGGATTGTTTTGAAACTTTCGATCATCGTGATCATTTGATTATATCGATCAATTTGATGTATATCATCTGCATCATTTTGATCATTTCGATAATTTTGATCCTTGTCATTAAGATCATTTTGACCGTTTTGCTAATCTTGATCTATTTGATCAAGATTATTGATGTTTAAAAAATATTTTTTCTCATTCAGATCATTTTAATTAATTTTATCATTTCAATCATTCTAATCATTTTACTTATTTTGATCTTTTTGATCATATTGATCATTTTGAACATTTTAATCTAAACGATTATTTTGATCATCATGATCGTTTTGATTATTCTGAGCATTTTGATGATTTTATTAACTAGATTTGTTTCATTTACTCTTCTAACTTGTTCATTTTATTAATTTCATTTATAATATTAAAGCCCCACAATTTCACACATTTCAGGACCACCCTAGCTTCGAGAAAAAACGTAACTTTGCCAAATCCGAACCGTCCGAAAGCCACGTTAAGCTCAAACTTGGCTGTGGGCCACCCCCGAGTCACCGAGTCGAGCGAGTTGTTTTGCCGCCCACCGATTTTTGACTGAAAAGAAAAGAAGGGGCATGTATGCGATCAGGTTGTTTTGTTTTTTTTCTTTCTTTTTAAAGAGGGGGTGGTATAAATAAACGCCGAACGCCGGATGTTCGCACGAACGAACAAACTTGTAATAGGAACCCCGCGCACGGTGCGGAGGTGGTTGGATACTGTTTAGATAAGGCATCTTCCACACTAGCAGCAGCAGCCGTACGCCTTAAACCTGCGAGGCCTGCTTATTCGCAATGTGTGTGCCATTTCGAGTTCGAGTTCATCGATTTTAATTATAGATTATGACAGACTAATGTGCTGCTGCCGGTCCCGGGTACCGGTCGGACTGGAATGTGTCCATCTGTATTGTTTACGGTCCGGGCCGGTTTCGGCTGTGTTTGCTTACTGTTCGAATTATGAAACATTTTTTTATGGCGAAAAAGTCAACAAAAATTTTCTAAACCTATAACCAGGTCAGCAAATGGTAAAAACAAACACTTTGAGCAGTGTTGCCAAACATACATATATTCCATGGTTTATCTACTAGAAAGAGAAAATTTAGTAAAAAGCATCCATCAATGCCTGTTTATTTTTCCACACGGGTGACAAGTGGCAACGATGACGAAATTCGATAAACCTGCCCGTTACACGAACATCAAGGACTACTCAAAATGAAGAACAATTGATTCTTGGGGTATTCTCCAATAAGGTAAATTTAGGTCAACTATTTAGGCACTTTAAAATTTACAATTAATTGATACGATTTTTATACTGCAATGTTTTATTGGACAAAAAATCTCGACTGAGTCAGAGCTCTCGTTTTGCATTTGACAACAATAATGAATGAGAGTGAAAAGTATAATCCAAAACTACCTAAATTTAAGTTAAAACCGCTAATTCTTTGGGTCGATTCATTTTCCTGTACAGGGAATGTGACAAACATAAACAAACACGAATCGCGCTGACCAGAACCAGAACGGGCCAAACTGGCAATCTGAGACAATTCAACAAGAGTTATACGTTCGCTCATCGTTTGATAGACGACGCGTTGTCCGTCGGGGACCAACTGGCGGCCACGGAGAAATTCTATTTTCGGCTCGACGACGTGACGAGTTTCCCGAGTTTGACGTACACATGCTGCAGCGTAAGGCGTACAGTGAATAAGTCAAATAGTTAACAGGTTGAGAAATGTACTCCACGGAGTTGTTTATCATAGATAACACATATCTCTCTGTTATCGAGTCGAGTTATACATAATTGCGTTCCAGTCGTTCGATAAGAGCTGAATTCCAGTGCCGTTGCCCTGTTCCCCACTTCAAAATAAAAGCCTTTTCCAGATGACGAATCTAGAGCTCCTTCTTGTCTGGATAAATATTTGAAATGCGTCACAGCCTGCAAAAAATACATGAACAGTTCCACTTGCCGCCTCGAAAAGAGTAAAATCTATGATGTTCGCGCGTCCAACGAAAATAATAATCCTTCAAAGTCCACCTGTTATCGCATCACAAATCACAGAATCAGCCGCTTAATCGCTCCTCACAATACACGCACTCACACACACACGCACACTTTCAGAATGGTCAATGAGGGTTGTTACTATAGCTGGTTGTGATATGATGAACCCAAATCGGGACTTACGCAGAACCATTTTTCGCATCGATTTCTCACCGCCCTCCTTTTGCGGCGGCGATCTCAGATTGTCACGCACAAACTAAATTGACCGATGACCAGCGCAATCTTCCATCTTCGTCGCAATCAATCGCGTTGTGCTGTTGTTACACTTCATAAACGAGCAGTCGATAAAGATAGACAAAAAAAACACACTCGCGCACGTAGGTTAGTCTCTTGAAATCACGAGACACACGCGACCTTTCCCACCGACGGATCGACCGGCCGGCTGCTCAGCCAAAGTGCCAATCAAGAGCCTAATCCTGTGATTGATTCGATATAATCACTCTTTTCTTGCTCGGTTCTACGCGAAATTACAGACTCGGACGACGGATGACGCGGTTTTACGGGTAAGAAGAAAAAAAAAACTAACGTGCGAGTTGAATCGCAACCAAGGCAACGACGACGACGACGACGCTACGATGACGGCGGTGGCGAGGTGACTTTTACACTGCCTGTGCTCGCGCCTGCTCGATAGCGTGGCCTCTGTGTGAAAGTATACATTCGTTCCGATCTGACACAGTGGGTGTGTAGTAGGCGGGTTGGTGGTCAAAAGTACATTGGAGTATGTGGCACATGGGAGCGAGTTTTTACGGGAAATGAACATTTGGACGAGAGTTTATAACGTTTCGGTTGTATTTGTGCAGATTAACTAGATTTTAGCTATATTACCATAAATAACGAATGAAATGATTTTATGAATTCATTCAATATAAGACTCGATTGGTATTTTATAGCATTAACAGTGGCTATGCATAAAAGAAATTACCCATTTGAAAATTATTCGTGCCTTATTTTGTAGTCGTGAGGTATAGTCGTCGCAGCAGCGACAGTATGTTGCAGAATTTTGAAATTTCCCGAATCAAACAGACAGTTCGTAAACTCATCAAAAAGGATGAATCCCTGCAAGCAGTTGAACTCTAAAGCCAATCGCAAAAATATCCCAGCGACGAGACTAACGTCTATTTCAACCAAATTATCAGCTATAACTCAGAGGGGCTATATACCTTTAAACTCAGCGTATTTTGATTTTTTTTAAATATTCTTTGCACAAAGTTTCATAAAAATCAGTTATAAAGTATCTAATAGAACAAGTATAAATTGACAGAGCTATTGCAACTGTTACCCTGAGCGAGTTTTTGCTTCACAGCGTTTACGGAGCGCAGGATATTTCCACAACTAATTCAGGCCAGCCTATTTCCAAGCACCAAAGACAACGTGTGTGTGTGTGTGTTAACCATCCTAACTCCCACTAGCTGGTAGTGATTTACAGAAAAAAGTTGTTTGCATGTATTTTAACATATGCATGCAAATAACTTGGTTCAAGGATTTAGGTAGGTGTAAGCTCAATTGACTTTCCGATGACCCATTTCGTGTACAGAGCCAGACATGTTCCGAGGTCATCGTTCCATCAACCAGCCCCGCCTTACTGTAATGTTTATATCAAATGGATTATAACATTACAATAAGACTTTCGATTTCTTACATGAGGTAAGAAATCGACGCGTATTTATTTGATTTTTGTATATATAAATTAGAATGTCTGTAGAAAAATATACCAGTTTTTCTATTTCCTTCCTCATCTCCTACTTACGCGAGTGACTGATACTTGCTTATCCATTTTTCGTCCCATTCCAAACCTCCAGATATCCTCAAAATCTCCAGCTTCTTTCTCACGCATCAAACAGCCCGAGCAATCCTTTCTCTTTCTCACGTTTGCAAGTACAGCGCAATTTATCAACAACAGTATGCATGCAGCAGATACAGAAGACTCCACTGGCCACGCACGTGGTCCTGACCCGAAAAAGGCTTGGAAAACGTCGGAAGAAAAAGAAAAACTGACCGGCAGGTTTCCGAATGTGGAACTAAGAAATTGGTGCGACACCTATCGGGCGATAGCTACGGGTGACGCGCTGATAATTTGGAATCGCCACTTTTTTCACCAAGTGACGCCGTAAAATTTTCACTTTTTGGGAAAGATTTATCACTGGGAAAAAACACTTTTTTTTGTGAGTTTTTGATCTCCACTATTATTATTTACGTTGTTAAAACACTTTTTTCTTTCCCGCATCGGGAATAAACGGCCCGTATTGCGGGGGGAGCACTTTTGACATTAACGCTGTGTGGCTTTGAATCACTTTACGCCGGGATGAAACTCCAAAAAAAATCACTGAATTCCACTTCCGATTTACGAAAACTGTTCACCGAGTCGTTCTTTGTATTTTAAAACATTTTTGTTTGATAATCCGTACCGAAAAACTACGATTTTGGACCGACTAGCGAGGAGCTCCAAAACAGTCGACCGATCGCGGCTAAGATACACACTCCATTTCCAAGCACCAAAGACAACGGTCACAAAACTCAGTGTGCTTCTGCTTCTATCCGAACCACCGCAAAGTGAACGACAACAAATGTCGCTTTTATCTTGTGTGCAGTGTATGAAGCGTAAAGGTCGTGGTTATCTATTAAATTTTCGGCCAAACATGATGACCACCGACTTCCGGTCGTTTCGCTTAAGGCGCGAGTATTCGTGATGGAGAGCATTTGTCAAAAGTGAAAATGGAGCTTAGACTTACAGAAGTCGCCATTATCCAATTCGAACATGTCCGACCCATTCCCTCTTACTACGGCCTGCAGTACAAATCGCAATGCGGTAGTATCATTTCACTGAAAACGCTTTGTACACATCAAGGTCAAATTAGTCCTTTTCTTGCGAGACATCACGCAGGAGTAGGGTTTTTCGTTTTTGAAGCTAGCGTTAATGCGGCGCACAGTGGCGGGTCTTCAAACAAAAGTCGGACAAAACCTCAAATGTTACCTAATTTGGCTGAAAATCACAATTTAAGCTAATTTTGAGGTGCTGAGCTCATTTATGATGTCAAAAGTTGCAAAATATTGAATGCATTTTTCCATAGAGTGTCATTGAACCTTTCTTATAACTATGATCCCGTTTTCATGATAGATTTTCCGTTACTGTTCACCAATGTCAGCAATATCATAAAAAATGAAGAACGCTACTTTAAATCCATTGTATAATGTGTTGGTTTACTGTAGATTGTCTAACTATTTCACACAAAACACCGTGCGCCTCCATATCAGCAACAAAGCTTCAAAATCTCCATAAACCTTTTTGCGCACCTAGGCGCAGAACGAGACCATGATATTCGAAAAGTAGAGGTTATTTGCCATAGAATGTATACTATGTGACCGTTCCGAAATGATTCCGAAATTTGTGCAGAATACATTAGTGAAAAAAGTATTTTTGATCTGACCACCTCAAACATATTTAAACTAAAAAGTCATAGTTCCAAGCAAATTTTCCAAATGTGTTTTATTCACTAACCAAGTTCTTTCGTTCCTCTACACAATGAAACTAGTTGTGCTAAAATCGGACCAAAATCAAAAGAGCAACATGTATTTGAAGTGAACAGAGCAATTGTGGATTCGGAAATGAAATTCATTACAAAGTCCGGACTTTGCTACGTTTAAACTCATGTTAAAAATCTTGTTCTTATCCAATGATCATAAAATTTTGAATACGCTTCATTCAATATATGAGACATTTAGGAAAAATATAAAATATCAATATTACAAAAAAATTTTTTTGAGGTTTTGGCCAGCCTCCAGCCACTGTGCGGCGCTAGCTTAGTCCTGTCACTAAGTTAGTATCGAGTTCTGATGAGACGAAATAATTTGGTTATAGGTTTTGTGCCCTTCAGGCGCAAATGTGGTTTTAAACAATTTTCTCCTTAGTTGAGAAAACATTGTTTTTGCCATTTTTTTCCACTCGGAAGAAATATAGTATAGTGGGTCAAGAACAAGTTCTGATCCACCTAGTGGTGCAATTGTGCATTTCTCGTTCGTCCAAACTACGATTCCATGGTTGGTTATGTTTGATATAATATAGGAAATGTCTATTACATATTTAGTACGATTTACGCAAACATACAATGCATCGACTGCCACGAACTTTTCCAATTTGTTAAGAATTTTTCAATTAGTTTCAATTTTGAAGTAGTTTCAAACTCAAAATCATTCAAACCAAATTTTTCACTGGTTTTTATTAAATGCGGTTATTGCGCATTGCGTAATTTGGAGGAACTAGGAAATGTTATTCGGGGGGAGGGGGTAGTGCTTGATGGGTGCGGACTTGTAGGGGAAAGGGGGTTTAGGGAAGGGTGGTGTGTGATGTGAAATTTTGAAATTGTATTTCCAAGATTACAATTTTATACTTTTTAAATGTTTTGATTGCGCCATTAAACAATTTTTCTAAGTTTATATTACTTATCCCTCAATTTCAAATTAAAATTTTTCAAAAACTTCGAATTCAGTTTCCAATATACTCGATTTTGTATGCTCTAATTTTTTTATTTGTCGAAATCCAATTGTGATGTTTTCGGCGAAGAGAAAGAACGGTTCTGTTGTTTGTAACAGTTGTTACAAATTACCTATTTTAATTCAATAAACTTCTTTATATATGTAAATTTTAAGATGTATCGTAGTAACTTACATTTAATATTTCTCCTCGAACCAGTGATCAATCTATCTATAATAATCTATTGTTAGCTAGTAGAAACGGTACCCGGACCGATATGCTAAACCGACGTTCCACACTCTAGCCACGTTGGAATATATATATTTTAGGTTAGGATGTATAGCATGTAACATTTCATTTTAATTCACTTTTACCTTATTTATATCTTTTCTATGTAAGACTTTTTAATCCGTGTGTGGTGTATTCTAGCCCTAAGTTTATCTTCAAGAAACAAATGATTTTAAGTTTTAATAGGTCGAAATACGATCAATAGGGGAGACTGAGGAGACTTGATCCCCGGGGAGACTAGATCCCATCATTGTAACTCAAAGGCGGATCAGAATACATTAATCGAATATACTAGAAAGTTGCGCAGCTTTATCTAAACATAAGTTTCTTTAACACAAAAAAATAAATTGGACATGTGTTACCGAATTTTTAACGATTCAAAGAAAAAAAATCTCAGAAGAACTGAAGAAGATTTATTTTCTAAATTTTCAAACTTGTATACAATTGATAGTCACCCACTACATACTATACTTTTGCATACAGAATTACAGGAGAATGTCAATTATATGAATACGTTATGATTGAGCTGATTTTTTTGTTTAACTATACTTGTACTAAAGTTTGCTGAAATAGATGCTATGGGTTCACTTGATCCCTTCAAATTCGTGGAGATTTGATCCCCTTCGCCATGCTTCATACACACCACTGAAAATAACCAAATTCACACCAAAACAATTAAAGTCATTGTTGCCATAAAATAACAAAAAAATACTGTCAAAAATGAAAGCTTCATCGTACAGAAACTTAACTGTAATTGTTTACTACAGTATACGTAGCAACCATGCATCCCACATTTGACGTTCCTCAACCATAATAACGACAGCTTTCAAATAATTGCACAGAGATTTGGGGAATTCGTAAAAAAACTTGTGAGAGATGCGTAATATGTAGTAACAAAAATAGTAATATGTAATCACAACAATTTAATCAATACCACAATACATTTATAACATTGAATGGGGTTAGGTACCTATTTTTGTCCTATTAGGGAGGGTACCACATTATTTCATCATGAATTTTATTATTTCAGCTTCTTTGCTTTGTTATTAGGAGCCATTTTTTATTTCGATTATAGAGGTTTTAGCCTTAAGGTCATTCGGCTCTTATTAAGAGCCAATATAATAACAAAATTGTCTTGAGAATGGTGAAAATCTTCTGTTTGAGCGCAGCAAAAACTCTAATCGAGTACCCCAATTATCGCAACACCATTTGAGCCAATGCGTTGAGCAAAGATGGCAGACGCTGCTCTAACCAAAGGCTTCAGATGGGTAGGATGATAATAGAAAAAGGGTAAAAATAGGCTTAAAACCCTACATGCTATTTTAAACACGTTTTCAAAAAATAATCAAGTGTCCCCAAATTAGGGATCTAGTCTCCACTAATCAAAGAATTTTCCAGTTTTTTGTTGTTTTCCAAAAATGCTCATAGCTCATGTCCAGTATAATATTTCCATGCAATTTTTTTATGATTATCAGTCAACCCTAGAAACAATATAAAACTACAAAAAATACATAGTTTTTGTATCATTCCACGGAGTAGGATTGAAAAATAAAAAAGGGGATCAAGTCTCCTCAGTCTCCCCTATAAATACCAGTTAATCTCGCGCTACCTGTTGCTTCAACGTCTGTCTACTGTCTCATTGCCTGTCTAGTGTCAGCTTATGGCATAGGCCCTATATCTGATAAAGTACAATAGGCCGGTCTAGGGGTGCCAGTTGAGCGCGCATATTCTGTGCTCACACTCCCCCCCCCCCCCCCAGTACAACAGTACTACTCACGCTCCACGTCTAGTACGGCCAAATTAAACGTGGGCCTCTCGTAGATGCCAGAACCAGTTTGCACCGCTGCGCTGAGAACCTGGCCGTCTTTTCCAGTAGTAGTGGCTATGATACGTCCCTTTGGCCAACAATTCCTTGGCAATTTGGGATCTATGACGATAACGATGTCTCCTACTGTTAGTGGTTTTGATTTCTCGAACAATTTCGTTCTCCTGGTCAGTGTTGGAAGGTAGTCACGGATCCATATCTTCCAAAATTGATTTGCGATTATCTGCGACATGTGCCATGCTCGTTTTAATGCTACTCCACTGTCATCAAATAGAACATCCGGCTTTAAGCCGTTGGATGATCCTATTAGGAAGTGGTTCGGAGTTAATGCGGTCGCGATTTCATCATCTAACGGAATATAAGTTAAGGGGCGTGAGTTCACCGTATTTTCGATCAGTGTTAGGGCATTCCTAAATACTTCATCACTTGGGAGTCGTGACAATTTAAGTTGGGCTAGGTTTCGTTTCACGCTTTGAACTAGCCTCTCCCACGCTCCGCCCATGTGCGGAGAACCTGGCGGTATAAATGTCCATTTTGTTTCCGAACTTGCGAACTCTGCTGCCATCCGATCCTGATTGATGTGCTCACTCACGGCTTTAAGTTCATTATTTGCACCATGGAAATTTGTGGCATTGTCACTAAAAAATTCTTTCGGTATTCCTCGACGCGCCATGAAATTTTTCAGCGCCATTATACAGGAATCTGTGGTTAGGCTGTGAGCTATCTCAATATGAATAGCCCGCGTGGTGAGACAAGTCACAAGAACTCCCCATCGTTTCTCCGACCGTCGTCCAACCGCCACCATCATCGGACCAAAATAGTCAATACCGGAAAAAGAAAATGGTTTTGCGTGAGCAGCTAGTCTAGCTGGTGGCAAACTTCCCATTTCAGGTGGTATTGAAATTGCTCTTTGATTTTTACACCACTGGCAGTTTCGACGAACTTTCTTGTAGGATGCTCGAAGACGCGGCGTGTAGAACCGTTGTCGGATTTCGTTCAGCGCAGTTTCGTGGTTTATATGGCAATATAGTGTGTGATAGTAAGTTAATATAAGTATCGTAACAGGATGATTCCGAGGTAGAATGATAGGTTGCTTCATATCATTGGTGGCAAATTCACAAGCATCAATCCTTCCGCGTACTCGAATCACGTTATTTTCATCTTTAATTGGGCTGAGACGATAAAGCTGACTGGATTTCGGGAGTTGCGCGTCAGTTTTAAATGATAGCAGTGCCAACTCATCTGGGTACGCCAGTTGCTGTGCTTGACGAAGTAGCTGATTCTCACCAGCTTTTATCTCAGTATGTGTTAAGGGACCGAAACTCCTAGGATGACATTTAACTGTTTGTCCCAAATTTTTAACGTAGCGAATTACATATGCTGTTACATGGACGCCGCGTTTCCATGAGGAGAATCGATGGACGGGTACCACGGGGGGCTGTATAATACCATGAACTAGGAGATGCGGTCGAATTTCCTCGTTAGTAGTCATAGAATTAAATGGTAAGAACGGCCACTCTTCCACCGGTAGTTTTATGAACCCTGGCGCGTTAAACCATCTGCTTGTGCTAGAGAGGTCTGGGTGTCGTATCCATTTTGTACCCTCATCGGCAACATTTTCCTTGCCTGCTATCCACCGCCATTGGTGCATATCCGTCGAGTCGAGGATTTCACTTATCCGGAAAGCCACAAATTGTGAATAACGACGATGATCAGCGTGGATCCAGCATAAGACATCACGGGAATCAGACCAAAAGAAGCATTCAGATATAGAGTAAGAAAGTGCATCTTTTACTGTTTTGGCTAGTCTCGCTCCGAGAACGGCAGCTTGTAGCTCCAGTCGTGGGATAGAGACGAATTTCACAGGCGCCACTCTTGTTTTTGATACCACTAACGAGCATTCAACCCTTGAATTCTCTTCAAACCGGAGGTAGATCACTGCTGCATAACCGCTTTCGCTGGCGTCCACAAAGGTGTGAAGTTGGACTGTTCCATTGATTTTAATGACGTCACGATAACATCTTGGAATTCTCACGTTTTCAACTGTCGGAAGGACATTAAGCCACTGTTTCCATTTAGTGAACTGTTCATCGTAGATTTCATCATCCCATCCTACGCCCGACCGCCAAATCTCTTGGAGAAGGACTTTGAGGTCAGGCACGTAGCCAGAGGGGGGGCTAAGGGGCTAAAGCCCCCCCCGAAATTTTTCAAAAATAAATTTAAGAAGCAACATGTTTTTCGGTAACTCGTAAAAAATTGTATCTTGTTTGGTTTCAACAAATTAATGGGAGAATGGTCAGGAAGATTGCTATTTCGAACCACCGAAGACATCGGTCACGATATCTACTCAGTATGCCGAGTCTGATAACACACTTCCTTTCATATTGTGTGACTCGTCGGAAGAACAAAAGAAACTGTTACTTTAATTCTTGCTGGGGTGATCCGTCGGATGATTGAATCGCAGAAGCAAGAAGTGGTGCTCCAGCCAAACCTGGAGGCTATTTACTTCCGGAATTTTTGCATAAGACCGAATATTCATGCTGGGAACTATTTGCTGAAGGTGAAAATAGAGCTTATGCTTACGAACTTCGACTTTAACGTGTTCTACCTTGTCAGGCATTCAGTACTTATGTTATTTAACAAATTAGCCCAGGCGAAACCAGTCAGTGTGCATTACAACATGTAACACGTGGTTGATTCTCATCTATATGGATGATGAGAAAATCAATGTTCGGCTACAAGATCTGATACCACTTACTTGAACCGCGGGCGAACGACCAGGAGGTTAAAGCCCTAATAAACAAATTTAGCTTACTTGAACCGTGGCCATTAAAAGATTCCTGTCACATTTGGAAAAAATGGAATTTATTATAAAGGACACATCTAGGAATAAGACGGGCAGGGTCAGCTAGGATTTCGTCCTAGCTGACCCTGCACGTACAAAACGCAATGCGATAGTATCATTATACACGTTACATCTTTGCACATCCATAGTCTCCAATACTATTACCTGAAAAACAAACAATTGCCAAATTTGTGGCTGATGTTCATATAATATTGACGGCAAAAACTGCGCCTAGTATATCAAAATTAACAGTCAGCATCATCATTGAGGAAGTCGACACTGGTGGCCCGTAAGGGGACAAAACAAAGATGAAATCAGATATTTGCGAACATGGACATGGCAGTTACCACGATAATAATACGGAAGTGTACGAGATAGAAATGAACGACCACCAAGACGCGTTTGGTTATGAAAAATATTTCTCAGCCAGTAAACAGGTCAATCGCACGAGATCTGTTGGACAACCATTAACGTTTTATCATTTTCATTGTTTACATCGTGGAATATATTAAAAACTCAAGGCTTCATTTAGCTAATGCATTGAGCCGACTCAAATAAACGAATTATATAATAAAAATTTAGAAGTTTCATAGAAAACTGAGTACAAAAACTGTCCCAAAATTAACATTTATCGCTAGTGATTGCATCTAACAAAACTCATTTTATGCTAGATATTGGCCTGAATAAAGAAAGTTAGTTAAATCATACGGAAATTGGATTTCTGTAATAGATTAGAGCACTCTACGCTTAATATAAACGTCAGGCATCTCACTCAAGCGCGCTAAACAAAAATAATTCAATTAGCTGATGACATAGTTGTAGCCGAGATGACAGTTTTTTTTATTTTCGCATCATTTTAATGCAATAGTATTTCTATTGACACTCAATTTCATTTTATGTGGGGAATGCGGTCCGTATTAAAACACTGTTAGTCTGGAAAATCGAACAATAAGCAAGAAAAACGTGAAAAAGTAAACAAGCCAAAAAGTGGTAAACCGGCGGTTTTCCGGAGGTGTTCATCAACCCACGAATCGTATATTACTAATTTTGTTGATATACAGAAACGTACACAGTAGCGGTAGGACTACCTGATGCGATTTTACACTTACTTTCCTTCGGATGTCAATTGATCAATTGATGCTAAACCACATAATGTTGCAACCACCAGCAGCATTTCAGTCGCTTTCGATGGTTTCTAATTAATGCCTATGTAAGTTTGAAAACGACGTGTCGATAGATTGATCAGACATCAGTAGGTTATCACGGAGAGCGACTAAAACGTTGTAACTAGTTGAGTCTATAAGTCAATAAGGTGGGATTATTGTATCGATTTCATGTTTTCAGTATATGACAGTCTTTCGTTTTATTTTTGGTCTTTATGGAATAAGATGATAAGACATCATGGAGAAAAAAAGCAAAAAGGGATCAATAAATTGAAATCGAGGGGAAGTAAGTGCGATGTGTCCCTTTCATGTGTCGAAATTAAGAGATGCTGAAATTATTGAGCTTGTTCACATTTATAGTTTCTAGTTATGTTGTTGGTGTCAGCAATGAAGCATTTAGTAAAATTTTACGTAAATTAGATGATAGTAGTAATCAGTGTTAAGTGATTTTCATTCGATTTGTGGATAATTTTCTTGAATTGATTAAATTCCGGGCAGTTACCTTTAGTTGATTAAATCATTGAAATACATAAGTCATTGCACGTCAGATTTACAACCAAAATTTCAATTCCTTCCAAAATGTTTTCTTACATTCTTTAGCTAATAATAATTGACACGTATTTTTTGTTTTGACTAAATATTATATTTTTTTTTCAAGTTATTAGCTTTTGAACTTTTGAAGTCAATAAAATTGAACATTTTTCAATCACTGATAACTCGGAAACGACTAGCTATATGAAAAAAATATTAAATAAAAAAAGTTACGTTTTCAAATAAGCTTAACAAAAAAAATCACATCACATTACCAAAGATCCTCCTCCATCCTCCATTTTTTGTTATATAACTTATGAAATTTGCAATTACTTGAAACAAATTGAATTTTTTTAAAGTTGGACCATATTTTTTATTTATTATTTTCTTTAAGTATTAAAAATCATGTTAAAAAGATTGTGTAAAAATTTGACAGTGAAATTCTTTGCGAGATATTACAATTGTAAACATAAAACAAGGCAATTTTACACTAAACGCCCAGTGATAGGTCTGTTACAACTGAAATATCTCGAGAAACACTTCGAGTTCCATTCTGAAATTTTCACATAATCTTCTTAATATAGTTATGTAATCAAAATAAATTTGTTTTTGGGGGACTTTTAAAAAATATTTGCTTTTAACATTTGAATACCCCCAAAAAAGTCTTAAATTTGCAGAATGCGAGTCTTTCCACGATTTACAACTATAATTTTAGTTCCCTCCAATGTTTTTTGCATTTTTAGCTGAAAATTATATACACGATTTTTTTACTTTGGCTGAATTTGATATTTTTTTCAAGTTATGAGTTTTTTAACTTTATAAAATACTAGCTAGTACCCATCGCGCGTTTTGTTCCGAAGCGCCATCTTGTAGGTAGATAATCCCCAACCAATAGCACACAAACACGCTCCATAACAAATTCCAACTATGTATAAATTTATACGGCAATTGGTTAAGCCGTTTGGGAGTCCATAAATCATACGCATGCAACTATCGACTTTTAATAATATTTTTAAAAGTTTTATAAATTTAATAAAATTGGACATTAAGCATTAAATAATAAAAGCTGCGTTTTCGGATGATCTCGCCGGATTTTTTTTTGTAATTTTTGTTATATAATTGATGAATTATGCAAATATTAGTAACAAATAATTTTTTTCAGGGTAGAGCCAAAAAAATATTTTTAGCATTTTCAAATAATTTATAATTATATCGAGAAGATTGTGTACAAATTTCAGAAGGAATTCGAAGTATTTTACGAGATATTTCATTTACAATAGACCTAACACTAGGCGTTTGGTGTAAAATTGCTTTGTTTTAAGTTTATAATTGTAATATCTCGCAAAGTATTTTGATATGCACTCCCAAAGTTTTGCACAATTATTTTAACATGATACTTAATAATAAGTAAAAAAATTGGCACAACTTTAAAAAAATTCAATTTGTTTCAAACAATTGCAAATTTCATAAGTTATATAACAAAAAGAAATTGCAATTTTTTTCAGTAAGCTCGTTAGAGAACACAACTTTTTTATTTAATATTTTTTTCCATATATCGAATCGTTTCCGAGTGATTGAAAAATGATCAATGTTATAAACTTCAAAAGTTTAAAAACTAATAACTTGAAAATAAATCATATTCAGCCAAAATAAAAAAATACGTGTCAATTATTTATAGCTAATGAATGCAAGAAAAAAAATTGGAAGGAATTAATATTTTGGTTGTAAATCTGACGTGGAATGACCCATATATTTTGATCCTATTGATCAAAATCCTCCTTCCTAACTGGGGTTCTGACTAGGGGCAGATCACTCTAGAAATGTATAATAAATTTGCATCAAAAAATTCATTTAATTTCCATTTTTGCATCAACTTTGCACTTCCTCGCAGAAAAGTTTGTTTAACAAACGTCCTACGTTGATTCACTTTGTTCGACGTTTTGTTGAATGTAGGTCTAGTTTGTGTAGGGTTTTGACGTCTTACACGCAACGCAAAATACATTATGAATTTCTATTTTGATGGAAAGAAATGCATTTAATTTAGGCGATTTTTAAAAATGCATCACAAGTGATCTGCCCCTAGGGTTCTGATCTGCTAGGCCAAGGCCAGTCTCAAAAATAGTTTCATTTAAATAGAATATGCCAAAAAATTATGTTGGCATGATGCATTAGAACTGGTAATAGTTACAGGACGCCAGATCAAGAAAATTGAAGTTGAACCATCTACAATTCGTTTGCTAAATCAGAAGATTTTGTGCAAATTTCGACATTCTCTTCGATCGAACATTTTATGGATATTTTTCTACTCATTTCGATTTAGCGTCTTCTACACCTTTTAAACGTGCAGCTTAAAACACCTTGCGTTTTCCAGCACCGTCAAGGATTGTCATATTCGGTTAGCGCATAAATACTGAGAACTCTAGAATATCTATTGTTGCAACGAGAGTAAATTGTAACTTGTAAATAAATGATAAATATCATATTAAACATCAATAATTCGTTGTAAGAACATGGATTGTCTTAGATTTGGCATTGTTTTCATTAAGAACTTTTCAAAATTTCATTTAGCTTCTAGTGACAATATCAAGTCATTAGAACTAAAAGCTTTATGCAGGGGGCGGGTAAAGCGTAGTTGGTAAATCGATTGCCTTGTACGCAGCTCATCAGGGTTCGTTTATCAATCCCGCACATATAGGGTTAGAAATTTTTCTAAAGAAATTTTCTAACACGAAAAAAGGCGAATAACCATAAGGTTAAAACCTCTATAATCGAAATAAAAAAAGCTTTATGCAATAATTTTTTAAGCCCCTCCCGAAATAAACTCCTGGCTACGGGCCTGTTTGAGGTACATAAGAAAGTTGGCTATCAGACCAAGTGGGTCGAAAATGGTAATCAACGTTCGAAGCACCTCGCGTTTCGTTGGACGACGTTCACCTGTCAGCAATCGAGAGTCATGCCTTGGCGATGCCTTGTATGAAAACTCGTCCTCCTCCGTACACCACCATAATCCTAGAACCTTTTCTGTCGCGAGCTCAGCTCCAATGTTTAGGTTCATTTTAGCTTTGGGTTGTTCCTCCAGCGCTTCAACTACCCTCTTAGAGTTGGATATCCAGTTCCTCATCTCAAATCCGCCTTGTGAGTGAACATATTTGACCTCTCGTGCTATTTTTATTGCTTCCTGCTCCGATTCGACACTGACCAACATGTCATCGACATAGTGTCTGTAAACGATGGCGTCAACAGCTTCTGGGTATAAACTTGAGTATCTCCGGGCGTTTTGATTTTTAATAAATTGCGCACTGCTTGGGGAACAGCAAGCGCCGAATGTCATAACCAGCATGATGTATACAGCTGGTTCAGGGTCGCCTTCTTCACGCCATAAAAAGCGCTGACAATGCTGATCCTTCTTTCTTATTAATATCTGGTGGAACATCTCACGGATATCGCCACATATACCCACTCGATGTTCCCTGAACTTCAGTAAGATTGACAATAACGAAGTCAGTTGATCGGGGCCTTTAAGGAGAACGGAGTTTAGAGATACTCCGAAAGCTGTAGCCGCTGCGTCCCAAACTATTCTCACCTTAGATGGTTTATTTGGGTTCACTACAGGAAAGCTAGGAAGATACCAGACCCTGCTGTGTTGCATACTCAATTCGGCTTCCGAAAGTTTCCGAGCGTATCCTTTTTGAATGTATTCAGTGATCTTGGACTGGAGATTTTCAGCAAGGTTGGGGTGTAGAGCCAAGCGTTTTTCAAGGCAGCGGAATCTGCGCTGCGCCATCGGTAAGCTATTAGGAAGGTGGATGTTATCATATTTCCACAGAAGTCCTAGCTCGTAGTGTTTACCTCGACGCCTTGTAAGGGTGTTTAGAATGGTTTCGGCGCGTTGCTCTTCTGCGGATATCAAAAACTTGTCAGGCTTGGTAATGCCAAGGCTCTCCAGAGAGAAATATTGTTTCACAGCTTCGTTCATAGATTGGTCAGCAATAGGATTACAGGAGCACATATGTAGACTATGGTGTTAGTAGTTATGTGACGGAGCTTGATCTCCACAGCTGCCGTATATTACCCAGCCAAGACATGTCTTTGTTGCTACAGGTTCATTAGGTTTGCCTTCCCGGCTTTGTTGCGGAAATCCTAAGGTGGTATTATCCAACCCAATCAGAATTCTTGGTTGGACATCTGTGTATGAATCTATCTGAAGCCCCTGCAAATGTGAATACTTCTTCTTTAACTCGTAGATGTTCATCGTTTGTCTCGGTAGCTTCAATGACTGGACAGTTTGAATGTTATTCATTGAGTACCATTTCGTTCCGCAGACTCCTGAAATATTCACAGACACTGCTCTCGAATCAGGCTCGTATCGGCGAGTATCCGCGGTCCACATTAGACACAGTGGCTGTGGTTTACCATTAAGGCACAATTCGGACGCTAGTTCCTGCTCCATTATGGTGAGTGAGGATCCGTTATCCAAAAATGCATAGGTATGTATTAGTAGGTTTCTATTTCGGAGCCATACCGGAACTATCCGGAATAGAACGGAACTTGATCTACCTCGATGCGTGTGGGTATATCCCGAAGTGGGCTCTTCTGATAAAGTCCGCCGTTGTATTGATACATCTCGTCCCATATCTGGCGTTGCAGTTGTATGTTGCGGGTTTGCCTCAAAGTGCACTAGTGGATGGTGATTGAAGGTGCAACCATTTACCCCACAAGTTCCCTGCTTCCTGCATCGTCCACTGTGTTTCTTGAGGCACTTTTTACATAAATGTTTTTCCCGTACTACGGCCCATCTGGAGGATCTGCTAAATTCCAAGAAGCGTTTACATTTGTCGACCGTCGTGCAAATTCCTTCGCAAACTACGCAGCATTTTTTTACAGGCAGCTGGCTTGCATGCAGTACAACATTTTCTGGTGTTTCAGTGACAAGATCATATTCTGTCTTCCGCGTGAGCGTTTATGTAGCCAGTACTTCTTCTATTACTTCGAGTAGTTAGCTTCGGTACGATGACTAGGCTTGCATTTTCCGCTAGGTCGTATAGCCACGCACTAAAGTCTTCGAGATTTGTGTCTGGATGCAACCGTCGATATTTGGCCCAATCTAATCGAGTAGTAGGCGGTAACTTTTCCACCAATTCTTGAAGCAAAGTTATATTGTATTTCCACTTCGCAGGCAACGATCGTGGCGCACAGGTTCTGAACCGACAGTGCGAATTCGACCAATGACTCAAGCTGTTCCGCACGTGGTGCTGGCAGTGCGTGGATTTTTTCAATCGCTGAATGAATGATGATTTCGGGTCTACCGAAAAGCATTCTGAGAGTGGCGAGTATACCTGGAACATTTGACGGATGTAGCAGACGGCATGTAACGGCTTCCAAGGCTCGACCCTTTAGACACTTTTGCAAACAAACTACGTTTTCTTCGTTTGTGTACCCGCACATTGTAGTTGTGCTGTTAAAAGTCGAGTAGAATATCGGCCATTCTTCAGCATCTGCACTAAATAAAGGTAGCTCTTTTGAAACGGCATGACGCGCGGCTATCTGACTGCGATTAAGTGTCCCATCCAGATCAACAGCGGAATGTATAGACGATTGGTTGAGAATTACGCTTTGATGCGGAATCAGGCTTGGTGGATTTAAGTTTATATGGTGTCTGAGTTGCTTTTCAGCCTTCTTGCCTTGGCCTTTCTGCCCTTCTGGTGGGGTGGGAACGAGATGGGATTTAATCGGGCGTCTTTGGGTTCCAGATGCAGATTCGATTTGTTTTACCCATTGATGTGTCCGATCTTTGGATTCTTCGCTATGTACTGAATAAACAAGGGAGGACGTGTCGCTGTCCACTTGCTCCAACTCTTTTAGCAGTCCGTACTTTTTATCCAAAAAGTCCTTCTTCGCCTGGCGAGCTTGTTCCGCCAGCTTTTGCTGAAGCTCTCTTTCGAACCTGTCTTCTTCCTCCAGTCGTTGAAGCTTCAGTTCTAGCTCTTTACGATGCTCCCATCTGGAGGATTCCTGTGATGATTTCCTGCTCGTTACTTTAGCGGGATGAAAGCTTTTGTCGTCATCGTTGATCACAAAGCCCTCTGAAGTTTTCTTGGCCATGACATTCCAGACGACATTCCAAAACCAATAATATTTTGAAAAGTGACCTTTACTGTCTCGAGCCGTTTGTCGTAAAAGATATGGTAATACTTATGTAATTGAAGATTTCGTGATTTACCGTGTATGTATAAACTTTGGTATTTATATAGCAAATAAAAGAACAATTATATATTGGTTTCATTCTCCGCGAACAATTAAATAAAGTGCCCAATACAATGAGAACAATTAATTTATTTGATTCAATTTCATTGATTTCTTTGACTAAAAGTGAATAAATGAATATGGAAATAAAACATGATTTACCAGTAAACGTTTCACTCAGACAAAACCATACGTATTACTCACGCACATTAAATCAGACTAAAACGTAGCTGAAAATTGATTCCGATTGGAGTAGTTTGACAATGATTTGGTCAAAACTAAAATAATTGACTCAACTTTTAACTAACATTTGATTAAAATTAGACTAATTTTTTTAA